>NC_138101.1:125710510-126268010 GCF_964146895.1 Miniopterus schreibersii
TTAGTAAGCCGAGGCACAGTCAAAGGACTCACCCTCTAGTGGAAAGGACGGTACTACAGATGGGCAGTGGTGCTGGACGACGGACTTGATAGGTAAAATTCATCGTTTCTTTGCCAGATATGCTGAACCACAAAGCCCTTTGGACAGCTGTGTGAGAGGGCTGATTACTCTCTAAACACTTACAAATTGATGATTAAGTTAGTGGCTATGCTATTTTTTGAAATGTAGTTGCCTAAAAATAAAGCTATGAAGGCACAGACATTGCGGCAAGGAAATGTGCATCCTTAGGAATCACGGGCCTTGTTCATTCCTGCAGGGGCGCCAATAACAACGGTCTCTGTGGCTCAGAGCATTGGAGCTCGCGGATGGCAGATGAGATGAGAAAATGAAATCTGAGAAAAAGTGAGCAATAACATTTTGCAAGAAAAGCTATCAAACCCAAGCTTATGGAGATGTCATTTTAAAGGGACTTTCGTTTTTATTTTTCCTGGTTATTAAAGAAATACATGTTACTTTAGAAAATTTAGAAACTATAGTAAACTGTAAAAAAGATACTGAAAGCCACTTATCCTACCACCCAGAGAGAACCACTAATAACCTTCTGGTACATTCCTTTCCAGAAATAATCTCCACATATATATATGCATTTACAAAATTTGCCTGGTTCATGTTTGAGTATTTGTAGAACTAGATTTCCAACTCACAGAGACCAGCCGCTTGCTTTTCACGTTCTTCCTCTGGCAGTCCTCCCCTCCCCCGCACTAATCCCAAGGAGCTGGGGTAGATTTTGTTTTGACTTGGTAGGTCCCTGCTACTGCTCATTAAATAAATGAATGGCAGTCTACCCTTGATTAGAAGGTAAAGTTTTCATGATCAGTTTACACATAAAATATTATGTTTGACATCAAGTGGATTTATAAATATTTTTATAACCTTTTTTCTCTTGGGAACTATCTCTTAAATTGAAGAATTTTGAGCATTAATTATGTTTTTAAATGAGCATTTAAAACATATTTTTGAGATATATTTTGAACTGTGTCATTATGTGAACAGAAAGTCTAGGATATGCCAGAACATGCAGCAGAGATGATCGCATGCAGCCTTTGAGTGGATCTTCCAGGAGAATATTGCCGGCCCCTTGCCTGGTGCGGATGAGGTGATTCACGTTTAGTGCCTGTTGATCTGGTTTGCCCGAGAGACGGGCTCAGTGGATACTGTCTTCCCTGGGGGGCAAGGTGGGGCATCAAACAAGAGTTGTGTTTGTAAAAATTATAGTGCTAATTGAGGATACAATAAGTAGCAAGACAATTTAGTGGAAGGAACACAAAACCAAGGATGGCGAGACCTGTGCCTTTGTTTACCTTTCACCACTGAATTGTGCCTTTGTTTACCTTTCACCACTGAATTCCCAAGAGAATTTGGTCGAGTCAGGTACCTCTTTTACTTGTCTCTTAAAAATGCCTAATTTGCAGCTGTTTTGAAGAGCAGAGTTTAAAAAGATAATTACTGAAATGAATATGAAAAGCTTTTAAAAAAGTTTTACTGATTCTATTTGGGGTGACATTGGTTAATAAAATTATATATTTTCCAGGTGTACAATTCTACAACACATCACCTGTATATTGTATTGTGTTCACCACCCCAAGTCAAGTCTCCTTCCATCACCATTTATCTCCCCTTTACCATCCTCTACCTCTCGCTCAGACACTGAACTGGTGGCTGATGGGAGACTATGTTGTGGCAGGGCAATTTAATTTGGGGACAGATGAATAGTGACCCTGTTGTACCTGAGCTCAGAAAGAAAAGGTTACATTCTGAACAGTAACAGAGAGGAGACCATATAACTTCTGACCTTAAAGCTGCCATCACGTCTTTAGTGTGAACTCCATCCAAGGAGCCACGTTATGTAAACTACCAGCAAGTCCTTAGAGTTTCAAGAAAAGCGAAGTAAATTATAACTTTCTTTAAAAAACAAAACAAACTCTAGACAACTTTTCTCCCCCAGATTGTCTCATACTTGGCAGTATCACTGACCATGAATATAAAGCAAAACTAATAGTTTCTAAGGGTAGCACAATTCCTGATATTTTATATTTGTCTCCAGCTTATATTTCTTGAGATTGGCCATTCCAATGAGGAGTATGTATATTTATCCACTTTTGTTGATTTCTCAATGCACTGGGACTTTCTCTTATATTATTTGCTAGTAAAGAGAAATGCTTTCAAACGGATTGCTCTTAACCTAGAAAGGTAATAGCTGTCAATGTTTCAAAAGCTCCACTCTAAGGTGGTTTTCCCTAAAAAGAGGTCTAGGGAACTGTGCTTGAGGAAGGCTTTGGCGTATTAACCTTGGTGATGTATTACATTAGATGGGTCTTGGACACAGGTCTGAGTAGGACAAAACCAAGGTTAAATGGTACAGGGCCTTTTCTAAGTCAAATAACTTCTAAGGAATTTATCAAATATAACTTTGGGAGTGTCATTGGAGAAGTGAAAAATAATACTAGAAGTCATTGTATTCCCTGCTCGAGATTTAGGACAGTTACATTACTTTAAAATATATCTGTGTTCATGGCTGTCAGAAGAAATCCTAACAAAATCCACACATTTGCCACATCCATTACCACTGTAAAGAATTGCTTTGAAATGCTTGCTCTAACAGTTACGCAGCTTCACCTTCCTCACTCGAGGCTGGACACTTCTAGTTCTGGGCTGAATGTCTTCACCCAAGGACCCCAGCGACGGTGTGGCACCCACCGACTGCAGAATTCTCAATGAACAATGATAACGGCAATGTCTGCTGAGCACGTAGTGTTTACCATGCCTTGTATGTGTATGACATAGACTATACAGTCAAAATTTAATCCATCAAATAGGACTACATGGCTGGTAATATTATCTGCTCCATTTTTCAGAAGAGGAAACTAAGGAGAGAGACATTAAGCTTTTACCTAGCATCACACACAGAGCCAGTAGAAGAACTGGCTTTGAATCCAGCTTGTTGCTGACTTATGGGTCCTCCCTTCACAGACACGCTCAGAGTCACGGTTTGGGAGAAGCAGGTGGAAGACCGGCAGCCCAATGTATCTGCTTGACCAAGAGCATAAAATAATTCTATTTTGTCTTCAATACTAATTTAACACCCAAAAGAAAAATTTCCAAAGTACATAAAAGAAATTTTTATGAGACTACATACAATAGCCACTAGTGCTCGGTGTGCTGGAAAGTCTGATACTTCCCACTACAAATTCTTTGACAGGCCACATACCAACATAGACTCAAACGGTCAAAGCAAGGGCCCTAGTCTTCAGCCTTCCTTCAATAAAGTGCACGTTTTAAAGCATCTTCCTTCCAAATAAGCCACCAACCCTACAGGGACTTGCAGAGTGGGGGGGAATCTCTTCGCAGGAGACACATGCAGGGGGAAAACAGTCTGACTGGGGGTAGGGCCAGCTGCTTGGTGGGGTATATTCTGCACCTCAGGCAGCTGGGCAGACGGCGATGTTTTACAACCATCACATTCAGCACAGCTTCTAGATTCTTGGCTGCATTTCTTCATGCTTTGCAATCGCCTTCCTTAAAAAATGTAAGGAAATAATCACACAGTCATCTCGTTTTGTGCTTAATAACGAGACAGATAAAAACCGTAGCTACTCATGAGTGCAAAAGTGAAAAAGAAAAACGGCAAACAAAAAAGGTAAGCCATTTGTTGTAAGAACCTACAAATAAATTAAACCTTGCCTAAGATGTATTGATTTTATGTGGCCTCGCCTGTAGAATAATGTCAAGGGTTCCTGACAATCCATTACATTCAATAGGCAAAATCTCCTTATAATTTTTTTTTCTGTTTCCTGAACGATGTATAATCTATTTTTTCCTTGATGAAAAAGCAGTGCTTGGGGATTCTTTAAAGTAGTGGACACTCTGCATGTGGAAAAGTTTCTTCTGATCACTTCTTCAGCATTATATATGGAGAATTAGTTATAGTTGACTCTACAAATGTGTCAAATCTAAACCCATGTATATTTTCTAAATATACTAGCTGAGGCCAGAAAACTGGAAATGATTATTGGGTCATCTTTATTATAAAGTTAGAAACAACATGCTAGCTCTGGCCAGGAATCTCAGTTGGTTAGAGGGTCATCCTGATACACCAAGATTGCAGGTTCGATCCCTGGTCAGGGCACAAACGGGAATCACCCAATGATGTATAAATAAGTGGAACAACAAATCCATGTTTTTTTCTCTCTCTCCCTTCCTCTCTCCCTCTAAAATCAATAAATAAAAATTTTAAAAAGAGAAAGGGATGGCATGCTAGAATGAGTGCTTTACATTTTTTACTAGAGATGTCAATATTAAAGAAAACTTAAAAACTAATTATAGATTCCTAATTTTCAATGAAAAGATTCCCTTCTCAATATTTTTGGATCATTATTGTGAGCTCATTCTTTACTGCCAGTCCAAGAAGTGACCCCAAAGAAAACATTTTCAAGATAGTGTATTTCACCACTACTTAGGTGCTTTTCTCAAGCCTGTAATAAAAAGGTGATTTTTGCCATGAAAAAATAAAATGCCTTTGTCTACATCGATGCTGAAGGAAAGCAAAGATAGATATAATAGTTCCAGTAGAAGAAGAGCAAATAGACCCATCCTTTTAATCTTTAAACCTACAATTACTCACTGTGTGTGTGTGTGTGTGTGTGTGTGAGCCATGCATGTTCTCCTCCTGCTGAGAGTCTGGGAGAGGAGGGCACGAAGATTCTGGCGATTTCCTAACTGACAAGAAGATTTTAACTTCATTTTTAGTGTTAGTGGTGTCTGGTTTTGAAACTGGCTGTTGAGGGGCCTGGTGTGCCTGGCAGTGTGGTTCTGGAACTTCACAACTGTGTGGCTCTGAGGAGGGCAGCTTAACTGGCGAGTGCTTTGAAGCCCTGAATCAAACAGCCAGGCGGCCTTCGTGCACGTCCCCGTGTTTTATGGTCTCTTGGTGATGGCTTCTTGATGAGTCTTTTTAAAAAATCCTCACCTGAGGGTATGTTTTTATTTATTTTAGAGAGAGAGGAAGGGGAGAAAGAGAGAGAAACATCAATGTGAGAGAGACACATCATTGATCAGTTGCCTCCTGTATGCACCCCAACTGGATATAGAACCTACAACCTAGGTATGTGCCCAGGGACTGAATCTACAACCTTTTGGTGTACAGGATGACTCTCCAACCAACTGAGCCACCCAGTCAGGGTGTGGCTACTTGGGTCTTAAGATTCAACCCACCTTCCTTAGAAGCTCTCCCAAGCTAACAAATACCCTTAAACTCAGTGGATAGATGATGGGGTAACCACAGCTTTGCAAGGTCCTCATGTGCCACTGGCGAGAAACCTGGGGAACAGGAAGCCACAGCTCCAGTAATGAAGCCCACACACTGGAAACCATCCTAGAGAGCAAACTGCTACAGTTGTGCCAAACTTTTTATCTGTATTCAGAAAAGTCTAGAGACTTCAGGCAGGCAAATAATGCAGATTCCAGAGTGAACCTGAGATGCTGAGACGGTGCATGGTCCTTCATAAATGTATTCATTCATCCATTTCATAAGCATCCCGGGAGCACCTATTGTGGGCAGACGCTGAGCTGGCTGTGGAATGAGAGCTGGAGTTACGGTCCATGGGTTTACAGTCCATGAGAAGATCCATGGGAGGACAGGTGCAATGCGGTGTGAGACACGCCACGGGGAGGTATAAGCACAGGGGCTAAGGGCTGGAAGAATCAGCTAACGCTGCCTGGGAGAGGAGGGAAAGTTTCACAGGGAAGATGGTCTGTGAGGATCAGAAGAAGAAGCTGTCTAAGCTGACTGAGGAGACAGTGTGGATGCAGCGACAGGGACCCAGACAAGTCCAGGGCAGAAGGGCATCTGGAGGGGACAGTGGCAGTTCCACGCCTCATACAGAATGTTAATCTGGGCTATGTGGCTATGCCTGATATTAGGTGACACTGGTGCTGTTGAACAATGAAAGGAAGGGTTTGACTGAACTTTTAAGTTGGGGCAAAGAGAGCCCGAAAAGGGGAGGCAGCTGGGAGGTCAGCCAAGGCGAGACTGCTCTGAAGCCTCGGTGTCCACAGCCTCTGTTGCTCCCCCTCCTTCCTGTGGGTCCACAAACCAACCCAAGGCTTTTGTGTCTCAAAATCATACCTCTCCTCCACTCTAAAACTCTCCCCAGTCTTTCTCTTTCTCTCTCCCCCTTTTTCCTTCCCAGCTAAGCAGGTTGAAAAAGTAATCTGAACGCCTCATCTCCACTTCCTCACGCCTGGCCCCTCGGCGACCCTCCATAAACTGGCCTCCGCCCGGCCCACCCAGAAACTGCTGTAGCCGAGTCTTCAGTAATCTTTTAATTCTGCGACCCGCTGGCCATCCACAGCCTCTTCCTACCTGGAATCTGCAGTGTTTAACTTTACTGACCACTCATCCTGCTCAGAACACTGCCCTCGCTTTAAACGGCACTACAGCCCCTCTCCTTCCTTTCGGATCTCTCTGTCCACACTTTTAAAAGTTGTGCACAGCTCAACTTTTCTCCACCAGCTCTGTAACTGTTCTCATGCTACACTTTCCTTAAACCAATGCTTCTCGAACTCGAGCATATGTCAGGATCCCCTGGAGGGCTGGACTCCCAGAGCTGGGATCCAACCCCAGAAATTCTGATTCAGCAAGTCTGGGGTGGGGCCCAAGAATGTGCATTTGAAAAACAGCTTCCAGGGGATGCTGATGCTGCTTGCCTGGGACCACCTTTGAGAACCAGAGCCTTAAACAATCTTGTCTGTGCCTGTGGCTCAGCTACCAGCCACACTGATGATTCACTGCCATGGGTGCTCCGACCTCAGACCTGGAGATCCCTCTGTACCTCTCTACCACAGTCTCCCCGAGGCCTCTGAAACTCATCTGTCCAAAATGGAGTGACTCAAATCTCCCCTGCTCTTTTCTCTCCACACCCCCAAATCTGCTCCTTTTCTTGTACTCACTAACTTGGAGGAAGGCATCTCTGCCCTGATGTAGCCTCTACATGTCACAAACTCCCAGGATTTACTGTCTTCAAAATTCTTTGGTTCACACACTGTCCCCTGTGCCCACTGTCACTGCCCACACCTGGTCTCTCACAGAACTGCTAACCTCCAGGGACAGCAAATTCATTCCTTTTGTCCAAATTCCCTCCTTAAGGCTAGTTGCCCCCCAATGCCCACAGCTAGTGCCCTTATCATGTGCATTTATTATGTCCAAGGTCTAGGCTTGGGCTGCTACATCAAATTACCATAGACCATTATATAAGCCCAGAGGGCTTATATAAGAAACATTTATTTCTCACATAAATGAATGTGCGGTGGGAGGTCTGAGATCAAGGTGCCAGAAGGCTCAATGTTTGATGAACCTAGTTTGCAGAAAGCCACCTTCTTGCTGCATCTTCACATATGGAGATGATCTCTCATATCTCTTCTTATAAGGGCATGAGTCTCACTTATTATGGCTCCACCTTCATGCCCTAATCACCTCCCAAAAGCCCCACCTGCAAATACATCACACTGGGGATTAAGGCTTCAACATATGAATTGAGGGACACACACATTCCGCCCATAGCATGCTCTGCCAACATTTTAGAAGCACCGCGTATCTAATGTTATCCACACCAGTGCTTAGCAATGTGCAGGGCACCCTAAAATGACCAACATTTTGTTGTGTTGACCTGACTCACTAGTTTCTTGGGAAGAAATAAACTGCTTCTGAAATCTCAGACATCCCCTTAAATTTCTCTGGCAACTTAGGTGGCTCGAATGAGACTGGAGATTATATATTTTTCCCTCTGGATGAGCTCAGTTATGTTACTAACAAATAATTCTAGGTGCCTTTATTCCAGTACCAGAGATGGTTGGCAATGGATTTCTTTGAAGTAAGTTTGTCAGACAATAAGTTAAATATTCTTCAATCAGCTTGAGCTGTAGAGAAGGAATTAAGGAGGTCTGGGCTCTAGTTCTGACTTGGCTACAAGCTGCCCAAACTCCATGGACTCAAGGTCTCTCCCTATAAAAGGAGATACTTGGCTTACGCAGGTCATCTCTCTAGGGCAGTTTTTAGCCCATTAGGTTAGCATTTTACAGTAATTTCAACCTAGGACAGTGAAGTACCTTCAAAGAAAAAGACACTTCCCTCTGTATGAATGCATGAAAGTTAAGCAATGGAGAAGTGTAGAGATGAGGCGATACAGCAGCTAAAGCAGAGACCCTTACGCATTAGGAGCTGGACTTGGATCCTTGATCCATGGAGAGGCCAGAGGCCCAAACTGTAGACTTTGCAGAAATGATAGCAAAAGAGCCTAGTTCTGGGGAGGAGTCTCCAGTTATCCAGAGGAAGAAGAATCTGCTGAAGTGAAACTGATGTGAGGGACACTGCAATTTCCTAGACATACAGTAGCCCCCTTATCCATGGTTTCACTTTCTGTGGTTTCAGTTACTCAGTGTCAACCTCTGTACCAAAATAATTAAATGGAAAACTCCAGAGATAAACAATTTGTAAGTTTTAAATTGTGTGCTGTTCTAAGCAGCATTATGGAAACTCTCATCGTCCCACTCCCTCCTGCCTGGGACCTGTGTCCAGCATCTCCACTCTGTCTACACTATCGGCCCATTAGTCACTTAGGAGCCATCTCCATTATTAGATTGACTGTCAGGGTATCGCAGTGCTTGTGTTCAAATAACCCTAATAATAGCCTAGCGCCTGAATGCCTAAGCCGTTCACCTCACTTCATCTCATCTCTTAAGCACAGTATCATCTCACATCATCACAAGAAGGGTGAGCACAGTACCATAAGATATTTTGAGAGAAACCACATTCACATAACTTTATTAGAAAGTATTGTTATGATTTTTTATTTTATTATTAGTTATTGTTAATCTCTTACTGTGCCTAATTTATAAATTAAACTTTATCACGTGTAGGAAAAAACATAGCATATATAGGGTTCTGTACTATCCGTGGTTTGAGGCACCCGCTAGGGGTCACGGATAAAGGGGGACTACTGTATGTTTAGGCTAACGTTTTAACAATTCACATTTTTTGACACAGTCTCCCCTGAGTGCCTCTCAATTCATTTGTTTCTAATATGTTACATCAACACTGAAAAAAAAATTATAGTCTTAAGATCATCGGCATTAAAACAGAGTGTCAAAATGCATATTCCCAGGCCCTAATCCAGACCTCTTGAGTCACAAAATCCCCAGGCGATTCTTATAAATATTAAACTTTCAGAACCACTGCTAAGTGAAAATGACTCACTCAGGTGTGGCTAAAGGTGGCATACTGAAATCCACATGGACCCGGCTAACACCCAGAAGGTCACCATCTGGTTCTTTAACCAGGCATTACCCTTGCTTCCTTCTGCTAGTTGTCAGCTGCACAGATACTGTTTTTGTTGGAGGCTGCAAGACTAACCAGTCTTTCACTATTTTAAAACCTATTTTCACGATGATACTGGCATTAGAGATAGTGTCTATTCCAAGGTGTAAAATTATAAGATTCATTATTGCTAATTGGGGTAGCAAGGCAGAGGATTCCATACCCCAGGAAGTCCTCTTCGATACATCACATGCAAATGAAGTATGCGATTAACGAAATAGTTCATCAGTGCTGTCCAAACTCAAATGCTGCCTGTTGAACTCTCCCTTAGCTTGGTACCATCAAACACAAAAGCAGTGGAGGGAAGGGTCGCTGTAATATGCAATACAATAAATATATCAATTGAAGACCAACATTAAAAGAGTTATTTGCTAATGGGCATCATGCCAGGGTTACTCAGGCAATGCTGCCTGCAGAATTCCTAAGCTGAGTTCACAAGACACAGATCGATGCACCTCCAAAGAGAGTCTATATCAATCTCCATTTCATTCATTAGCTCCCACTTCGAGCTGGTTGGCTGCTAGTTAACTCTTTAATGTGGGAGAAACTGTCAGTGGAAAGGCCACTGGGACACGTGCTCTTCCCAGCTGTACTTGACCTGTCAATATTTCTTGCAGCAGACTGTTTAAACTGGTACGGCTAATGGCAAAATGGAAACCTATGGGGTTTTGAAGGCTTTCATAGCTTTAGAATGGCTTACCCTCCAATAGCAAACATTAGTAAATTCATCCCGTTCTGCCTGTGCCTTGCCATCTAGGTGCACAGAAACGGGGGCAAAATTATTTTCCATAGTTCTGTTCTTGAACTCCAAGGCATTTTAGACTATACATTATGTAAATGTGGGCTCCACCACAATGAGATGCTATCACACCAAGGACTTGGCTGCAGTGGAGATCATTAGTTTGTGATTCAGCTCTAAAGAATCTCCAAACAATGAGGGAAGAAAAGAAGCCCTTTCTCTAAAGTTAGGATTCATTTCCAATTTGTATTGGTCCAGGGACAACTTTATTGTTGGAAGAACCTGGATGCTCAGGGGGGCTGCTGGATGCATGAACGACTTCAAGCCCTTCTGGAAATGTAAATAAGAGCCCTAAAACATAAAGGCATAATTACCCAAACAAAGAACAGTCTCAGACCACCAGGAAAAGCTGGCTTCGCTTATTTTCTTTCTACAAATATTGAATTTACTAATTTCCCTTGCCTTACTGTTGAATAAAATCAATTTTCTCAGTAGAGCTGATCTCTGCTTTGTTTGAGGTTAGATGCGAAGTTGATATGCATCCTTAGATATACTGTTCGGGAGAGAGCCTTGAATATTTAACCCTACGTCACCGAGAGCTCTCCATCCACCACCCTGTGGGGTGTATATGGATGCATTATTTGACAATCAGGATTCTCCATAGGTTAATTGACATGTTTGGAATTCATGGCAAGAAAATCTGTCATTATTTAAAAACTCCTGTCAAATTGTTTGTAGATACAGTTTGATAACAACACCTGTTTTTTCCTCTCTTGGCCAATACAATCCATTGAGAATCCTGGCTTAAAAATTTTCCCTGCAGAATTGTCAAACATATGTATTTGTATTTCATTACTTGGGTAATAGCTGATTTGCCAAATTCATTTACTACTGGTTGCTTCTCAAACATCTCAGTGGGATAATTAAGGAATACTAAGAACTGAAACTGTACTAAGTTAGGAGGGGGCTGGAGCCATTGCCCAAATCCCAGTCCTGATTAAACTGCTGTCCAGAATTAAATATTCAATAACTGAAATACTCTTTTCTCCCTTTACTCTGAGCAACTTATCATCAAGAAGACAGGGTTACTCCCCAAGTTGTATAAAAGAGACTCCCCTCAAATTATTTGTACTAATCGGATCAAAATCCGGCAGACTGTCAAGTGAAAGGTATTTAAACTTGAAACTGGTAATGATCTAAATAGTGCCTTCTCTCTGTGGGTATGGATGTGGGGAGAGAAAATAAAGGGTAACTCCGGGAGTGCGTCCTGGAAGGGAGTGAAGAGAGGCCAGGCACAGTTCAAGGTTATGGCTGAACATGACAGCACCAGTGAGAATCTGGGCAGCTGATACCCTCTCTTGAGAAACTGCGAACATGAAGGTTTCTGGAGAAGTGTTGAAGAATGATAGCATTAGAGTTTAAATGCTCTCAAAGAATTTTGCTGGCTCATTGCACAAAGAAAAGAGAGATATTTTAATCATGAGCCATCTATCATCGCTTGAATTTGAATGCCTGTTGTTTGAAGTCACAAGCTCCTGAGTCCCATGATGTAGGTTTTCAGGTCTATTGCGGGAACAAAAAAGGTATGAAAACTGAAGAACACATCCCCCAAAACAAAAACCAAAATGCTATGGAACCGGCAGAGAGAAGGCATTATGTCTGAAATGCCGTCCCTCTTAAATTCTGGACAAGGAGAAGTAAGAATAATTGAATGGTTAGTTTCTCAGAATCATCTCTCTGGAGGAAATGGGATTATTATTAGAGACTAGAGAGACCGGTATTTGAGAATAAACTGGTGAGGAGTACAAGCCCCATTGCTATCATAAGACAAACGCATTTGATTCTTCAGTCTATACGTTTTCCAAGTTCACATTATAGGAAAGGATGCTCAGGGATCCAAAACCAAATTCTGTTTAAAGTGCAGGCAGCAAAGCAGGAGATGGCTGAGCTCTCCTGTCATACAGTCTAACGTGAAAGGCCAGTTTTGATGATGATCCCTATTATTTCCCATTTCTCCCATGTATATACCTTTTTGACACAAAGCTGATCGACTCAAGGGGGGGCCCTAATAATTCCTTAGAGAGATACACATGGTTTTCCATCAGCTCTGCACTGAGTGTTCACAGGGGAGGTGCTATTGATTTTTCCAAAAGTGAAAAAGTTGCCTAACTTAGTACCGATGTGAGCTTGTTTCATCCTATTTCGTTACATGAAAAAATTGTATAGTTTTTCACTCTCTCAATGCCCAGGAGCCCAGGCTTAAGGAGGGGGAACAGTTCAGACTCTTCAAATAAAATAAAAGTAAGACAGAAGAGCCGGAGAGCTTCTCTTGTCACATTTCCACAATTTCCGGCTTTCAAGCCGCCACTTACAAGCCAGTTCTGGACATAATCTTGAGGCTTAAGCGTGTGGAACAGTGGACCAACCAGCTTAATAAAAAGACAAAGATGATATGCAACTAATGGGCAGAGCATCGCAACTAGGTGTTAACACATCATTCATTGAACTAAATGCTCTTTCAAACTCTGCAGCAGAAACAATTAAAGTACTGACGGCAGTCTTAAGTTGCTTCAAATTGTCTGGCACCATTGATCCACAATTATCTTTGTGCTCCCTGAAGCCCCCGAATGCTACCTTCTTCACTGGCTTTACATTTCCTTCACAGTTCTCCCGCCTGTGCTCTGGCATACTGAGTATCTGACAAACCGAGGATCCCCTGGAGAAGGCCACTCCATAGGTGTAGGGATTCTACATGGCCTATTAAAAGCCGAAGACGTATGCCTCTTGAATGCTTACAACCAATCACTCTTCATAACATACAAGAGATCTTATTAAAAATTTAAAGATGAGCCCGGCAGGTGAGCATCGACCTCAGATCCAGCAGATCGCGGTTCGGTTCCCGGGCAGGGCACACGCCAGGGTTACGGGCTCGAACCCCAGCAGGGGGCGCACAAGAGGCAGCCGATCAGTGACTCTCTCATCATTGATGTTTCTGTTTCTCTCCCTTCCTCTCTCTGAAATCAATAAAAACATATTTAAAAAAATAATAAGAAATTTAAAGATGAGTTCAACTCTAAGACAAAAGAGATGACAAACTGGTTTTCTCATTAGTTTCATAACACAACTTGTTAGAGAAATTCTATGATACAGGATTTATGGCAAAGAGGCAGATTTATTTCCACAGTTTGAATAGCTTGGATTTGAAATCACCCATATCTGGTATGGCCAAAGGATTCCATTCACCATTTGCACATTCTTGGGTGAAGACTCTGATGGCCAATATAAATACTGCTGATAAAACATTTTTCTGAATGTTCATTTACATGGCTGTTTGGATATCTTTTTGCTGCAAAGAAAATTATTAAGTGGGTGATTCATCAGAATCTCTGTGAACACAACCAGATATGTTTTGTTTCCAAAGCATTGTGAAGAGGAATTTGTTTTGGAACATAGCTATAGGTGTGCTCATTAACACAATCTTTTCTCATCATTTTTAACCTTAATCTTCCCCCTTTTTTGTTGCTGTCTGGCAGGAAATTGCACAGTTATGTGGGCGTAAAACCTTGAAGATGGAGAATCGGCCACCTGCCTTGATGGAATAAGGTTGCTGCTGTCCTAAGACCGACACAGTATTTGATCAAATCTGAAAAATCCTTGTCAGCTGTCACATAAAGACCTAAAATTGGGGATATGCAGTGGACTCAAGATCACTGTTATAATTCAGTTATGAGAGTAAGACTGTCTGTGGATTATCTTTTTATCTAAACTGTGCATTTGATTTTGTTTCTCAATCAGGTGAATTCTGGTACAGGGATGGTAGAAAATATTTTTAGCTGGAACCCAAATCACCCAGGTTCTTGGAACTTTCCAAAAGTAAAAGCTAAACTGTGTGTGATGAGGGTATCGATATATGTCTTTATTCAGTATCACCATGGAATAAACAGAAAGTGCAGTGTGTGAGGAAGCCTCATCAGGCTCTCACGTTTGCTGCCTTAATTCTGTTTTCCCAGCAATTCTGCGAAGAACCCTGCATGGATTTCCATGGATCTTATTTAAAATGTTTACTACAATTGCTTCTTGACACAAACTTTATTATTGTATACTGTCTAATTTCTTTCTGTCCTCTTTGAATAATAATTCACATGGTCTGTTGAGAGTATATGTGACAATAATGTGTATAAACCATACATACTCTACTTTTTGATGCTTTCTTTGTCGCTTGGGGGAAATTGTTAATCTAGTTTCAAGAAAATAGTACAATACTTTACTGTTAATAAATATATAATATTTAATACTGAAAGCCCTACTCCCATGATACTCCTAAATCCCTCTTCTCCTATTTACATTTTCTTTTTCTTCCCCTTTGCACTTATAATCTTAAGTACCATATAATCAACTTGTTTGATTGTATTTTCTGCTTATTACCTATTTCCCTCCACTGGAATATAAACTCCATGAAGTCAGAAGGCCTTGCTTTGTTCACTGGTATCCTCGGCACCTAGAATTGTGTCTTTCACATAGTGGCTGTTCAATGAATGTTTGCTAATGAGCGATTAACAAATATTTATTGAATGGAAGTATCGCTAGTCATAATAAGGGTCGTGCAAACACTGAATGCAGTTTTCATTCTATAATTCCTGGAATCTCTCTCCCAATACGTTAATGATGGCCCAATAGTCTATGTTTAATCATCACCCTGGGGAGTACCGCTAAAGGTGTTTAAGTATTAATGGCCTCAAACGCAGTGGGAGGTATCCATCGCTGGAGACTTTTTAAGGCTTGTAAAAGAGCTTACACAAGAAGCACTGCTTTTCATATATTCAACATTTGAGACATTTACTTATCATATGAAAAAACAAGGCAAACGTTGGAAATTCAGCGAACATTTCTGGACTCAATATTAGAACTTCCTACAGTTCCAAAAGTAAATTCTAATCAACTTACAACTATTACTTTTAGTAAGATAAATAAGACGTTTTCACATACTTAGATGATTATAGATTCATATTTCTCTCTCTCATTCCCTCTTCCTCCCCTTCCCTAACCCGCTCTCTCTCTCTCTCACACACACAAAGGATGTGGAAGAAAGAACTGTCAGAAAGACCCTGACATAAACGTAAGTACAAAGAGGAATCAGCTAGAAGTAGGCTTTCTGGAGGGTAGTTTAGTTCTGCTACTACCCAGCCAAGTGATCTTGGCCAATTAATTTCTCTTTGAAGATTCCGTTTTATCATCGATCAAACATTTAAGATCCTATTGCTCTCTAACAAATCTGTAATCTCACGAACAGAAGAGAGAATAAAGTCAGAAAAGAAAGTTTATTTGTGTAAATGATTCTAATAGCCTTTCAATTTTTGATGGATTGAAAAATCACTGATTCCCATATTGCTTTATGATTTCTCATTCGTTATACCCACAACATTATCATTTGGAGACAACAGTGTTAACGTCTGGTCCCCCAACTCAGAGCGCGGCCTTTGGTGAACAACTCGGCTGCCTATATAATTAGAGAAAATTTCAAAATAGTTTATACCATCAGTCTCTTTGACAACATATCTACCAGCTTACTTTTATCTTGCCTTTGGAATAATGCCTGCTATCAAGATCTAGTATCTTCTGGCAAGGCCTGTCCTAACACCTGCTTGCTTTGTTACCTACCCTGCTGGATGGAGGTTGTTCATCCCAAACAAGCCAGTATAGAGAGTTTCATTAACTCATCTCTATATCTTTCATCAGCCCCAGTCCTCCCCCAGCTTTTTTTTAGGGATTCATCCCCACTTGTCACAAGTGGGCCTGCTAACAGCTCTCCTATTGTTACAGTAAAGAAAAGACTTTTCCTGACTGTATCAGAACCTCCCATGTGCTGGCTGCTCTGAAAAGTGGTCTCACCTCTCATGTGTATGCCTATGGTTTTATGCTCAGAATTTAGAATATGATGGTGATCATTGGGACAATTTAGATTGATTTACACTTTATATTTTAATTATTCAAAACCAACAAGATAATTATATTATTAAAAAATCAAGGCAGAGTGTAAGTGCCAAGGTCACCAATTAGACCCCTAGTAAGACTAAGATCACAACACAAGAGTTCTTGGTACATTATTTAGGTTTCTAATTATATGAAAGGTCATCTTGCTCTAAGTCAGACCCTACACAGTCAAACAGAAAACATACTGGATTGGAAATCAAACAATATGGATTTTACCACTAATTTAATATAATACCACAGGTAGTCATCCAAGTCGTGACTATATTCATTCAATATTAATTTATTTAATAAACAATTAAATACCTATTCTGTGCATGAAATAGGCAGAAAGTAGTTCCAAGGAGACAAACCAACAAGAGTGTGTATAAACCGCATGTACTAATGCTGGGGAAATTCAGTGGAACTGCTCTTATGGGGCTTTGCTTGGCTGACTAGTTCTGATATCTGGTCCCTTCATTCAAAGTGACGATGACATAATTAACCAAATTATAAGGGTGTTTTGGGTTTGTGAAAATACAACTTTAAACTTATTTAGTCTATCAATGTTCCTATGTTTAGAGTAAGATGATTAAAAGTCTAATTAATAAAGTGAAAAATCTATATAGTTCTTCTCAAGTGTTTTGGAATATTCTGAACTTGTGATGCGCTTTATTTGCTACATCAAGGAACTTGCGAATCTCATAAAGCTATAAAACCTTGCCCCCAATCATAAAAAAATAGATGAACATAAACTTTGTATCAATTTCAGGGATTCCCAAGTTCCCCAAGTCCTATCCTGGACCCCAGGTTACAAATTTGTGACCTAAACCAAAAGGCAACAAAGCTTCACAGAGCATCCTCATCTGCTGTGATGATCTTGACTTTAGCTCCATAATCTCTTTATTCCACAAACATTACTGAGCATCTAATACGTGCCACATACTGTTCTAGGTGATGGGGTATCTCAGGGAGGGTTGAGGACAGACAATAAACAAGCAATAACTAAGTGACATGGTGTGCAGTAGGTGATAAGTAACGTGGAAAAAATAAAGTTGGGAGGTGGGTTGGGGGTGCCAGGGAGCATGGAGGAAGAAGTTTGCAATTTTCAATCTGGTAGTCAGGGAAGCCCCACTGAGCACATGGCATTTAAGCAAAGGCTTGAAAGAGGTACAGGAACAAGCCAGGAGGAATGTTCCAGGCAGAGGAAACAGCGGAGCACAGGTCCTGAGAGGGTGGCACCCGGTACGGAGGCGGGAGGGCTGGAGTGGAGAGAGATGGGAACAGTAGGAGATACAAATCAGAGACGTAAAAGGTGTGTGAGGAGGGGGCAGTGGCAGGTCACAAGGGACTCAAGGGCCTTTTAAACTTTGGGGTCGGAAATCCTTGGAGAGCTGGAAGCAAAGTAACATGATCTGTCTTATGTTTGAACAGGACCATTGTGGTTATTGGGGTGGGAGGCGAGAGATTTGCAGTTATGGGGTCACTATGGAGATCCAGAGATAGCAGATGTGGCTGGACTACAGTGGGAGCCGGGGTGTGTGTGTGAGAACAGTCGGATTTTAGGTGTATTTTGAAGGCATAGCCAAATGTTGATGTATTATATGTAGAGTATGGTGAAAAAAAAAAGTGAAATATGCCACTAAGGTTATTTTGGACGGAGTCACCAACTTCAACTGCAGGGGGCACAGGATGGGGCTAGAGGTGGTGGTAATGACAATACAAGCATTAGAAGGTTTACTGGAAAGTATTGTCCACCATCCATTCTATTTAGTAGGCTGGTCTGAGTTTCTCCACTTCTATTTAGAATCAGTACTTTTTAGCAGAAAATTGGGCTTAGAATTTTTATTTTTTTGGTTTACAGTTGAATGGATCAGCCTCTCCCCATAAAGCCTTCCTGGACTACTTTAGTCTTCCTCTCTGAATTCATAGCTGAGTCTGGTCATGCATTTGGCACTTATAAAATTATTCTCTATAAACAACAGTGTGGTGACAGCCAGAGGGAAGGGGGGGTGGGAGGTAGGTGGAGGTGGGCGAAGGGGGGTAAAATGGGGATGAAAAGAGACTTTACTTGGGGTGATGGACACACAAGGCAGTGTGCAGATGATGTTTTATTGAGTTGTACACTTGACACCTGTATGGTTTTGTGAATCAGTCACCCCAATAAGTTCAATAAAAAATGATTACCTGAAAACTTAAGACATAGGAAAAATAGAAAAACTATAAAAGCATAAATTATATTAAGGAGAATAAAATAATATTAGAGGTGAGAAAAAAATGGTTAGGATGGAAAATTTTGTTATATTACCACAAGTAAAAAAATAAAATAAAAATATTTTCTTAAAAAAAATTTTTTTTTCTCTAAGTGTTGTGTAAGTCTTGATGTTTTATCCCCCTGATTTAGATATTAAGGTCCAAAAATGCAGCAGCTACCTTCACTGACTATTTTGTATCTCACCAACTGTACTAAGCACGGAGCCAGGCAGGTAGGATTACTTCATACAGTTTGGGCTGATAAAAAAATTTTCTCTGCAGAGTTGTTCCTTACAGCGACCTCCTTCTTTTTCATGTTCACTCTCAACTCTGAAAACGGAACAGCTTGAGACATCAAAGCCTTTTACAATTTGACAAAGTTTGCATAATCAGGGAGAAGATAAACCACATGCAACACATTTGCGTCTCAATACATTTCCTGAGCCGCAATGTGGACGTGAGCAACCAAGGCCAACACTTGGGCAAACTCAATGGGATCTGAAATTCTGATTCATGCTACAACCACATTCAGATTGTTTGTGTCTTTGAGGGAGAATCGTGTTTAAAGGTCTGTCAGTTCTGCTCTGTAGAATCTGAGTATTTGATCCCTTCGGTGTTTCTTTTTTCTTTCCTACAAGTGAAACATCAGGTTCATTATCAATTGATTAAATTGGCAGGCAGTCAAGTAAAGAACACAGTCATATGTGGTTGTCTGAATTATTAAGGTACCAGTGACTTCATCACGTTGGCACAGCAGAGGGCTATTAGAGATTATAGTAAACGTTTCTAGCACTTTCAACAAATGGCTGTTTTTGTTTGTCTGAGAGTCCCCTCTTTCACGTTAGTTGTAACGAAAGCTTATTTCTAATGGTTGCACTTTATTGATGCATCCCATTTCAGACCTTTATTTAATCTGCTGTATCTGAAAACGTTTATGTCTACTCTGTTAGAACTCACTGGTACTCAGGAGAGTTCTGAGGCTGTGAACAGTGGTCTTGAAGGCCAGGAGCGAAACACTTGGGGAGAGAGGTGGGGGAGAGCAGACAGACTGCCACTTTACATCGTTTCTGGCTCAGGCTGGTGGTCACTGGTCACCATGCCTTTGAGTCATTAAACTTTACCTATTCTGAACTCTGACACTGCACCTCTCTGGCTCTTTGTTTCTTTTCTTACTCACCATGGGCTCTGAGCAGGAGTTTATTTCAAATTACCCTCCACTCAGACGTGGCATTTTGTACTGTTCTTTCTGCCTGACACCCCCCCCCCGCCCCCGTGCCTTCACTTCTCAAACCTGAGTGCTGTCTGAGGGAAGGTGGGTGCAGTTACTTCTGTCTTTTTCCTTCTTTCATTTTTTTTTACCCTTGGAGTTTGCTTATTTGGGTTTTGATAAGGAAAGGGAGATTTCTCTAATTTGTGAGTTAACCAGTTCCTTCATTTCTTATTTTTTTACTGCTCTCTGCTTACTTTTAGGAACCCTATTGCTTGCTACCACATCCAGCAGAAGGGAAAGATAATTAGGAAAATGTGTATTAGGCAATTTTGGAACATACTAGCTATTTATATGAAAAATTTTATGAAGATGGGGCATGGAGGTAATTAAATAAAATTAGATTCCTCTATTATAAGATTGAAATGGATTTATACTCTGTCACTTATTATCATGAGTAATCCATTTAAAAATTTACACACAGTGACTCAAGGTATATGGACTATTAACAACTTGAGGGGAATGGAAATAATAAACTTCAGACTCAACCAATGTGGTTTTATACAAACACTCTGATGTCCCTATCTTTTAGCTAGAAAGAAAGAGTATTTTCGACAGTATTTTGATGCTATAATATTACATCTAACTTCTTCAAGACCAAACTTAAGTTCTATTTCCTCCATAATACTTGTCCCAAAATCAAGGCATCTTTCAAGGTGTCCATAAATAAGACTTATTTCCCCCCTTCTTTTCTGACAATTCCATACCCACATCTGCTTTATCTTTACCACCTGATACGTTACTCATTTCAACCCCACCATTTCACATGCTGGAAAAGTCCTGGAAGACAGTATCTTTAGACAATTTTTACGTAGCTAATAATCACTAGCATGGTTCTGGTTGCCATATCATCTAAATGACCGACTTGTAATAAAATTACATATATGTGTTTTGCCAATGGTAAGACATGCTCACATATGATCAGACTTATTAACTTTCTAACAGGTTAGTTGGATGACATATCACTTCCTGTTGACTGCAGATTGCTCAGAAAAGCAGGAAAATTCACTCTAAGGCTGCATGTACCACCCATATGGGCCCTCCTTCCTGAGGGATGCAGGAGAAAAAGGATTGCCTGTTTCTGAGCCAGGCAAGTTGAAAAGGAATCAATCAGTAATGTGCACCTCTAGGGGTAAATCTGTAACCTAAGTAAACTTAGGGAAACTCGTAGAACAAAATAAATATTTGGGGCATTATAACTGACCACGTGATATCATAATAATGTGGACTTTTAAAAAATTAATTTTAAAATAAAAGTGAATTTGGGGAACACTTTGTTTTAGTCACATATTCTGTCTTATCTGGAGCCAATTTGTTCTAGAAAAATATTTAACATTCACCTTTGCCACATCTTTGAAATCAGTTTCTGCATGTACAAAATGTCCACACATATACAGAACAGGCACTTCTATCTCCTTGCTCTCGCGGAAATACATCTTTATTTTCAAAGACAGAGTTTTAGTTCTTATGAGCATGAGAACATAAGCAAAAGAAGGAAGGACCTCTATAGTTCCATTTTCATAATAGAATTCTGTTGCTCTGGAATGATTTATTTTTGAATAAGAAAAAGATGTAAGGAACTTGGAACACAGACAAAAGTATCTTCTCATCAAAGGTTGTCTATTGTTTCATGAATCACATGTGATGGATGAGATTTATGAATTAGAATCTGTGTCAAAAGATTTACAACGTACTAAATTAGTTATGACATCTTCTCGTCGGTGCGCATAAACTTTCAACAAAATATCTATATCGTCACCACAGGAGCATGGCCGGCCCAGGTCTTTCATTCCACTGCAGCACATCCAGGCCCTGTCACTGTGCTTGATGAATTCTTGAAGGAATGGCCTCAGATCAATTAAAATAAACACCACAAGCTGATTTATCAAATCTTTTCTGAATGCTCTCAGAAAATGTCAAAAATCTGATCCATTGACAGAAAAAAGTCAGAGAATCGTGGCAGCCTATGGGATCACAAGACCTTTTCAAAACCATCATAAATCACCACAGAAAACAAATGGGGCACCATGTGAGAAGATTTCTTCTGACAGCTTTGCCTCAACAAGACATATATGAGATAAATGGATACCTTTGTCTATACCCAATTGCCAGTTTACAAAGTTCCAAGTTGTCAAACTGTAAAATACACCAGTATCAAAATCCTTCCAAATAATATACCTTTTTTGGATATACAAGAGCGGATTCAAAATAACATCTCCTTAAGTTCTAGTTCATTGCTGTAAGCTATGCAATATCCTTGCTGGTATGTGAGCTTTCTGGAAGAAGAAAAAAAAAAAAGCACACACACAGCAGGCTCCAAATTTACCTTCATATACATCCTTGTCTGAACTAATGAGACTTTGTTCACTTTCCATTATTGAAAGAAAACTACTTTAGAGTGCTAAAGTGCATATAATCAAGGAATCTTTTTTTTTTTTTTTAAATCATCTCAGTCTTGTCTCATTTTATGTAGGGTAAGAGCACATTCAGAGACAGGCAATAACAGGCTAGCCTATTCTAATCTACTTCAGGAATGGAGAAATGCTTCCATTAATGAATTTTTGCAAATATGATCAAAACCTATAGGCATAATTTATAGGCCTTGGATTTTTACAGAAAATTTTAATTATAAATTATAACTCGAATATTCCTGGCAAATAAAAAGTCATAGTTCTCAAATAAATATGAGAAATTTCATATATGAAGCTGGTTTTCCTAATTCAAAGAAATCAAAGAGCCTCATTCTCAAAGTAAAACTGAAACCTGAAACAAAGGAATGGCATCTATAAATGAAAGTTTATTATGAGCATTTGCTGCTTCCACAGTAAAGAAAACTTAGTCTTATAGGCTTCAGATACTACTTACTTTTTAAAGAGCAAGAAATTCAGTGGACTAAAGAAACAATCCTCTGTGCTACTCCCACAACTGACAGTACCTCAGTGATTCTCTTTCTACATCTTTAAGGCCTTACTCAAATCTTACCACTTCTTCAACGATGGAAGGTATGATTTGTTTGATAACTAATCCAACTTGCACTCACTAGAAAAGTAACCTTGCATTTCTAGGCCCTGCCACTTACCAGTTTCTATGAACATGGTAAGTTAATCAATTTTAATAATAGGAAAGCATTTCATTCCAGTCTAATATCTGGGATAGTATTATAGGATCAGGTTAGGTAGATATCCTGAAACACGTATATAGAACAAGATTTGAAGCTTCTCTGTTCAGCATGGTTTTAACATTGTTGAAATTGTTAAAATGATTTTTGTAGTGGACTCAAGGATTTTGTTTACTCCACAAACATTTGTTGAGTCTCCACTGTGTCTCATGCACTAGGGCTGGACCCTAGAGTCACCAAGCTGAGCAGCTATCACTGAGTAGCACTAGGCAGTTACTAGTGGAGACACAGAAGTGTCATTCATTTCTCCTTTCACTGCTCAGCAATCTTGAGGCTAATTGCCAGGAAAGTCAAATGGCCAAGACTCTTAGAAACCCTTCTTGGTCATTTAAGGAATCAAAGAATGTTCTTTGCCTTTTAAGCAATGGTCAACAGGCAAATGTAAGAATCATTCCTACCAGGATGTCTAATTTGACAGCCTTTTATCCCAAAGATTTCATGCCTTTTAGCTTTAGCATAACAGGAATTTCCACTCATTCACTCAGAGCAAATCTCAGGATCACCGGTGGTCACTCTGAAATATCTATTAATTTTGAAAATGAACAGGAAGCACATTACTTCTGAAGGGCACAAAGCAAATGTGCCAAGTTTATTCTGGAAGCAGGAGAGCTACAACGAAGATTACAGGTGGTGAAAACCGTTCAGATCTTAATCTCAGCCAATATTTCAGCTATGGGCAGCACCTCTGTGGGCATGTGGGTGGGTGTGGCTTTTTTTCTGAATCTCCTCCCATCTGGGATTTTTCCCTCTGAGGAACAAGCGATGAGTTCATTCCATGGCCTTCATTTGCTCTTGTACCTTGCTAATTTCAAAATTCCAACTAAAAATAAGTACTTTGCTATGAGTCAGTAAATGGAATACATTAATAAAGCCTGAGCGTCTGGCCCGTTTCCAGACGTGAGGACTTGATCACGCAGGCTGCAGTGGAGGCTTCGATTTTTTGTTTAGCGTAAAGGAAAATTACCCTACACAGCTTTTAACTCCCCAAGGCCATCCCTAAAAGCCTTGCTCAGACTTCTAAGGTGCCTGGCCTAGTATTTGAGCTTAGAAAAGCTGCTGGCAAATCCCAGTGAAATTTTTTGACAGATTCATCTTTTAGCCTTTGGGAGAGTGAAGGTGCTGCAGGCAAGATATTTGATTAATGCCATGAAAAATAGTGTTGCTGGCACAGCTGGTACGTTAGGAGAAAAATTCATCACTAACTCTAAAACTGCCACGTAATTTTCTCCCCACAGTTCTTTTCCTCACTTGACAGAAGATTTGCACAGGACAAACTACGCTGACAGAGGACAAGTCAGCCAGATGTTGAGGTATCTCTAAACATGACAGATCACTATGTTTTAGCTCAGATTAATTCGCTTATTAGAGGTAGACCTAAATCACTGGTCATTGTCAAATCAGTTGTCACCACCAGCAAATCATGTCACATTTCTGAACAAAACTAGTTCTAGTTTCAAAGAGCTGCTCTGACCTCAGCCCCTCTCTGCTGAGAGTGAGATTCCAGCGAAAAGCACGGGACCCCCTGACCAAGGCAAGCATTTCAGCACGTGCAGGGCTAGCTCCGCAGCTACTCAGCCGCTTGCTTTTCTGCGAGACCAGGAAGAACAGGGAAAGTGTGATTTCAGAGTCATACAACTGCCAAGTTTGGAACTGCTCTGAATTTGTGATCTCACCTTTTCCCCTCACCCCTCGGACCTTGCCTTTCCATAGTGTTCTACAGGGTGTTACCGTGCTCCTGACATCAGCCAGTGGCCAAAGGTAAACACAAATTTATTCACCAATAAAGAAAATGTCACGAACATCTTTTGGAATGAGTGGGTAATATGACTGTGTTCCATGAATTCATACAAAGCATCTTATCCTGTGAGAGGTTGGTGGCCTTTACCAGATGCACTGACTCTAATTCAACTCCCCGCAGACCACTTGGCCAACTTATGAAGTCAGGACCACAACTGGCCCCAGAGTTGGCAGGCTCAAGAAAAGTGTCAAGGAGTAAATAAGTCACAGAAAACAGCTAATCTCTCCATCCCAGGAGGTTGAGTTAAGGGATGGGAAACGCTGGCAAAAAAGAGCAGAGGAAAACGGGCTCCAACTATGCCGGTACTGTGGCCGCCTTGTGAGGGAAGAATGGGCCTTCTATGGGGCTCATTGGGAACTGGTGCTCCTGGGAGCAAAATGTCCTTTAAAAGTGCAATAAATCAAAGAAAACTACCACCATAAAAAAAAAGCAACATTTCTGCCTCTTGTGTTTTTCTTTTTTCTCTAAAAGATCACAGTTTAGTAAATCAAGCTAGGTTCCTATGTAGAACAGACACTGATTACGTGGAAAAGTATATATGGTTATGGGGATACTCAGTGTGTTCCCTGGATTCTTAGTTTTCATTTTGTTTATCAGAGATCTCAATAGGGCACTAAGTCCCTACCTAACAAGGAAGCTGATCTGTGCAACTTTCTGACATTACTCAAAAACTATAGCAAAAGGGAGCATGAATGGAAAAGTAAGAGACTGATAAAATTAAATCAGAACAAACATGGAAATTTTCTCTTTTTGCTCATATTTCCATTCCTAATACCTCTGCATTCCAGGTCAGAGTAATCAGGATTGACGTGCGGAGGTGACCGTTGAGTTCTCTCTCTTCTTCATTTTTTCTCTCTCAATACCAGATCAGCACCCAAGTCCCTGATTACTCCTGGCTCCCTTTCCAAGTCCACAGCCCTGTTGCAGTTCTGGCCTCTCCAATCCTGACTCTAACGGTTCCTTAGTCTTCCTGCCTCTCATCTTTCTCTCCCTGTAATCTATCCTCTGCATCACATCCAAATTGAGTTTCTCTTAGTATGACTAAGTTTATGCCATTCTCTGCCTTGAAAACATTCAGTGACTTCCTGTTGCCAATCAGATAAAACATCAACTCCTTAGTCTATAATTGATAGAGCTCTTAAATCAGGTCCCAATAGAGACTGCATATTGCCCCACACAAGCTGAACCACTGTCCTCTGTGCTGCCCTTTGTCATCTTGGTACCCATCTCGCTTAATGTTCCATCATCTAGAATGGCTCTTTATCAGCTCTAGTTATTGAACTCCTACACATCCTTCGCAGCCCAGTCTTAGTGCACTCTCTCCTGCGAATTTTTCAATGTATCCCCCTTTCCTCTCAACTTTCATGGTCCATTTTTATCTACAATTCTCATGTTGCATCTCACTCTCTGCTTTGCACTTGTAATAATTTTTGGTATCTATTACATGGTAAGTTCTTTGGAAATCTGGGTGAAGAAATATTCACCTTTGTATTGTAATTCTTAACTAAATAGGTATTCATCATGTGTTTTGAATAAATGAATTTTAAAAAGGTTTAGCTATTTTAAATAACCTAGGTTGTAAAAGTCTCTGTTTCTTACATTTAAATTGGGGGTTTGAAGGCTGAACGACTCGATACTGGTCTGAATTCTTTATTTTTGTTTTGTTTTGACCTTCAGTTAGGTGACAGTGCTTTTAACAACTGAGATCTATGACCCCTGGTGGCTAAAAACATGGTTTCTGAATTAGGCTGTATTTCTGCTTAAAATGCTGGTGTGGTTATAAGGCCTGCAGTAACCTACCCTCTCAGCTCTGACATCCTCACCGTCCGTATCTTTCCGAGGCTCTGATCTTTCTTCTCTCCATGTTGCCACTCAGGAAAGTCAGGGCCGTACTAAGAATGCTCAGCTCTCCCCACCAACATACGACACAAACATAGTTCTCTGCAGAGGGCTCTGCCTGGCTTTATCAGGCCCATTTAGCAATTAATTACTTCTTCAAATATTTTGGGGCCCTTATAAGGTGGCAGGCACTATAACCCAGTAAGAGCCTTAACTCAGGGGCTTAACAATTGCCCCTCAACCAGACCCTGAGCGGTTTCCGTCAGCTGAAGAAGCCCCCAATGACCTACAGGAAATGGCTGTAAAATACTTTTTTACATAGGTATAAATTAAGTGGATACGTTTCTATTTTATAAGCTTGGGTCTTCCGGGCTTTTGTGTTTTTGTTTTTTGGTTTATTTTTTTAGAGCTTAGCATACTTCAATCTCATAGACTCCACGCAAGCATCCTAAGTCTGAGAGGGAGCCTTCTAGGTGATAAGCCTTATGAGAGAAAGCGCATTTCTGACCTTAAGGAACTTAGAATCTGATGGTGGAGGTGGTGAGGACAAGCACACGTGTACCATCTAAGAAAGGAGACAAGTGGCATCATCAAAACACACACAGAGAAGCACTGAGGTTCTGAAGAGACTCCCAGACCTCAGGGACAATAAGGCATCATAAGGTATTTAGGTTTAATTAAAACTTGAAGGATGGATAGAATTTGGCAAAGAGGTAAATCATGAATTCTGGCTCTGGAGGTTAGGAAGCATGTCATGGGAGAACGTACAAAGGATGGGAAGTGGCAAGCTGAGGGGTAGAAGGGAGGCAGACGGTCCAGGCAGAGACGCCTGGCGCGCTGAAGCCAGGAGGCATGGCCCACACAGGCCTGGGGGCTGGGGCACGGGAGTGGGAGGGGCATCTGGAGACGACGCTGAAACATGAACAGATGGGTGCACCAACGAAGAAAGGAGTGGAGAAGTTTCCAGGCACGGTTAGAAGGCAGCTAACTGTTCAGTCAAAGGAGGGCGTAGAGAACACGTATGGGAGCTGTGGATATGAGGCTAGAAGGGTCAGTTTGGACGCAAGGAGAAATGTTGAACAAACTCATTTCCCAAGACTTCAATCTCCTCAGCAATAAAGTTAGAGATGAAAAGTCTCACCTTCTGAGTCTAGCACATCTTTGCTCACTAGAGGATCTCTGTTTCCTAGGTCAGACCCAGTTCTAGAGTTTCTAATGGTGTCAGGGTGACTTCTCCTCTGAGAGGCAGGATCTGTAGGGCCCAGAACATCAGCCTGTCTGATCGGACCCTGGTTCTCCCACTTACGAGCAATGCGAACTTGGGCTAGCTACTCAGTCTCTCTGCCTCTTATTTCATCCATATTTAAATCCCTGCCCATTTGAACACAGTAGTCACGCATTAAAATATATGTTGAATTAAATTTTCAATTATCTTACATTGCTGCCTGATCTCTACCAAGAATTATAAAATATGAAAAAAACAAAAACAGCAAGCTCAAAGACATTTGTTTTTGCAGGATGATGGGATTTTCATACCACTTGTTTTTCTTCAAACTAATTCAAAGTAATTCCTTCTTTTTTTAGTGATTCTATTTTGTCAAAAATTGCAGGAGAAAGAAGTCTCCTATTTCTCCTAAGACACAGCCTATATGAGTAAAACTTAGAGTCTTTCCCATATTAACTTACATTTCAAAATAAACATTACAATATACTTCTTGGTCAGTTACAATGCCCCAAATGCTAATTTTGTTCTGTGAGTTTTCTTAAGTTTACTTGGGCTACAAATGTATCACCATAGGTTGGTCTTACTGACTTAGTCTGTTTCAACTTGACTGGTAAACATGTTTCTATGGGATACACAGAACTCTAAGTATCTAAACCATCTATTTTGGGGGCCCTGGGGTAGGGGTGGTGGAGAACATCATCTAATCTTGGTAGATAAATGTTTTAACTCTAAATTGCTTTTTCTAAAATGTAAAAGTTGTCCTTAAATAAGGCACTATAATAAAAAAGCCCCCCATGCCCACACTCTAAAGCCACAAATGGCATACAAACAAACATCTTAAAAATAGGTATATTTACTTTTCAACAATAATATTTTTTAAAGCCACAGGAACTAATATCCCTCTAAGGGAGAATTTGATTAATTAAAAAAAGTGACGTAAATGCTGAGTAAACTTTGCCACAGAACATCTGCTTGGAAGTCGATGTAGCTGGAGAGGTGAGAGGGTAGAAGGGAGGGCAGGTTTCCCGGAGCGGGCAGGGCAGCCTGTGGGCGGTGACAGAGGAGGCCCAGGCTGTGCAAGCTCCTCTGAGCACAAATGCGGGTGGAGAGAGAGATCAGCTGAGCAGCGGGGCTTCACTGCTCCCCAGATTCAACAGGAGAGGTTATTTTTTCTCTCTTCATTTTCCCCCGGGAGGCTCTTCTGACCAACCCCTGCTGTCTCTCCCTGCCAGGCTCCTGGATTTCCAGAGGCAGGGACACATCAGAAGAGGGGGCCAGTGGCCTGGGAGGCAGGGCCCCCATGGCCTTCCCTGGGGTAGATTCCAGTGGCTCCACCAGGAGGCATCCAGCTACTCTCCCCGGAGGCTGCAGGGCCAGCCTGCCCATTTTCACATTTCAGTCAGAATAATGAATTAATTTCACTCAATAATTCAAAATTAATTTTTTAAAGAGATGATTTCATTTATTTTTAATTGATTTCCTTCCTCTTAAAGCTTTTTTTATAGATTACATTAAGCTAAATGAACTAATTTAAATAAATTTTAACAAAAAGTAAAATAATCATCTCGTTTATCATTAAAAAAAGCAATGCAATGTGGCCAGTTTTACTTGAAACTAAAACATTGATGATGGTGCAATTTTTACCAAAAAAATTAGCCTTAATCATCTTGAACAGAGATTTATTTTTACAGGCAACAACTTCCAGCCCACACAAATGACTGAAAAATGTGTCCTCAAGGAAAATGAGTCATGGCCCGAGTAAGCAACCAGTACCCCCTGGAGGCAGGAGGAGAGTTAGAGTTGGAGTTCCTGAGGGTTTCTCAGTTCAGGAGATGACTGCCCTTCTCTCTGTATTTTATTCTAAAGTAAGCATCTTATCTCGCCTCTCTTCCTCTATAGCTTCTCTCCTTGTGAAACATGTTAAATACAGGAGTTGTCATACATGCATTTAACGACAACAAACAAAAAAAATAAAAGCAAAAATCACAACCGTCCAATGGTCTGTTTGGCTCATAGTGTCCCCAGAATCAAGTAACAACCATTCAGCTTTTACTAGTACAGCTCCCTCCTGCCATTGTTAATTTGCAAAACATTTTCACATATGCTATTTCATAATGATTTATTTTTTTTTACAACCGGCCTGGCATTGCTGGGCAGCCATAGCTTTGTGTTCTTAGGGAGGTCTACTGGCTTCTTTCGACTAGTAAGACACCATCAGGTCAAGTGTATTAGTGACTCGGGAAGTGCCGGGTGTGACGCTGGGGGGCAGGCATCACCGCCCCCGAGCCGAGCATCACGAGACACGCAGGACTCCTCCACGGAAAAGGTTTCTGCACACATCTCACCCTTGGTTTTGGGAACACACAGGATGAAGATGAAAAGAGTGGTCATCTCCTGGGAGAAAACTGTAATCTGCTCCTGTATCCTGTTGCCTTGAATCCTTGGGTAAAATCTTTAGGAAAAACCCTAAACTGCTCACTAAAATTCAGCTTTGCCCCCACCATCTTTCCTAGCTCCTTGCTAACTGATGAGCCAATACTTGGAGAAAACATTGTCCAGCTTCAGAGCCACTAACACTAGGAATCAAATGAAGTTAAGTGTGATGCTGGGATTAGAATAGAAACATGCCTAAAAGTTCTGTTTCCTTTTTCAGCAAGGTGTTGGGAAGTTGCAGACAAAAAGAAATGAAATTTCTTTCCAGCCATGTTACTTTTGTGACCCTTATTTCACTGCGATCAACATGAATAATCAACGGTTTCATTTTAAAACTTTGTTTCAAATATTGGTAAGAGAATTATAAATTACTGAAGGATAGAATCATAAAAATAGATACTTTGTGTCATCAAAGAGCATCTTTAATTGCGGGCCTACGTAAGAAATAACCCCCTCTTCTCACGAAATTACAGAAAAAGGGGAGAGAAAAAAATTTATTTTGTGAGTGAGAGGTAGTTTGCCAGTGAACCTGGGAACAAAGCTGAGTTGATGAAGAGAAATATCATGAAAGATCATCTTCCAGGGACTATCTAGTGACTCTCCACACGCACATCCACACGCACGCACACACACCCCGCACCGGAGAGATAAACCCGGGGTTAGTAGATAGAAGCAGTTTAAGACACCTTTTCCTTAATAAATTTATATTTTTTAACTTGGAGAGTCTCTGAACTTGTTTCTTCTCCCTTCCCAGTTCTCAGATTTATTTCTGGTTTGGGAGGGACCATTAGAACCTGTTGCTAAAATAGGAAATAAAAAGCAAATAGCTGTCACCAACTTGGTCGTCAGAAAGTGATATAAAAGGTTAGACAATAACTCTTCTGTTGAACTGAGGTCTGTATCAATTTTTTTCTCTAGGTACTACTACATTTGGTTAAGGAAACAAAGACTTAAACAGACACACCAACCGAAAGCCCGGCTCCCAGCTGGGTTTCCCCACCCGGCATTGGGACGGCCGGGGGACGGTGCTTCCAAGCAGCTGACCGGACCGGACAGCCCGAGCCGGTGCCGCGGGACGGGAGGAGCGGTGCGTAATGAGGCGTCAGTGCCCAGCGAAGAAAAGGAAAGATGAAAAAGAATCCGAATTAGCCCCCGGTGCTGCAGAACTCAGGAGACCCACAAAGGCTAATTTCAAATGGCTGCAGCTCTTACATCTCAGGGCTGGACTTGCTGCTTGATGCACTCGTGGCTCCCATTAATGTTAATGCCGCCAAGCCCACCGAGAAGAGAATAGCTCGCTTTCATCAAATTCACTTTTTATTTTATTTTAAGGGGGGGGGGTTTGTCTGGTTACCTTTATGAGTTAAGACAGGAACCTATGATAATGTACAAATACATTTGGGTTGAAAAATAAAAAAAGAATAAACAAGGAGTCACAAATCTTACCCAAAGCACACAGAGGAGAGGGCGGGTCTGGAAAGCAGTGGCAAACACCCGCAAAGTCTATCCAATGACCCCTCACGACGATGAATTCAGAAAATCAGGATTCTTTTTCTTTTTGGTACCACTCACACCACACCTCCCCTCAGTGAAACATGCATGTCCAAAAGCTGTTACTGTCTCTCTGGTAAATGCCTGGCTAATACTATTAAGAGTTTTTTCCAAAGAGGGACATTGGGCAGAAAAAACTTAACTTTTTTTTTCAATGATTAGACTAATTCGATGAGAGATGGAAGGGGGTTAGTGTACAGCTGAGGTGTCTGTGATGTGGGTGCCCGAGTCTAGGCATGCAGTGGAAACGACACGGGATGTGTAGCAGAATCGCTATCCTGCCAACAGGCCTCTAAGCTGGGCTCCCCCAGCGGCCCCAGGAAAGCTTACTCGGAACGCAGGCGAGCGCCCAGTCTCATCACACTGGTCTGCAACTTTCTCTCCAGTTCTCTTTTGTTCAAGGGCGATAGCTCTTGCTCTCAAACCTAACTCTTTCTAGATTCCGAAGCTGTCCATCTTTCATTCACTGTAGTTTTAAAATAAATAATGGAAACTAACTAGGGATAAATAAGCCCGTTTGAACATTTCAGGTCCGCGTTTCAGAAACCTGTCTCCGTATTTGCATACTCTTTATAACGGCCCTCTCATTACTGTGTTTTCAAACTCCATATTGCCTCATTCTGGAGTGAACACACACACACCACCCCAATAAAAATCACGCAGAGTTCCACCGACGTGAACGAGATAGATAGAAATAGAAGGCTTGACAGTGCAGTGCAGTCAAATGTCTATGATATAAAGTGCACCTCATACATAGACTTAGAGACAATGTTAGAAATTGCCTGTTCTGCACCACTGAGAATGTTATTTAAAATGTTCAGATTTCTCGGGGTATTTTTAAATCATCAGTGAGTTAACTATTAAATATTCCTAATGATCTTATTAGAGGCATAACTGATAGACAATAAACTGCATATATTTAAGGTATCCAACTTGACAAGCTTTGACAAATGGAAGTGCCTATAAAACTTTCACAAATAAAAAAATGAACAAATATATCCCCATCACCCACAAATGTCTCTTTATGCCCCTTTTCAATATTCCCTTTCACCTCTCCTCCACCACTAACTCCCAACCCCAGGCAACTTCGGATCTTTCTGTCACTACACAGTAATTTCTATTCCCTATAATTTTATATAAATGCACTCATAATATATACTCTTTTTTTGTCTGGTTTATCTCACATGGCGTAATTATTTTTAGATTCATTCATGTTGTAATGTGTATCGAAAGTTGATCCCTTTCTATTGCTGAGTAGCAGTATCCGATTTTATGGGTATGATATATTCACCTAGAGATGGGCACCTGGACTCCTCAGTTTTTGACTATGACATACAAAGCTGCTATGAGCGAATCTTTGTGGGATATATGCTTTCTTTTCTCTTACGTAATACCTAGGAGTGGAATGGCTAGGCCATATGGCAGAAATAATGCTGAATTATTTCTCTACATTGGTTGTATCACTTTACATTCCCGTTAGCAGCGTGCGAGAGTTCTAGCTCCACCACATTCTGACCAGCCCTCGCTCATTCTAATAGGTATGTCTTGGGATCTCACTGGGGCTTTAGTTTGCATTTCCCTAATGACTAATGATATTGAACATCTTTTATTGTCATCCATATATCTTCTTTAGTGAAATGGCTGTTCAAATGTTTTACCCATTTTTTTAATTGGGTCTGTTTTCTTATTACTGAGTTTTGAGATTTCCTTATGTATTCAGGATAAAAATCTTTGTCAGGTATATGATTTACAAATATTTGCTTCCAGTCTGTTGCTGGTATTTCCACTCACTAAAGATAGGCTTTCAAAAAGCAGGAGTCTTAAATTTCAATATAGCATAATTTATCAAGTCTTTTTCTTTTCTGGATAGTGCTTTTGTTATGAGTTTTAAGACATTTTTGCCTACGTCAAAGCCACAGAAGTTTTCTCATTTTTTTCCCTAGAAGCTTTAGAGTTTTAGGTTTTACATTTAGGTCTATGATCTACTTTGAGTTGATTTTCCTTTATATATAGATGGTGAGAGATATGTATCAAAGCTATTTTTTGTACATATGAATATCTAAATGTTCTAGCACTACTTGTTAAAATGACTTTATTTTTTCTCCACCAACTTACATTTGTACCTTTATTTAAAGTCAGTTTCCTATAAGTGTGTGGGTCCACTTCGCTGATATATCAGTCTAATGTGCCAATATCACACTGTCTTGATTGCTATAGATTTGTAATAATTCTTGAAATTATTCCACATGAACTTCAGAATCAGTTTGTATCTGCTGGAATTTTTGACTACAAATGTACTGAAACTATAGATGAATTTAGAGAGAAATAGCAATTTAATATTACTGAGTCTTTCTTGTGACCCATAAAAATTACATATCTTCTCCATTTACTTAGGTCTTCTAAATTTTTTTCATAGTGACATTTTGTCATTTTCATATTCTGAGCAAATAAGGACAGTTTTATTATTCCCCCCCCCCATCTAATGCCTTTTATTTCTTTTATTTGTCTTATCACGCTGGGTAGAACCTCTAGATCAATGTTGAATTGAAGAGATGAGAGTTGACATCCTTGTCTTGTTTTTGATATTAAGAGCATTCAGTTTTTACCATTAAGTATGATGTTAGTTGTAGGGTTTTTGCACTCTAACTTCCCTCTTTTTAGCATTAGCATTGTAAATCTTTTTTCATATTTTTATTTTTAATCTATTTTGTCTTTATATTTGAAGTGTGTTTATTTTAGGTAGCATATAGTTGATCTTACTTTTTTATCTGATGTGACAATATCTACTTTTTAATTTGGATATTTATGCCATGTACATTTAATGTGATTATTGATATGGTTAGGTTTAAATTTATTTTCTTGATTTGTTTTTTATTTGTCATATCTGTTCTTTGTTTACCTTTTCCTCTCTCTTTTAAATCTTCACCTGAGGATATGCCTTCTGATTTTAGAGAGAGGGGAAGGGAGGGAGAGAGAGACATTGATGTGAGAAATATTGATCAGTTGCCTTCCCATATGGACCCCGACCGGGGATTGAACTCGAAACCTTTTGGTGTATGGGACAATGCTCCGGCCAACTGAGTCACACTGACCAGGGCCCCCTTTTTCCTTTTCTGCCTTCTTTGGGATTAAATATTTTTATTCTATTTATTTTATATTATTTTCTGATTTATTAGCTATAACTTTTTGGTTTATTACTTTTGTAATTGTTCTAGGGTTTATAGTACACATCTTTAACTTATCAAATCTGCCTTCAAGTGATAATACACCAGTTCACATAAAAGAGCATTACAATAGTATTCCTTTCTCCCCTTCTGAAATTTGTGCTAGTTTTTCATGCATTTTATTTTTATATATGCTATAAGTCCCATTATACATTGCTATTATTTTTGTTCAAACAGTCTATTTTCTTTTGAAGAGATTTACATATTAAGGAAAAAGTCTTGTATATTTACTCATGTTGTCATTTCTAGTGCTCTTTATTCCTTTGTGAATATTTATATCTGATATCATTTCACTGGGTATAGAACTTTAGCTTGACAACTTTTTTCTTTCTGCATGTTAAAAATGTTGCTTCACAGCTTCCAATGAAAAATATGCTCTCATCCTTATCTTTATTCCTCTCCTAGTTATTTTTGGGGGGCTGCTTTTTATCTGTTTGAAAATTTTTCTCTTTGTCACTGGTTTGGAGCAACTTAATCAAAACGTGCTGTGGTGCGGTTTCCTTTATGTTTTTGTGACTGGGGTTCATTGGACTTCTTGATATGGGTTTATATTTTCCATCAAATTTGAGAAATTTTCAGGCATTCTGTCTTTGAATATATTTTCCATTTTCCATCTCTCATCTCCTTCAGGAACTTACGTATATATATTAGGCTGCTTAAAGTTGTTGCCCAACTTAATGATTTTCTATTAATTTTAAAAGCCTCTTCTCTCTCTGTCAAATAGTTTCTATTGTTATGTTCATATTCTTAATATTTTGTTCTGCAATGTCTAATTTACTGTTAATCTTATCCACATTGTAGTTTTGATCTGTAAAAGTTAAATTTGGGTTTCTTTTTTATCTCCCATGTCTCCACTAACTTTTTGAACATGTGGAATAAAGCGATAACAACAATTTTATTATCCTTGTCTCCTAATTCTAATATCGGTACCAGTTGTTCATAGGTTTTGATTAATCAGTTTACCTGTTCATTATGGACTGTATGTTCCTGCTGCTTTTCGTGTCTGGTATTTTTGATTGAATGTAGCATTGCGAATTTTATATTTTTGGGTCATGCATACTCTTGTATTCCTATAAAGACTTTTTAGATTTGTACTGGGAAGCAGTTAAGAAACTTGGAAATAATTTTATGCTTTTGGGTCTTGTTTCTAAGATTTGTTAGGTAGGACTTGGGACAATGCTCAGATTGGGGTTAACTATATTCTCCACTACTGAATCCAGATCCTTCTGTATCCTCTATCCAATGCTCTGTGAGTCTTGATGGTTTCCAGTCTGGCTAGTGGAGACAGGCACTGTTTTCAGTACCATCTGAGTGCTGGGCACTGCTACCTCTAATTCTTTCAGATGGTTCTTTCCTCCATCCTTGCCTGCTTTCTTCACACCTATGCACTGATCAATGTTCAGCTGGATATTTAAGGTTAACCTTCTATAAATTTCTGGAGTTCTCTCTTTGTGTACCTCTCTCATCTCTCGTTCTGTTCCCAGTGCATTCAAGCCATTTAGATCACACAGTCTCAGGTCTGTTTCTTCAACTCAGGGGATTCACTAGGCTCTGCCAGGGACTTGGCCCCTAACAGTTGGAGTAATTGTAGAACTCACTTTTGTTTCCTGTCTCTCAGGGATCACTGTCCTTCACTGCCTACTCTCCAGTAAGCTGGAAAGCAATGTTTTATATATTTTGTTCCTTTCTTTGATTTTTTTTTCAGGTGGGAATGTAAATCCAGACCTTGTTACTCTTGGTTTAAGGCAGCAGTCCCAATGCTCACTGTAAATGTGAAGAGACCAAACTTCCTTTTAATTTAAGGGAAGATTTGCTCCTGAGTGACATTTATGATGATCAAATTATTATGAATATTTTTATTTTTAATTTTTATTGTTTTAAATATGTCTTTATTTCAGAAAGAGGGAGGGAGAGGGAGAAAGAGTAACATCGATGATGAGAGAGAGTCATTGATCGGCTGCCTCCTGCACATCCCCTACTGGGGATCGAGCCCAAAACCCAGGCATGTGTCTTGACCTGACCAGGAATTGAACTGTGACCTCCTGGTTCATAGGTTGATGTGCAACCACTGAGCAACGCCAGGCAGACTATTGTGAATATTTTTAAACAGAATATTAAGACTAAGTTATTTTGTAGAAAAAGCTGTAGTATTTAGCACACATACTCAGTGAGTCCCAGAGAAGAAGCTCTTGGTTTGGTATCTGAGACTACACCTGTGTCTGTCTTAAGCAAGTAAATCAGTTGGTTAGCTGTCATTAAGAGCCCTGGATGTCTTTATTTTCTCACTCAAATTAAGGAGATCAAATTAAATGTAATTTTCATCTCCAAGCTCTTTTTCCAGTTTTCAATAATTCAGGGACCACCTGTTTCTTCTTTTGGTTTTAAAGTTAAAGGGAAAAAAATGGTTTTCCAAAAACACATGACGATTCACCTTGCAAAGCTGAATTTTGAGCCATGGAAAGTAACACTGAATTGAGGGCTGTGTTCAGAATTGCATTCATCAAATTAAGGTTGGATCTGCCAACCTGGGGCACTGCCCGATGGTCACTTCCAGGAAAATGATGTGAGAAAATACTTTGAAGAGGGAAAACAATTATCTTCCCTCAACAACTTCAAAGGTAGTCCTAGAAAATGAAAATGAATCCATTTCTCCTGACTTCAGGACCATGTTATCAACTGTGAACTTGTTTCATGACATAAATTCAGAGGGGATAGTCTGTTTCTCTGGGCTGGATCCATACAGTAAGGAAAGAAGGTATTCACCTCTCTCTGGGTTATAGCCAGTGGGGCCAAGGAAGGGACTGGCTGGCACAGAAGCATAGTAGGCTTCTGTTCTCTCACATCTCCACTGTTAGAACCTTCTGAAAAAATCCGAGCTTACACCAGAACACAGTACTCATAGTCTCACCTCTCTTATTTTTCAAGGTCCAGCTAAAAATCATACCATGGCCATAAAGCCTTTCCCAGATAGGTCAACTTCCACTGTTCTTTTCCAACCCATTTCATAGTTTAGATGGTCTAAGTCTAAAGTATATATTTTGGTGTTCAATCTTATGCTACTTGGAATTGTTTCTGTGCTTATATTTAGTGTCTTATTAAGGACTGGTGAGCTTCCTTAGGACAGAGAATATGAATTATTTTCTTTATATTTCTTGTGTCCAATAAAGTAGTCACCACTTTCTTTGTAATCCTTAACTAGTTTTTAATTTCCATTTTTATTTACATAACAATGGGAAAATCAACTAAAGTCTCTTTCTTCCACTGTTTTTTAATCTACACAATTTGGAGGTCATATTAGCTGTTTTGCATGGTTATTTATAATACAAAATTTTATAATGCTATTGATTATATGTAAAATTCCATTCATTCAATTTATATTTGTTGATCCCAAATTGGTGCCAAGCACCAACAAAAAGTGCCATATAAACAAAGATGATTAAGGCAGAACTCAATTTTGGGGAGAGGGGATTGTTTAAGGGGCTGAAAAATGTGGATATAGAAAAAAAATGATCCAGCACAAGTGGATAAAATGCATTATGGAAATATTTAATCAGCTTTAGAGCAGACTTACAAATTCCATTGGCAATTTGATCTTAGAGGAGTGGAGCTTGATTTGGTTATTTAACAAGGATGGTCATGACGTTAGCTAATGACACATCAGATGATTCTTCCCCAAATTCAACATTTAGTTATTCTATGGGTAATATGAGCCTCCACAGAAGAACTGTTCCCATGGAAATATTTAGAATGGCTCTTTTAATCACCAAAAAAGGAACATAAACATCCAGATTTGCTCTTACAAATATCTAGGAGGAGAAATTACAGTTACTGTGGAAGTTCTAGTCCCTGGGCTGGGTGGCATAGGGGGGGATAAAACCTTATAGGATAATGGACCTTATTATTTAACCTTTCTAAAAGCTATCAGCATCTAGATATTCTAGACTTCCTCAGTGTCATCAATGCATTCCTCATAGAATCTCAGTTGTATTTTTCAATAATCATTACTCTTCAATGGCTAACAAAAGGCCTTCTTGAGTTGCCCCTGTGTCCCTTGTTAGTTCCACAAATAACTAATTAATCTCCCCTACAAAAGTCAGCATGAAAACAGAAGAAAGCCTCTGTGAACAAGCTTCAGAGATCTGAGTCAAGATCTTCTGAGCAAGCTCCACAAAGCTTCCTTCCGCCTCAGAGTTCTCTCCAGAATTAAATGCTTATTGACTTCACGCTAATATCCATTTAGTAATCTGCTGTTTTTGTTTGTTTTAATATAGCACTCAGTTTTACAGTAGAAGGGAATTATGCAGTTTAGAAGTATGAATATTAAAAAAGGATTTAATTAAATCTGTTGCCTGAAACCTCTGTCTAAAGCTATAATGACAAATTTAGTCCATATTTATTATGGTGCACAGGGGACCTTAACCAGATCATTAGTTTATATGCCTTACTCAGTAGTGAAGTTCTAAAACTTTACATTTTGCATATTATTACATTATTCATTTTTCCAACTAGGCATAAAATATGACTTCCCATGAGTACAATACCTAATTCTTCAAAATATACAAAGATTGCAATAAAATGATTAAATTACAACTCTTACATCTGTTCTTCTTGTCTGATTATAAATTTAAATGTTTTAAAATGGGAGAAAACAATTCAGGTAACAAATGGATTTAAACTGCTCAACTTCTTATAGTTCGAGGAGCAAATAAACAAAGACACATAAACCTAACAGTCACAGGGACGTGCAAAAATATGGAAAGGTGTCCACTTACGACTGAGCCTGTTCTCACTTTCCATGGCTTCTAGTGCCTGCTAAAAACATTTGCCTAATAAGAGACTGCAATAAGTTAAATGCACTCACTTTTGCCGATGACATCAAATTTGAATTCACCAATGGAGGTGTCAATGCTGAGAAATAACTGAGTGAAATTGCTGTGTATATAAAGTGCCCTTTATTTTAAAGCCAAACTGTAAAATGTTATGTCTGCCAGGAGGAAAATATTTAATGCCATGCTAATCCATTAGTTATCACAGCAAAATACTGCCTTGTGTTTTCTTTAACAATCGCACATTAACTTGTGGTTAATTTAATGATGGAAATAGACACAGGCATGAGACGCTTTGAAAGCAAGTTTGATGTCATCTGTGAAGTCATCAACCATTGCAGATTATGCAGTCATCAGCTGCAAAACTCAAACATGGAAACTCCCATCAATTGTCACCTACGTAATTGTCACTTTATCATTAGTTAACTTCAATTTGAAGTTAACTAATGATAAAGTCTCAGCACAAAAAAATTGCAAAAAGTTACATTTTATAGGTAGTAGCTTAACATATCCAAGTCTGTAATTTTGGAATTCATACTTTAGGGGTTAGTGTACATATAGCCACCTTGAATTTCATGGCATTTTCTTCAAAGCCTGTGGCTTGTCTTTAGGGATTTTATCTTGATTGTTAAGCTCTGTATTTTTACAGATGCTGATCAGATGAAAAGAGCATGTTGACCCGTTGAAACTGTTTACACACAAACATGCACACACCATCATTATGTGAAACCAAAAATGTTAGGTACGAAGTCAAAGAAAGACAGATATATTTATTAGTCTAAGAACTCTAGTCTTGAGTAGAGCGCCGGTGGAGGAATAGGCTAAAGAGCTCCGGGCAGGATAGGAAAACTGGAATGTGAGCATTAGTTCTTTGGAAAAGGTACCTAGGACTAGGAAATGGTCAGAATGAAGGCGATTCCAGTCAAGCTGAATGTGTTTGCCTCATGGAAAGATTCCTGGGAGAGGAGGGAGAACACGTGTCCTTCTGGGTTAAACAGCGATCATTGTCCACTCCTCAAAAGAAGCGACTTCATATCCACTCAGCAAATGACAGCATTTTTTTTTTTTGTTTTTGCCTTTACAACGTTTTGTTTTTTACATTCAGTATTATTTTGTATTAGTTTCAGGTATACAGCATAGTAGTTAGACAATCACATACTTTACAAAGTGTTCTCCCTGATATTTTCAGTACCCATCCGGCACCATACATAGTTAGGCCTATCCAGGTTGTCGCAAATGGTAAGATTTCCTTCTTTTCTTTGGCCGAGTAATATTCCATTGTATATACGTACCACAGCTTTTTTATCCACTCTTCTATTGATGGGCACTTGGGCTGCTTCCATAGCTTGGATACTTTAAGTAACACTACAATGAACATAGGGTGCAAATACTCTTTCAAATTAGCATTTTGGGTTTCTTCTGATATGTTCGAAGAGGTGGAATCGCTGGGTCATAGGCAGCTCCATTTTTAATTTTTTGAGGAACCGTCACACTGTTTTCCACAGTTGGCTGCACCAGTCTGCATTCCCACCAGCAGTGCACGAGGGTTCCCTTTTCTCCACACCCTCACCAGCCATTCTGACTGGTGTGAGGTATCACCTCACACTTGTCAGAATTGTGGTTTTAATATGCATTTCTCTGATAAATTATATCATTTGAGTGAACCTAACCCGTAGTTAGCCTGAAGTATTTTTTTCAGAGATTACAAAAGAATTAAGAGAAACTAAGGTTCAATATATAGGCAGCATTGCAGAAAGCATAGATATATTTATTTTAAATAAAGAATTACATGGATTTGTAGATAGGTTTTCAAAAAATAAAGTTTGAAGACAATAAACAAAAAAATACTGAGTCCCTCTTCTTCTAAATAGGACTACACAAAAACTCTCAATCAAGGCATCTGTGCATCTGTGCAAAAGGTGCTTTTGCATCTTCTCAGATGATCACCACAAAGTAGAAAGACTAATGCTGGACAGCCCAGAGGAAACAGGCTGGGGTGGTTCATCCCCTTGCCCAATAGTTTTCGGAGCCATGGGACTCACAAGCAACTGTTGTCTTGCTGCAGTGCACTTAACAAGTCAGGGTTTGCTCGTGTGGTCAATATTTTTCCATAGGTGTGTGCATGAGGAAAGCCAGCACAATAATCCAGGGTTTTAATGTTTCTGGATTAACTAAGTTTTCTTCATATTGAGATGCCATGAAACACTTTTAGTTTTCTTCCATCATGAATGAATGTATTTACTTGAGATGAAAACTACTCTTTATGTTCTCATGACATATGCCTTCCAGAAAAATCTGATGGTGATATCACAAAGAGCATTTTTATTATTATTATGGCTTCTTCAACTGCAAACTGAATACATGAAATGAGCAGCCAGAAAAGCTTCAATGAGTCAAAACCTCTCCCAGTGACTCATCTGACTATGAGGAAGCTACAGTGCCCTGAAGACTGAACTCACTGCTTGGAAAACAGCCCACAGCTGCTAATGTGGAAAAGAGGAATCTAAATGCTATTCCCAGGAAAGAGTGAAGGGGGGCCCAGGAAACAGGGACACACACGCACAGAGGCCTGTTTGGAACAAATGAAATCTGTCATCTCTCAGAAGGCATGTATTGTAGTTTGCTCAAATGATCCTATTCACAAGCCCACTTTTGATTTATATAATTTGCAAAAATCAGCTCTCCTGCCCCAGATCTGTAGGGGAACAACACAGCACCAAGACAACTCTGGCTTCATTACAGGTCATCCCCCGATAAATAAAACCTAGATCTGGCCTCTGTCCACTCCCATTCCAAATGAGCCCAGCCAGCCTGGCCCATGTTTTTTCATTTCATTTTCTGGAGCCAAATGACGACCATCTGCTGTCATGAAGCTGTCACACCATCAGTAATGGAAGATTTCTAAAGAATATAATGGCTGAAGAATGAATCTATGACAGTCCAGCTCTTATCTAGCAGGAAGGGAACAGCAACCCGTTCAAAAAGAAACTGCAGTGTGTTCTCCCACTTCTCAGCAAGTGCATTGTAATACAAATCTTTATTTGGACTCAAGATGTTGACAGGTCAATTGAACAGAATAAGTCTAGTTTATGATGCAGTTGTCAGAACTGGTTAAAGCAGGAGTCTGTTTACCGACGTCCTGAGTTATTCCAACAATTTTTCTTGCAAACCAGCACCTTGAGGTTAATTACTTTACCAATTTGAGTAAATGGCAAGCCATATTCCCATCTGTCTCCATTAGTTCCCCGCTATTTCTCAATTTATGATGACTGGGGTCAAGGCTGTGGTACAAAAGAAGAAGCAATAAAGCATGAATGGAGTAATTTTCTGTTTATACAAATGTGGTAGCCACAGCATAAATAAAGCGAAGGCATTTCGAACGTGCATATTCTTAGCTTTGAAACCTCTGGATGCTAACTATATTTACAGTAAATGTGTCTCCTAATTTGTAAGTGTAAAACAAATACAAGCGACAAACTGCACTTTCCATATTTATGGGCTGCAGGCTTAACTCTGATGGCAGAGGCGGCAGGGCCTCGGCTGGTCTCAGCACCGCCAAGCTGGAAAGGCTCGGAAAGGCCTGGGACGGCCACTTCCTCCTAAGCTTCCTGTTCACCCAAAGCAAGCCGCTGGGAAAGAGAGAACGGTAGGCTTCTATGCTGGTATCAACGTAAGGTATTAATGAATCTTTTACATGTGGCATAAACATGTCTTGCTATCTATATAGGATTCAATGTTAGAATTCCTTAACATCTATTTAGAACTAGGATTGATTAAAAAATTTAGTTATCAACATCTTGTTTCCCTTTTCCCCTCACTTCCTCCCTCTCCCTGTCTCTGTCTCTTCCTTCTTTCCCTTCTGTTTTTCTCTCTCATTCTGAGCACTATGAAACATGAGATAATTTCAAAATTGTATGTGCATATGTTCTAATCTAAATTAGAAATATATACTTTAACTTTGAATTTCACAGTATATTATTTCAGTATTCAAAACAAACTGTGTTTTTTTAGAAGTCCTTACTGTATAATTTAAGAAGAAGTCATAGCCAACTTCTCCAGCTTATTAATAGATATGGCAGATTGATATGTTTTGTTGTTTTTTTTAAACCTAATCTGCTTTTTTCAAACACTGGCAGTTAAAAAAAAAAAAAAAAAAGGCAGAGAAGATAAATTTTTGGCCACTTGCCACAAATAGTCAAAGTGATCATTAATTAAGTACCACAATAAAATAGATTTTACAGCAAATGAGGCATAAGACATATATTTTACAATAAAGGATTCAAAACAGAATGGAAGCAAAACTACTGCTCCGTGATCACTGTAAAGTTCTGGACTTTGACACTGTCATCGATCAGGCACAGGTCCAAACAAAACCAGCTTTCAGGAAAAACTAAGAGGCAAAAATATATTTTTCATAACTTCTAATGAGTCACATGGAGTAAGAAGATTTTTTCTTGGCTCTCAGATTTCTTCTTGACTCTCAGGCAAACGAATGGTTGTCACTGGCCTTCCCTCTAGAGCCTAAGCCCTTTCCCTTACTGCGGCCGGTGCCTCTGCGAGTCTCTCCCCGTCCTGATCCGCACGCCCCTTCCCCTTCCGCTCCGAGAGGAAGCACCAGCTCCAATTTATGCAGGAACAAAGGTCTTCACACAGTTCTGAATGACTTCCACCCACTAATGGGATGAAGACTATGATGAAAATCTAGGCTGAAAGTCCTCCGATTTTCTCCGATCCCCTTGGAGGCGGTCCTGGCCAGGCGAGGCCCGTGGTCGGCGAGCTTTCTCAGGCCGTGTCCTAAAGGGGGCCCGTGCTTCCTCCCAGCAGGAGGTGGGGAGGCAGAGTCTGGGCCCAGGAGCCCTCGGATCGCAGGCGTGGAAAAGCAGGTGGTGTGGCTGAGCGGCGGGCCAAGGACAGAGGCAGGGTTCAGAAAAGGGTGCTGAAGCTTTTGTGGGAGAACATGAAGGTAACTCCTGAGGGGAAGCAGCTGATCCTAAGGCCCTCTCTTAACAAGGATGTGTTTAAGATGTTTATGGGTTTATAAAGAGATCCATCCACTCAACCAAAGTATGTTTTAGCTCCGACTAAGTGTCAGGAGTGTGGCATTCAGAGATAAAAAACACTTCTTGCCCCTGAAGCCACCCTAGTTTAATGGGCAAAACAGACAAGAAAATAAAGAAATATAATGAGTGAAGTGTGTTGAGAGAGAGGTAGTGTGGGACACCATGAATCACATGCTCATGGTTGGGGCACCTAAGTCAGCTTGGGGAGGTCCGTGGAGCAGAATCAACCTGCTGGGCAGTATCTCTGCCCACAAACCTCCCATGTTGAGCAATATTTTGCCAGATAAAGATCTCCTTCATTGATAAGTGCTCCTTTCACATTGCAGAAACTGCTACGCAGGGTAAAAGGTGTAGTGTCATTTGTATTTTAACGTGAATTAATTTTCATGTGCTAATTTCTCAAATCTTAGAATACAAAAGGTAGAAGAGACCTTAGAAATCATCTAGTCCAATTTCATCATTCTACTGAGGGGAAACCTACAGCCTGGGAGATGGGGAAGGCGTGAGGCTTGTGCGGACTCCTGCTGGCCCTGGCCTGCTGCAGAAGGATGGACTCAGGGCTGGCGGGCATCTGCATCTGCAGTCTCCCTGCATTGGTGGGTGGTAGCAGTAAGGCTCTTTCTACCCAACTAAAGATCTCCGGGCCTTCCATTTTCTACTCATCGATACTATTCTCCAGTGCTTTTTCTTTCATTCATTCACAAACATGCCCTGAACATTTCTCATGTACCATGCGCTGTGATAAGCGCTGTAAGCCTTTAAAACATGGAAAAATCACTAGTAGGAGCAAAGAGAATGGGCTTTGGAGGCCAAGATCACTGCCAGTTAATAGCTAGGTGGCAAACCTTAATTTCTTCAGCTCCAATATGGATGTAACACATACCTTACTGAACGGTTGAGAGGATCAGAGATGATATGTTAATACATGTAAAGCATCTAGTACAATGCCTGGTACAGAGCAAACACCAGTAAACGATGTGCGGTAACATTCAACTTGCTCTCAGTGGAGCATACAGTCTGCAGAGAGACTCCAACCCCATGCCAGGCCCACTGCTGTCAATGAGATGCAAAGAGCAAGTCACCACTAGCTTTATCTTCTAGGACCTGTATCTTCAGCATTATCTACAGAAGAGGGAAGACCAACCTTTCCCTAAGGAAGACTGCAAAGTTTTCACAGGGCTGAGTTAGGTTTTGAAGAATACATAGGGAATTTCTGGAAGAAGTGAGGAAATGAGATTTGAGGCAGAGGTTCTAATATTTGTAAAACATAAAGGTTTGAGGGAGCATGGCCAGTTTGGTCTAAACTATTATCTTTGTCTTACTCTCTTACTTAGAACATCCTTAAAGGACTACTATATTCCATCAAAATAAGGCCACTTGCCATTTAAGGCTTCCCAGTCCACCTCCTTGAACTGATTTCCCACCTTGAAATCATGAATTCTTGTCTGTATCTGCCCTACTTGCTGTCCCCTAAAATACCTTGCCGATGTCCATCTCTAGAATTTGCTCACATGGCTGTCCCATCTGGATGCCTTCCTACCAGCTGATTCTGACTGTACTCATTTGTCCCGGCCCAGTCAAATCCCATCTCTTCCTCTCCTATTTAGTGTCCGGGAGTTCTTTCCTTCCTCTGAATTCCCACGGCACTGAGCCATCCAGTGCTCATTCAGTCACATCTGGCCCTGTACCACCTCTTACGTTTTCATTTGTCCAGGCCTTATTTTTCCACTGAAACTTTACGTTTTCAGATACATTTTACATGTCTTCACATTTCTTTCTGCAACATTCAAGAGCCTTATAAATGCCCCCTGGATCAATGACTATGCTTGATTGTCAGTATAATAAAGTTGATTTCCCTTTGTTTTGGGAGAAAAAAATTGGGGGGAGAATACAGAAGAAGATAAATTTTATAGAGCTCAGTGATCTAGGCCACTCACTCCAAGAGGATGGCACTGATCTAACCCACAGGTGATACAGGGAGAAGTTGGTATGTTAATATCATTTTAAAAAATACACACAATTTCTGATCTCCTAGAGGTCAGTCAGCGAGCTGTCACTTTCCTCTCTATGTAAAAACCAGTGTTATATATACTCAATTCTACCTCAGAGCAATCTTGTGAAGATAAAAGTGAGACAATGTGTTGCTAAAGTATTTGGAGAGTAAGACATTCTCAAGATCCACGTGGTCTTACATAAGTACCCACATACTCCAAGCAATGGGGCCGGTGCAGACACTGTTGCTTTTCTACTGGCGGATTTTCTCCCTCTGGGCAGTCACATTATTTCCCGGCTAAAGGGTAAGTTACATATTCCCCCTCCAGAAGGAACTATGAGAACAAGGAGCTGAGACTGAGAGCTCGGCTGTGCTTAGGCGCACTGCAGCGACAGAGTTCAGTTTGGGGGAACATACTAATTAGACACGGTAGATGGAAGGTATCCTACAAGTGGTTTCTACCAGTGTAATTAAGCTGTGAGAATCAAATTAAATTAGACCAGTAAGATACAGAAAGGCCTAGAACACTGCAGCCTAAAGCACCTTTCAGAATTTCCACTTCGCTTGCGCTCACATGGGGGCCTGTTTGTAGCCAGCTGCCTCAGTGGTTGGGGCAAGGCGTCTGCCACCCCGGAACAGCGTTCTTGCTGAACCAGTCAATCTCGCCTCACTAAGGACTCAGCTTTTCCACCCTCAGGTCCAACCAAGGGAGGCCAGATTGGAATAGATGTTTGTGGAGCTCCCACAGGCTAAGCCTGCATGTCAAGGAGTCATAATGAAAATCAGCAGCCGATTTTTTTTAAGTCAGCTAAAAGCACAGAGCAAAGTAGAGCAGGGTAGGGTGACAGTGGGGGAGGGGACAGAGTCTCACACAAATAAGGACAGGTGACAAAGGTGGATGAGTTTCCATTAAAATGAGGGGACTCCCCTTAAAGTAAAGGGTGTGGTGAAGGATGCGCCTTAGGAAGCTGAGGCTGTGGGAAACAAGAGCTCTCACAAAAACTGAGTCGTGTTGCTAAGGCGCACTTTTCTCCAGGGCTATTATAGTGCCTGGCCAATGGGCGGTGCTCAGTTAATACTTATGGAATAAATGTAAATGAATGAGTGAAGGCTGGTGTAGGAGTGGTGACAGGAGAGATTGGGTGTGGGGTCAGGAACTATAAATGCACATGAAGCAATGCTTTGATTCAAGGTCACTGGCTTGCGCTGAGAACACTTACATTGTAATCAAGGCCACTCATCGAACCATGAGTAATTTCAGGCAAGTTTCCCGGGTGTGCGCTGACGTAACCAAAGAACCTCATCCCGCTTGACCAGCATGGAAATCAGCAATTAGGATAAAACATTTGAAGGTTGCTGTCTGAAGGAGGTGCTTTTTACCATTTTCTGGCTGTACTAGCTTCTTCTATGGACTGTCCTTCATTTTCATAAGCACTATTCAGCTACAAGTAGAATTTGATTTCCCCCCATCTTTCATGATCAGGGAGATAATCCTTGTCCAACTGACTCTACTTAATAGAAGACGGACATTATTCTGCAACCAGGCAAGTCATTAAACTGCTTCAAACAGATAACCTTTGTAACTGGAGGGAAAAGTAAAGTGGAGAATTTCCTTTAAGCAAACCTGACATTAAAGCGCCCCCTCCCCCCCAAAAGGAAAGACATTTCAATATACAGAAGTACTCCTTTGTTCACAATTCACTTTCCAGGGTTTCAGTTAATCATGGTCAACCATGTTCCGAAAATATTAAATGAAAAATTCCAGAAACAAACTCATGTTTTAAATTGTGTGCTGTTCCTGAACCCTCACACTGTTCCAGCTCCTCTCGCCCAGGACGTGAAGCACCCTCTGTCCAGTGTACCCACCTGTATGTGCTCCCCACCCGCTAGGCTCTTCACAACCATCTAGGTTAGCAGATCCACTGTCACAGTATCGCCGTGCTTGTGTTAAAGGGACCCTTAGTTTACTTAACAATGGCGCCAAAGCACAGGAGTAGTGATGCTGGCAATTCAGACGTGCCAAAGAGAAGCCATAAACTTTATCATATGTATGTATGTATAAAAAAAACGTACTAATATTCGGGGTTCGGTACGACTATCTGTGATTTCAGGCATCCACTGCGGGTATTAAAACAAATAATGTACTCCCCACGGATAAGGAGGGACTGCTGTATTTGCTTTCAGGTACATATTTTTGGGACGATGAGGACAACAGCAAAGTATATTTATTTACAAATGAAATAGAGGTTTGAGAAAGAAGATCTAACATTAGTTCTATTATTAAGATAGTAGGTCTGAACATGAGAAACAAGGTGGTGTTCCCTCGGCTACCCTGATTCACACAGTGAGCTTAATCACCAGAAATCTAGTTATGATAATGCCAGGTTAGGAAAAGAGCCTCACATCGTTTTGAGAAAACCTATAAGTTGTTATCAGCAGAAGGAATTAAGTAGCAAAAAGAAAATCGAGAGAATTCCCAAGATGAACCATCTGACAGGTTGAGAAGTTTAACTCAGTCCTTATGTCAGGGGGACTTGGGTCTGTGGGAGCCCTGAAAGATCAAGCATCCGTAGCTCAATTTTGCAAAGTCTTGGCTAGCAGGTGGTGCCAACGTGGAACCTGACTGCCGAAGGATATTTGGACCTGCCCTGCATCTGGGAGGATTACAGGGGAGCTTTGGTCTTGGAGACAGTATGTCCACATCACACCTGCTTTTAGCTGCCGCAGGCTACAGTGGTGACCAAAGGAGGAGCCATTTCAGAGCCATAGGATCCTTGGATTCAATCCCTAATTTGCAAAGTGCATCTGCTTTACAGAGCTGTTTGACAGCAGTTTCATAATTAGAAAAACATGCCTTATATTTTCACGCTCCCAGACCATAAAAAAATCTGGCTTTATTTTTAAAACACTAATTACATGATGGGGGGGAAAAACCTTAATTTCAGGCAATGCTCTCAACTAAGACAAATAATTTGTAAGCAGGGTAACACCATTTCTCTGGTAGCAGGGAAGTCATGTGATGTGGTAACTGGATTGTTCAAACATTTGTGCCCAAGATGCCGAGTTCTTCTAAACACTGCATGCATTTGAGGTTCTGCAGCCAGGGTTCCTAAAGCAACCAGAGCAGGTTTAGCTGTTGAAGCTGTGGGACTTATGTTTGGTGTTTTTTTTTTGGGGGGGGGAGGGAGAGCTTATCATTTGGGGAACTATTTAATCGGTTGGGATTAAAGAGACCTAATCCAAACGAAAGACTTTAAATTAGCTTCTTCAAAAATCTGTTTGGGAGAGAAGATACACTATATCTTTTACACCGAGATCAGAATTTTAAGGAGCATATCCTTCGTGATTTGTTTCCAATGGATTGAGAAGCTGTTTTGATGGGATGATATTAATATTAATAATAGTAAGTGTTGGGCACTGTGCTAAGTGTATTATATGAATTATGTCAGTTAATCAGCACAGAAGTTCTATGAAATAGATTCCACTACAATTCCCATTTTACAGATGAGGAAATTAGAGCATGTCGAAGATATGACCTCTCAATGTCACTCAGTTGTTAAATTTGAGAACTGGGCCTTGAACCCAGACAGTTGATTCCAGTAGCTGTAATCTTAAATATGACATTAGACTGCCACTTAAGGAACTTCTACGGGATAATAACTCCTAGTTTCCTTGCCTGGGTAAAGCACAATATTAAGTGAATCTATTCTTCACAATGATTGACATAAAATCCTCTATATTATGTAAGAATTACATTTGTAAACAAAACTAAGTATGGCTGCACAGCAATCCTGCTCCACTGACAACAGACTAAAGTTGTTTAGGAGGAATATAGAAGACACAAAAGTGGTTTCAGATTGAAACCATGCGAATTAATATATTTAGGGGAAACATGGATGGGCAAAATAAGACAAAAAAAAGATGAAACTATTTAAGAAGGTAGAAAAGAACAGAAACACACACTCAGCTACAAAAAAGATTCCTTGTTTGGGGGTTGAGTCCCGGGATTGGTACTGAACTCTGACCTGGGCCACCTCCTCCAGTCTCTCAGGGCATCTCGGTGCTGCTCCACAATCTGTATTCCCAGAACGCCTTCTTGGAGCATCTCTGATATTTCCCTTGAGTTTCCTGATATCCACTTGAGTGCAAGTTCACAAACCACACGGTGATGAGAGCATAGTCTTTTTCCAAACAAAGCCAATGACATATTGAGTCCAAAAAAGTCCAAACACATGTACACTTGTTACCCAGCTTGTTAATTTTATTTACTGGTAAGTATTGCTTAAAGAAAATGACATATTTCAACTTCTAAACTAAAAGAGGGTACATTAGAAAAATATGTTGGCATTACTGAATAATTCTTCATTTTTCAATAGGATTCCTTCTATGTTCCACTAAAGAAGTTTCTAAATGTATTTAAAAGGGAACATAATTTGTTAAAATTGAATTTATATGTAACTTTTTAGAAATGCACTTTTATTTTGTAGTTTTTTCTCTTAAAAGTGGGATTCTTTCATCTAAAAGCAATAGTTCCTTCCTTTCTACTCTTTAACAAATGAGAATTTGTAAAGTTTAAAAGAACAATTTCAGTATATCTCCTTCCTAGAGACTGCTGGGACATCAAATATTTAACGAATGTCATATCCAAATAAAACAGAAGCCTAGGAAGTAATTATAAGTTAATATAATTATATGTAATTATATTACTATTCCTTAAAAACATCACTTTTGTTGATTTAATTTATTCAACGGTACCTTTAGTTACTATATTTCATTTTTTCCTCTTGATTACTTGTTATACTCACATTTAATAAAAAATATCTGTTCATAAAATTATTTTGCAAATAAATTTGGGTAAATCACTTCATCTTTTAAGAGTAGTACAGAAAGCACTCTGCAGGTGGGGCACTGCGGTGAGTCCTTTTGGGACGTGAACTATTATGTGCGTCAGCAGTTGGTAAAACTAATCTGATTGCTTTGACAGTGTTGTTATTTGGTATTCTGAAAATAAAATGTATTTGTAAGAGAATAAAACAAGATGGCTCATTTTCCTATCCCTAAAAAAAGAAGAGAAAAGCAAGCAATTGAGACCAAGTTTTAAGGCATTTTATGATTGCCCCTTAAAAATACGCCTGAGGTTGCCTGGTAGGTGCCTCATAACCACTGACCCTATGATTCTAAATGACAACAGAAACATCTGTCACCATTTAATATTTCTGATAACCACAGATATCAGGAGAGGATTGTCCATTGTTTGTTTATAACTGAAAATAAAATCAGAAAATGAAAATAAAAAGGTATGATAAGAAATAGAAGTCCAGGGACTACAAAGAGGTAATCAGGGTTTTAAGCCATTGAACAGAATGGTTTGCAGTAGCCCAATGGAAATTTTGCCTGAGTTTCAAAGCCCACTTTTGAGACTTTCATACTGTATCTAACATGCATTAAGTACCAGCATGATTCTCGGTGTAGAAGTAAAAGAAATTAGGGGTGTGCAAACCCTTTGGAACAATGACATTAGTTCTGATAATGGGTTAGCATTACACAGCTTAGGATTCCGACAAAAGTAGCCCATCTCTGATTTAGTTTGGCTTTTTTTCACTTACGAGGTAGGTTTTTGTTTTCAGCCTCCTAAGAAATCACAAAGTTTATAAAAGGTAAGGTTATTTCAAAACAAAGTAACATCTCAAGGAGTGTCAAAGGATCAAACTCCTTGAGATGTTACTTTGCTTAATCGCCTTACTTGGTGGATGAAAAACAAAACACAGAAAACAGGACATCACCACCTTATGGAGGGAGAAGTCTATGGAGCACAGGATGTGGGACCCAAGTTCTCAACTACTGGTCTATAGCAGTGATTTTTCAACCGGTGAGCAGCAAGAATTTTCAAAACATGCAATACCTGACTATTTAGTCAGGGACACTGACCTCTTTTCACTTAGACTGTCAAATAAAAAAATGACAACAGCCAACAAACAATAGCCGTACAATGTGAATGAATCAGAATTATACCTATTTTTTTGTCAGATTGGCAAAAAAAATGTATATTTTTGGTGTGCTGCAGAATTTTAGCAATTAATGTGTGTCATGAGATGAAAAAGGTTGGAAATCTCTGGTTTATAGCATTGTCCTTCTAAATTTCTGAAATTCAAACCATATATTCCTTTTGCTCCTCCAACGTCTCCTTTCCACACATTAACCAACACTGCCAACCTTCATTCTATCTTTGTCTTTCTCAGATTTACTTGTTACTTTTGAGTTTCACAGTGACCACCTTCCTCTAGCATGGCCTCTGTCACTACCTCCGTGTATCTCTCTAGACTAGACGCTCTAGTCTGGTCTTTGCTATGACAGTTTCTCGCCTTTCATTGTATATCTAGTCGCTTTAACAACCTGCCTCCAGCACGTTACCAAAACTAAAAAAAAACAAATCTCACCTTTTTTGTCCGGGGTTCAACCCTTTCCCCCTTCTGAGTCTGCCCGCCTCTTCTTCCAAAGCTGTTGTCTTAAACTCTGAAACAGGAGCTTTCTTTCCTAGGCCTCCAGCCAGAGCTTCAGCTCTCCGTCCCCACGCGTGGGGGCCTTTCCTCCCCCGCCTCCCACCGCGTCACACCTACCCCGCCTCTGGCTCCCGCTGCATCCATGCACAGCTGCCCAAGTCTTCACACTCAGCCAGCGCCCTGCTTCACGGTGCATGTTTACAGGTGGTCAGAACGTCTTCATGACTGCTCGCTTTTTCTAAGGAGACTGTAAACTCCCGGAGGTCAAGGCGGGGCTCTAAAATTGTTGTGTTTATATAGGACGTACTCAGAAAGTGCTGCCAAATTATTTCCACATAGTTTTCCATTTGCACTGCCTCCAGTCTGGATGTGTTTCCTGAAGCTCTAAAGTCTCTGGGTACAATGAGGACATGTTAGTCCAACAAATATTTTCTCCTGTTGGCTAAAAGTTCCTTTAGGTCTCAGCTTTTGTCCTACCAGCCTCTTTCCTTAGAAATGGGAATTAAATGTTAAAATAGTGGAATTAAAGTGCCCATAGCCGGAATTCTTTTAAATTACCAACCTATTAGTTTTAAGTAGATTTTGAAAATTTTAAAATGTGAAAAGTGCCTCTCTGTAGCTCCTCTCTCATCTCTATTGCTCCATTTTCATTCACATACCGTGAAGGTTCATAAACCTGTTTCTGCTGTGGAGCCTGTGGGCAGCCCGGTGAAGTCCACACACGCTTTTTCTCATAATAATGTTTTTAAATGTTCGAAATGTATTACAGAGGAAACCAATTATACTGAAATTCTGTTGTAGAAATATAACAACCCTCTAAAGGTATGCTTCTCTGTTAATGTATTGAATAACCACATCTAGTGTTGGGTTTAATAATTACACAATTTTTGAAGTGGTGATAGTCTAAGATATCTACAAGAACAGTAGGATGACACAAAAATATGTGTAATTTCTACTAGTGACAAATACAAGTATCACTAATCTTACTGTGGTTTATAGTCTACATTTATAATAAAAAGACATGCTAAATTTCGGCTAGAGATTAGTGAAAATACAGATATTTCTCCCCCATATCCAAATTCATTATTCTAAATTCTGTCTCCAGACTCCTTGTTGACCCATGAACCCAAAGGTAAAAACCCCTGGATTACGAAGAGGGTTAACTTTCCATATTTTTAAAACTATTCTCAACTACGGCACAGCTGTCTAGAATAAGTATAAAGTAATTTCTTCAACTTAATATACTACTCTTCTTAAACTGCTGTGACTTAGGCTTTCCAAATGCTCTTTGACATCTGCCCCTTTCCTTACTGACTACACATGTATAGTCTCTCAAAATCTTTAAGTTTCTCTTAAAACCAGGTGTTGTTTTCCTTCCCAATAAATCCTAACACAGACTGAGGAGGGGAAAAAAATTCTCTCCGCGGTGCAGGTCTATAGGATACCTAAACATTCACTAGATGAAGTATTAATAATTGATATGCCATTAGCTCATCTTTTTCCTCCATAGGTCAATTCTTATGGGATTATTTTATAAATCGTTTGCCGAAAGATACTGCATATCTTTATTAAAAGACCACTAAGCAGGAATGCTTCCATATAAGGGACAGTTTTACAGCCGCCTACATTTCTCTCCCCATTTCGCGGCGTGGCAGATGACTTCTTAGCCTTCTCACTCTCAGTTGCAACTCTCCGTTGCCCTAAACCAGATACACTGCGTACAGGATTGGAACCCTGAACAGGCAGGTTTATTTGAGTGAACGCTTGCTCTCCCACTGGCCACTCAAGGCATGCCTCTTAACTAACGCTTCCTCAGTCCTTAAACCGAAAATGACCTCGTATAATTGTACAGCGTTAGGGCCTAGAACCCTGCAACCCCCAAGAGCGGGCCTAGACCTACAGAAGCTCTGTTCGCGCTCGCCCTGCCACTCCCACAGCTAATGGGCATCAGGAGACGGGGGCTTTTGGCAGCGCCTTCCATCCCTGGGATCCGCGCAGGCCTCTTCCCGTCCATCTCACCAACAGTGCTCTATAGGCAGGGTGCATGCTACCCCCCAGGACTAAAACACCGGTGGCACAAACTTCCTTTAGTATCTATCCCTGAAAGGAGCTGGAGGTGAAGAAATGCAATTACTTTTAAACTAAAATCAACTAGTCCATTAAAATGCCTTCATGAGTGCAAGTGTCTTATGCTCTCTATGGGCTTTCTTACAGAACTATTTTTGAAGTTCTGATTTAAGACAGGGATTTTCTCATTAGTTATGGAAACTGTATCTCTTTATTCTCTTTATATACTTATTTAAAAATAAAGCCTGTTGTGTTTTTTTTTCCTGTCAGGTGAAACATTATCTTGGTATCCACTTTGAGTTTTGCATTTCTCTCTGAGCAGAACCTTGAACGTTTAAATGGTGCTATGCAGAAACAGACAAATACGTAAAAAAGAAACAGTGACTTCAGAGAGTAAGGGTGAGGGTAAAACAACTCTCTAACTAGTGTGTATTGTTGCTCTGTCTTTTCCAGGGTGAACAAGAAAGCAATAGAAAATATAGACCTAGGAAGAGAACCACGGGACAGCGATATTTATGTTGCGGGAGGCCTGAGGACCACGGCCGAGTCCTCCGCAAATGCCACAGGACACAGACCCAGCACTGCCTCTCTGCACATCGGCCTCCCAGGCACGTGCCCTCCAGTAGGAGTCGGGGAACGTATGAGGATCATCCTTACCCAGCTCTAGAGCAGACATTCTGAAAACTTCTTGTCAAACAAGGGAATGACATTTCTCCTTCAATGTATTAATTTTTTTAAAGGTAAAATCCAGTGCTGGCACGGGTGTGAAGAAATGGACAGTCTAATACAGCACCGTGAGAGAGCTCTTAGTGTCATCTCTCTGGAGGTCAACTGCGCCAGATGTATGAAAATCCCTTAAGATGTGTGTCCTTTTGACTCAAATTTCCAGAAATTTAACTGGAGAATATAATAATGAGTACATACATAAAAATTTGCTGCAAGAATATTTAACAACGTAAGTACAGTTTGCAGCAGTACAAGTTTCAAAGTGACCTACATGTTCAGTATTAAGAGCCTAGTTGAATAAGTTATGTCACACCTACAGAAAGATATGCCACGTAACCATTAATAATACTTGCAAATGTTTTTATTAACACTGAAAAAAGCCCATAATATTTTAGATTTTCAGAAATGCCATAAAACCGTAAGCAGCATAAAGCAAACATATGTAAGTGTAAATCCATAGGGAAGTATCTGAGAAGATACACATAAAAATGTTTACAACGTGTTTTACTAAATGGATGTGATACTTTCTGTCCTTTTTGTTAATCTACAGTGCTTGAATTTTTGTTGCATGATACTTTTGTAATTCAAAAACATATTTTTAATTAAAAGACTTGTCAGGGTATAAATTAATTACTGCACGTGTAAACTGTAACACAAATTTTCACTTCACTGAAACGAGCGCCGTCCCCTTTTCACCTCTGAAACATTAGCTGTGTTCAACACCTTTGGCTAGGACTCGGAAGTGAAGGGAAAACACGTTTTTCTTTATTCTGACATGTATTTCCATTAATTACGCGCTTTCTCTGTGTTCATCAACAGTAAACTTAGGGTAAGTTTTTCCTACCAATTTTCAACAGTTCTGCATGACTAATTTTCAGGTCTGTCAAGAAAAGCCAAGACTAATGCCCCAGTGTCATGTTTATAGCCATCTGTGTAGGAAAGAAATCAGGCTTGGACAGCTTTTTATCTTGCTAAGGTTCATGCGTTTTGATGTGTGGATGAATACTTAGGTTTAGAAGCATAAATGCATTAATGAGTTTGGTGGGGGAGAGAGTGGACAGCTTCTCCAAAACTAGCTCCTCCACGTATTGGCAGAAAGGAACCAAAACAAGGTGAGCCCTTTTGGGGGAAAAATGAAACTAACAAAATAAAACAAAAGCAGTTCTACTAAGCCAGGGTTGGGGCTTCCTGCAGGTAGGAATCAAAATAAGATTTTTCTAAGTAACAACACTTAGAGTGAGCTGAGCCACTTTGTTTAATAGTCATAAAGATGGTTTCCTCAGCTGTAAAGAGAGGAGGCAGCAGGCAGCCACACCTGGCTCTGCACTGCCCCGGGACTGAGGTACCTACCCTGACTGGAAGTCTGCAGAGAGGGTAGATGGATGCAAAAGGCTCTCTCCGGCATTTAAAGCCCACAGGTCACCGTTAGGCCTTTCAAATGCATCTGCCATCTGGCCTCGCTCAGTTCCCCAATAATTATTTCCCTTTCCCCTTTCTGCCTTGGAGTCATCTAAGATGGAAATTGTTAAGCATAAGATTAGGTGCACAGCAAACAATGATTTTTTTATCTAACATTTTATATCACACCTTTGGCAGCTCCTCCCTTTTGCCCAATAAATAAAGAAGGCATTGCTTGCTGTGAAATTTCCATCCAGGAAGCCGGCTTCTCTGACCCCTAGTTGCCTTGTATATAAACCTTGTTAGCATTTACCTGGTTTGTCCTGTGCCCAAAACCTACAATATTTTCAATATATAAAAAACTATCACTAACAATAGCAAGTGGGTTTACAAACATTGTGACTATAGCTTTAAGACTATCAAGTAAAAAAGGTTTAGTATTTTATGATTGACAAAGGGATTTTGGTAAAATGGTTCATCTACAAAGCGCACAAAAATATAACTTCAAATTAATAATGAAAGCCTGGAATTAAAAGGAAAGAACTTTGTAGAAGATCCATAAGGGAAATCTACAGGATAGCAAACATCCAGATGTTCTGAAACATCTGTAGTGCTGCTTGAAACTTTCCAATTCTCCTCAATGTTCGGTATCATGTAGACACAACAAGAGCTTGACTTCTAGCTTTGGCAGCTTTCAAAAAAATTCAAGGAAAGCATTTCATTACATTATTTATTTTTTATACTTCTAGATTGAGGTCAGCTTCTTCATCCTTTTATTCCCCTCAGTATTATGGAGTAGACCTCTAAGACATATTGGTTGAATGGGGGAAAGGTGATCACTAATAATTAAGTGCACAACTGAACACGGAAACTATTTCTGAGTAGGACAATCCCATTATTAGTAATAGCATATCTATGAACTCGGGAGTACATTTAGACCGAATTCTTCATTCTATACATCCATATTTCATTAATCTTCATCAGCTCTCATTACACTATATAGATAGCCTGAGTAATTATCCTGTTTTACAGGTGAAAATACCCAGGAACTGAGATACAAAATCTCTCAAGTCACGTGCTGACATCCAGCGGGTCATTCGACTGCCCAGCCCAAATCAGCCCATAAAACAGGACATTTCTCTGAATGTAACGGTTTATTATTTGAACCCAAAAGAAGGTGATTTCTGTATTTATTCATTCATTTTGGTCTTGGGTCTGAATAAGTGAGGTATGTGAATAAGGGACTTACATTTGAGACACGCCCTGGGAACCCTCCACTGTTCCACCCGAGAGATTAGCGCTCTCTTTCTAGCTGGTACTGATTACTTCGGATTAAATGGGTATGATTGCGGAATCTATCACAGAATGTTCTTGTTGGTAGACTCTCCCTCACAGGACTGTTGTGGGTCTTCACTGAGAGATCGTGTATAGAGAAGAGAATCTAGTATAGTTTCTGGCACATACCATTTGCTTGAACAGACATAACTTGCTGTTGTTTATGCTAATGCTTCTAGCGTTGAGCCTGGCACATAGTAGTCTATTATCAATAAATGTAAGTCCATTCCCAATTCCTACTATGTGGGTGCTGATAATGTTTGAACTCCCTCCATTATTTTAATGTGTTGTTCTGTGAGAAAGGATAACTGTTGTTTCCCCTGGCTTCGTCAGATGATGAGTAGGCCGGACAAGTGAAAACCAGCCTTCCTAACCTACAAGCGATCCCAGCCATGCCTCCCCTGGTCCACTAAAGTAGAAGATTAAACTAAAGTTCAGCACTGATTGTCCCATTAGAAAACCCCTGATTGCAGGATTATTTATATGAGCAGAACACTCTATGGCAGTTGGAAGATATCTATCCACCCAGTCAGTCAATGAATATTTACTTGGTACCCACAAAAATGTAGGATAGATTATTAGCCTCATTGGCCCAAGCCCCGAGGGAGCACAGGACTAGCTCAGCAGTCCATCCGATGTGGGGCGCGGGAAGAAGGCAGAGTGGGCTTAGAACTTCCAAAACAGCAAAGAGCGCTGTGGGTACTAATTTCTTTCAGAAAGAACTAGAAACAACATGCTGACCCAACACGATGTCTAAGGCCCAGAAGTGAATTTCAAATTCCATGTGGCATACTGAAAACTGGCACAAACCTGAGAGGCACTGCATCGGCGATCAAAGAAGGGTTATGTGGCCACTCAGGGTCCTTTTATTTGCCTTTGGCCTTGGGAAGGATTTATTTGCCGATTCTACTTGTACAGGTCCCAGAATGTGCAGGCTCGGAATTTTGAGCTGCCCTAAGGACTGTGGCTCAGCATCTCCACAAACATTCTTGTTCAACAATGTTTTAATTCCCTTAACCCTAGAGGAGGAAAGCCATCTGGGGGCTGGGTTGCTGGTAGGAAGGCCGCGTTTGCCATGCGGGTGCAGAGGAGAGAGGGCGTCATGGCCCTCTCAGGTCAGCCCTTCCCTCCCCAGCAGGAGGCCCAGGTCACAGCATCGCTGACACCCTCTGATGAGAAAGGCAGTGGATATGAAGGATGGAGCCACGACGTAGAGTCCTGGTTTACCACTCACTAGCTCTGTGACCTTGGCCATTTGCTACTTGCAATTTCAGTTTCTGAATCTGTCAAGTAGGCACAAAATCCTCATAGTTGGCCATGAAGATTACTGTGACCTTCCGATGAGAGGTCAAGGAATGTGTCTGACACCTCCCCGTGCTCTGCAGACTCAAGGGTCTATCTGTGGTGGTCTGCATCTGGCCACTGAGGATGAAACGGGTGTGAAATATCCACACTCCGCCTCACAAACCTCAGGAGCCAGAGCCAGAGTGCAAAGAATGGGTTTCTGATTTTTATACTGCCGGTCAGAGGGGATGCGAGAGATTCCCAGGATAGGGATTTGTGAAAGTAAGAGACATCAAAGGTGCCGGAAAACGCCTGAGCCCCTGCTTGTCCTCAGGGGACCGCTTCCATTTGGTGGTGCTGTAATTCCAGGTGAAGAACACCTTTCCCACAGTGTTCCTTGGTCCGGCCTAAATTTGAATGTTCCACCAAGTTTCAGCAGCTGCTGTGTCTTCGGTCGTTGCGACAAGGTAAATCTTTACCTCGTGGCTTTGAAGAGCTTGGGTTCAGCTAACACTTATATATATATTTTTTTTTAAAGGAAGATTAATTTGAAGCTTTTTTCCCCCCAACCCATTTGGCTGTCCGTTCTCACATCTCTTACAAGGGGAGAGACTCAGATGGGGGCGATTTTAGGCCTAATTTTTCTGCTGAATTGCTCTGAGTACCTGCTTTCTGCTCTTTATTTGTATAAACAAGGTCCAATAATGTATGTGACTTCAAGGGGATCGGGTAAGAATGCCTTGCCAAGGGCAGGAGATGCTAAATGCTGTGTTTCACCGTAGATTTGTATTGGAAGAGGGCATTTTAAAGCGGCCCTTTCTGATCCTCGTGTTAAAAAACAACAGAGGTGAATGAAGGTGAACATTTGAAACCTGGGCAAAGCCCCCGCAGGCAGGGGTATTTCCACTTTTTGTTTTATTTATTGAGATCTCCCTCTCCTTTCCTTAATGTACAGAGCCCAGTTATTTTGCACTGCCACCATGCTGGAGCTTTTTAAATGACTCAGGGAAGTATAGCTTTCATTTAGGTTTGTGCCCTCCGGTCTGTTTATACTGGTCGATACACTTGTCTGAAAAATATAATGGATTAGCACATCACTCAACAAGCTAGTCAGAAGGCAAGCTCAAGGCGACAGACACCAAAAAGTAAATTACAGTCAGTAGTAGGGGCAGGCCATGCCTAGAGCTAGGAAACAGCGTATCAGCACAAAACCTGTATTCTCTGAGAATGATGGTGGAACTGAAAGGGGTGAAAAATTTACACTCAAATATAATAAAACAATCAGCTCTACAAATTCACGTGGCACTATAAACTCTGTGGTTTATGAGGCTGAATGCACAGGAAATCTGGCTCTCATGACCATCCCACACATTAGAACCTCAGCTGGAAACAGACACGGATGGCATTGGTTTCATTTAATAGGCCACTTCTGCAAGCGGGCATATATCACAGCTTACTTTACACATCCCATTTAAATATTTGTAAAGCGCCAGCTTGCTGCAGGCTTTTACAGGGCAACCCGAGGGTTGGGGTGGGCTACAAGGGGTGAGGCTAAAAATGACATAGTTATTCCTGCTTAGCTTTCTCTCTCCATTTCTCCACTCCCTCTCCTTAATTCCTTCCTCCTGTTCTCTTTCTCAGGAAACAAAAAACAGTATCCAGACACATTCTGAAATCTTCAATTTATATTTCCTGCGTCACCCACTTGGATGCGAAACAAATCATCCCTGTGGTAGCTATAAGCCTAGTTATCATTATTAAGGTTTTCTATTTCATAATCAGTGACAAAAAAAGAACACTTAGAAGTAGATTTTGAAAGTCCCAAGGGTCTTTTGGTTTTCACCATAAAATACATTCCAACAAGAAAACAAACACATCACTTCCCTTCCCAAGAGCTACTGAGGGACGGCGACACCCTCAGACGTTGAACCTCCACAAGAATATTCTTTTTACCAATTATGGGTTAACTGTCTGAGACAGATGAGCAGAGAAAGAACGTGGGAGCCTCAGTAATCAGAGAGAACACTGAGGACGCCTGGAAAACCCGCGGATCCAAAGAGAGAGCAGGGCTGCTTATATGTGATTTAAGGGAAGCAGAAAAAGAAGCAAAGTTAAAAATATTACAAAAAATAAATACTTTCTCCACTTCCCCCCTCCTTTTATATAAATTATCAGATGTTCATAGGGGGAGCAATGAGTACAACCCTTGAATCTTGGATTCGGCCATTCTCAGTGGACTTCATCATCAACTAACAGTAGGAAGGTCAGAGGCAGCAGATTGCATTCTGGGGCCAACAAGCGACATTAAGTGGTACGGTAAACCCTCAGTTTTGCAGACCTCGATTTAATGGACTTCAGCTGTAATGGACAAAATTTCCGGTCTGTATGTCATATGTGAAAATTAACAACCTGTGAATTTAAAAATGCTTTTAACCAAGATTTGCTTATAATTAAATTAACAGGTTATTTTTTGTTATTAATTCATCACTGTTATTTTTAACGAATTTTAACGACTAGGCCATATGTTGGAAAAAACACTGTAGCAATTTCACGGACATAAATATTACATATCTACAAGTATAGTCTACACATTTAAATCTAAGAGTCATCGCTCATAAACAATGTTCGGTGGCGAGTGATTAGCACGAGATCACACCGCATCGTACACGGTAATTGGTTCTTTTGTCAAGCGCAGGACTTTCTGCAGCAGTTGGAACACGTGCTGCTGATGTTCCCACGTGCGCTGAGCCCCGCCCCGGCCGCGTGCATTTGTTTACTCTCAGTGACTGGTGAATGCCCGCACTTATTAGACCTGTTCAGTATAAATTTAAAATTACTGTAATACATACAGAAAATTTTCCTGTGAAATTAAACTTTTCACACATACTTAGTTTTAATTACACAAATGTGTCTACATAAGTAAAAACAGGCAAACTAATTTATCAATTTTTTAACATACACATTCAGAAAAACCTACTTTATTATATAAAGAACTTTCGGCTTTAATGGATACCCCTCACCGAATTAGTCTGTTATATTGAGGTTTTACTGTACTAGTAAATTGCGCCAGGTGTTGGCCCACAGTTGAATCTGTTACTCCCCCTGAGGATGTCCTAGGCTTTTTGTTTCACAGGCAGTACCTCTATCATGTTTGGCAGAAAAGAGAATTATCCAGGACTGAGCCTGTGACTGGTCTTTCCTGCTCTGATCTTTCCTCATGCCCTGGGCATCATTGCTACTATGTATCTCTGTGGGTTGTACCCCTTTGTGGAGGGTCCAAGGCTGGCTGAGCAATGGAGCAAAAGTAACTACATAGTTTTCTTCTGGCCTCACCTGGTAGAAACACCATGAATTCCTTCAAAACTGATCTCTCTCTTTCCCTCCTACTTCCATGTCCAAACTCCATTCCTCAACTTCTTTCCAGCAAAAGAGCAAGAGATATTCCTACTTCCAGGTTCATGCTCTCCACACTATTAAACTTACCCTTTTAAGACCTGGGTCCAAAGACTGTCTCAGTCTGGAATCTTTAACATATCTTTTCCTACATGCCCAACTTCTCAACCTAATGTTAAAGTCATGTAAGCCTAAAAAATGAGATCCACCAACCTATCTCTTCCTCAAACTACTCTTCTTGTCCCCTTACCCTACCCAACTTTTTTACCCCTAAACTGCTTGGAAGAGGGACCAAAACTCACTAAATGCATTTGTACCTCTCACTCAGCAACCCACTTGCTTTCTGGCTTCAGCCTTCACTAGCGCTGCTGATACTCAAATCCCTGGCAATCTTCTAACTGCTGGATGCAATGGCTTTTCTCTGTCCTTGAAATATTATAACCTTTGACACTTGCTCACATTCTTTCTGAAAAATCTCTTTCTCTTTGACTTTCCTAGTGACAACTTCCACGGTTCCTCCTGAGGAGACGACTCTCCAGGTCACGTGTGTCTCACCTCGCACACTGCTTTCTCTTCCTCGGGCTGCCAGTACTTTGGGACCTTCTCGGGCCTGCCTTCTCAGTAGCCCCCACTCCCTCCTTCTCGAACTGCAAATTCTCCTTGGTAATCTCATCTCCCTCCCTTGGGCCCAGGTACAATCTATATGCTAACCACTTCCCAACCTGTAACTGTGAACCCAACCTCTCTTGTGAGTTCTGAAGCCAGTTTATTCAACAGATGTCCCAGGAGCTCCTCCAATGCCACATGTCTAAATCAGATCTGTTTTAAAAATGCACTTGCTCCTGCTTTCCTCACAGTTATCAGTCACCAAGGCAATGGTTTCACCTGAACAAGCCCTCTCAAATCCATCCCTCTCTTTATTTGTACTTGTGTGCCCTATTGTAATTCTTTTTTTTTTCCTTTTCCAAAAAAATAAAAATAAAAAATCTTTCCTGGACTAATTATTGGTGTTTTAATGGAAAATATTATCTTCTAATTTTTTCCAGAATTTTTTCCTGAAACACAAATCTAATATTTCACTTTTCCCTTTAAGACATTTAATGGCTTCCCAGGGTTGAAAACAGAAAGTCCGATGTCCTTAGCTTCTTCTGGCATCCTTCCCAACTTGGCCCAGTCCTAGCTTTCCAGATTCATCTCTTGCCATAAAAAGTGACTTTGCAAATATGCTTCCCTCTGCCTGGAATGCCGCCTTCCCCTTTTCCACGTGGAAAATGCCCATCAAGGCCTGACCCAAATGTCATTTCTTTGGTAAATCCAGGCACAGTTAGTCGTCCACATTCTCTGGTTTATAATGCATCTTTCTCTCTCTTTTTTAACATCTTTTTCAAAAAATTGTTTTTGTTCACTAAATTATCTGAGATCAGCTCTGTATAGGTCACTATAGCCTGGTTACCATGTCTATAGCATTTTGAAGACACTGGATCCTTGGGGGCAGGAACTAAGGCATAGTTCCCATATTATAACTATGCCTTAGTTATTAATAGCCTCAGTTTTTAGCAGTTTTTGGCACATGTAGGTCGCTTAGTATTAGTTAGAGCTGGCATGTATGAATGCATATTAAATATATGGCATATATCATGGGTACCCTGTGTTTAGACTCTTATTATTGATTCCTGGGCCTGCTATTGAATCTTGGAATATTTCTAATAAATGAGAATTTTGAGATATATTAAATGCAACTTTACTGATGTTTTCAGAAGTTCATTTATATGCACTGGCATTATGAAAATAGAACTGTTTTATGGTTCTGAGCAGGATGCTTAATTGGTCCAAGTCTCAGTTTCTTTTAATCCATAAACCTTGAATAATTCTATTTATTAATTACCTAAAACTTCCCAGAGGTAGCTAGCAATAGGAGTTTTAACAGTGAGTTCTTTGGAGAAGAGTGGGGTAGGTTTAAATGCTAGTATTGTCACTTCCTAGTTGTATGACCTTGAGCAAGCTATTTAACCTCTCTGAGACTCAGTTTGCTTATCTATAAAACGGCGCTAGTCATCATATCTCACAGTAGTTAGGATTATAAACTTTAATGGTAGTAAACCATTGCTTAGAGCAATGCTTGGCACACAGTAAGGGCTTAAAAAATGTTAGTTATAATTATCATTCATTGTGAAGCAATAAATATATACAGAAAAGAGTGATAGGAATACTTTACAGAGAAGGCACCAGGAACACATAAGTCAATCATATGGATGACAGCACCTCAGAATTGTTTAGAATTCTATACATTTTCAATGTCTTCATACTTTTCAGACTCTCAGACACCCTATGAAAGGTCTGGGAAATGTAATAAATATGAATTGACATGTTTAAATATCTAAAGTCAGTAAAATCAGTATTTATTCTCATAAATGAAGTTCCCTTGTTAAAAAGAAAGTCAGTCTGTCCTTTGCATGAGGCCAGATTAAAAGGGTAATGGCGAGGTACCTGGGAGAACTACAGTTATTGACATCGCTGACCTATAAACATATCCCCTTCAGCATGATATACAGCTCTTCAGTACCCTTGTTTTCATATAATTGCTATTACCAAGGCCTTTCAATTTCGAGTGCTCAAATGAGAGCAATTCATATTTCAGATAATCTGCCAACGAGGAAAACTAATTTCAAAATATTTGATCATAAAAGTTGTCCTCAGCTTCCACTGAGATAATTTAGTCAAATAATATCAGATAATCTGAAAGCAGTCTTAGCAGGAAATTGCTAGGGACTCCATCGAAGCAGCCTCCATTTGCACTTATATAAATGTACTGAAAGTCTAGGAGACTCTGACAGCCTGCCATATGTGATTTCATTCCATAGCCTCCCTACTTTACCATCAAAAGTTATATCCTTTGAAGCATTGCCAGAATTACTTTACCCCAGCAGATATGCTAGATGTGCCCTTTAAAAGCCATATCATTTCTTTTCTACTCTGACTAGTTCAGGGTAGCATCTGCTCAACTAAATTCCTTTGAAGGTTAAAAATAAAATAGCCTACTTCTCCCAGGCTCCCCTCCCCCACCTATCCTAGTGCTTATGATAAAATGTCCAGTGTTGAATGAATTTCAGAGAGCATACAATTTAAAGAAGAAGGAGCCTGAGCAATCGCCCCTTCATTTCACACTTAAGAAAAATTAAGATCCAGGCTTCTCGAAGGTCACTGGCCTGATTAGTAGTAGAGGCGAGACCAGAATCAGGTCTCCTGAATCCCAGTCCAGAGCGCTTTCTCCTACTTCTCCAAAGACAATGTCCCACAGACAAAAGGATCAAGCCAGAAACAGACAACAGACACACCGCCTATAGAGTGTCTTAATTTTACAAACTGAAAAATGAATGCTTGGATTTCATCTGCAGGAAAACATTTGCTTTTTAGAAACAGTCACACTTGGCACCCTGTCTCCTCAGTGCTGCTGACAGTTGCAGTCAGTTATTACACTGTTGTGACTTGGAAGTTGATGCCCCCAAACAGATCAAAATTAGTAACATCGTGAATCAGGATTGTCTATTTTCCCCTCAACTTGCTAATCTATGCTTCTTTTATAATTATTTTAAAAGGCACTATCTGATTTCCTGAGCACCGCCCCAGGTGTTCTCGGTGATAATGAATGGATAAACATATCATCCAGTGTCACGGAGCAGTTGTGACATTTTAGAAACATCTTCAGTTTAACTCTTCTCATTTCCATGTATGTTACACCCAGGGTTGCAGGCCTGTGTTTTTACTAAAGAGCTGAATGGCTCCCAGTAATTGCATGATTTACTTGTCTGCTCAAGTGAAAAGGCTTTGAAATGTAGTGAAATGGCACAGTCCTTTCTTGGTCTTTGCAAACCTTGCCACGTCAATTTTAATTAATGAGCTGGAAAAATTATGTTTTTTCTTTTTTTCAATTTCAGGGAGTTGGTTCCCAGGCTCACCTCTTATTCTCCTCAGAGTTGAATGTTTTGTCTTGAGGGATGTGCAGACTTTTGTAATTCACACGGTATGTAGACAGGACAGCACGCACATGCCAGGCCTCTGCTGCAAGCAGTTTGAAGTGATCCTGGACTAACCCGCATGCCCACGTTTCCCTCTCCAGATGACCAGGTTGCGGACAACATTCCCATCACACTTGGTGACCAAGGCTGAGGCGCTTGCCATGTTTGCTTGGAGTGGTAAGTCCTACTTGCTCTTAAAAAAGTTGCCTGCCAACAGAACCTCAATTTCCACATGGTCATTTCTGATTGAGCTTAAAATGGAATGCCTCTGAGGGCTTCAATTTTTGTGCCTCTCCCTTTCCTTCGCCCCCTTTTGATCTTGTCAAGTAGATAATGAATCTCTGCATAGATATTTAAAAGCAAGAAAGGATCTCACCACATAGAGGAACACTTCATAATATAAATAATCCTTATTTAGTCATTTTGCAATTCTGCTAGCCTCAACAGTTCTTAAAACAAAGCAAGCCCGTGCATTTCATGGGAAAGATCCAGATCCTAGCTAATGCTGCCATTCCTGTTTTCTGGAAACATTTCTCAGTGTCTCCTTATATATAGACAAGTACCTTTTGTGCAAATGTTTTTTAAGCTCTAAAACGTATCAAATTTAACAATCAGGGACTTGATTAACCAGATCTAAGCATCTAATAAATCACAGTAGGAACAGACACCTGAAAGTCAAGACATTATAGAGTGATAATAAAACTCAGAGGTTCGTGAAACCATCTCCTGTGAGTGCTCCTTAAAGCCTTAGCTCTGTCCTGATTGAGAGGCAATTTTCCATTGTTTCCTTGGCAAAGCATTGCCTAAAGGGATCACCTTTGGTTCTAAAATAATGCTTCTTTTCGGGAGAGAGGGCAAAAGGGAGGAGGCTGTGCAAAGCTTACCTCTCCAAAACCTAGAAGAAAAGCTTTGCCTGATATGCAAGTTCTGTGTTACTGACATACTTCTAAGGTGCACCAAATGCCACACTTGACCCACAGGGGTTCTTGTGTTGCCTCTGCCAAGGGCCCTGAAAACATTCAATCTCAAGCCACTATTTTCCTTCCCAGGGAAAACTTCCTTCTGCATACATTCTCTTGCTCGAAAAAGTTTGCATAGTTATTGAAAGTAATAGATTTAATCTGCCAGCACATTAAAAATTAACAGCCATCAGAGGACTTTTCTGCCTTATTATTGAATATGGTACATTTGCAGTTGTAGGAGGCTGGAAGGGGGAGGAGATGCCCAAAGGAAACCTGGTTTGCTGTTAGAGTCAATCCTTTTGGGAATTATATCAGTAGACAAAAAAATACAATAGCACACAAAAATTAGAAAGAAACCAAATTATACATTTTTGTATGCATATAGGCATGTACATCTAAATCACTGGAACAATCACCGTCAGTCTCTTTAAAAATGACTATTGAGGAAAAAGCAATTGCATCTTTGGACTGCCATCCAAAGGGGACAGAGGGACTAAGCAGGGCAGAAAGCCACAGGACATTTGCTTTCTCAAACCAGCATCGATTTTCAGGTTATCGGCCTAGTTCTGGAACTTATGCAAAAACCTAAAGTCAATTTCCTTATTATATTCCAACTGAAATTATCACTGAAATTGTTGCCATGTTACTCCTGACGTGAAAACTATGTCTTCTTGTGTAAGAGTTAAAACCCAATATAGATTGAATGCGTGTGTGTAGAAATGAAATTTGGATTTCACACGAATTTAACGATTTTATGACCTCCTTCCCAGGAGGTCAAGTTATCTCTTATTCTTTATATGAGCAGTTTGCATTCGCTCATCGCTCTGATAGGGCCCCGGCTAACTGAGGAAGGCTAGCTGGCTTGGGTGTGCAGGTATTATTTTGCATATATTTTCTGTATGAGCACCACATTATAGACAGAAATTATCTTACTTTTCAACTTTGCATAATAAAATAAGCCATTAAATTAATACCATATAGAAAATACTGCTTGTCAGGCAAAGAAATGTACATTGCTTTCCAGAAAACCGGGACATTACATTGCCAACGCCTGCATGAATAATACATGGGTTAATTCAGAAAAACACCGTTTCATTATTTAAAAATGAATAAATTACAGACTTAGAATGATGACTAAATTTTCTTCTCCATCTTACTTTTGCTCGGTGCTCTACTTTAAAAATGAATATGAAAATACTATTTTATCCACACAAATCAAACAAGCCAGCTCCTCAAAAGTATTTTTTTCTGACTTTAGGTTTCCTGATCCCATAGAAAGCAGACACTCCATTTTCTTTTTTCCTCTTGATCATATTAACTCTAGAAATTAAGAAGCAAAGTGAAGGGTCTTTAAGTATGTGTTTGAGATCGGTGAGCCTCTCCTTTCTCGTCGTGTGATTCTGCGAATCACTCTCATTAGAACGACCCCCTTCTGCACACAGACTTGGTGTGTTTTGGCCTCGATGCCTGGCAAAATGTGTCCAAAGGAATAAAGAAGAAGCATATGATGCTCCTGTAGAACGATGCCGTTTCTTTCCCTTTCTTCCAGAGATTTTGGTTCACTCTGAAAGGCCTGTTAAAAATCAGTCCCACTTGGGGACTGATGAAAACATGGAAGAGAGAAAGAAATGTGCTAGTAATCAGAAATTAATTTGGAGTTAAAATAAGTAAAACATCCCTGCGCGGTGCATTTAGGCTGAGCATCAAGTGACAGCCCACAGATTATTCTACCGATTTCTAATGCTGGAAATTCGGATGGCATTTACTAGCATAACCTTTCAACTCTGAGCACATCAATAGAGGCCGACAGTGGCTTGAAATATGATTCCTTGCAGATAGCATATCCTCATGCATCTGACTGTGCTGCTCTGTGCTCCGCTGCACAGACAGTGTCTCACCCACTTCTGAGAGGACACTAATAAAAAAGGCATCAATTTTCAGCTCTAGTACTACTGTGATCTCTTTATATGTTCGACATCCAACATTAAATTAAAATGCTGTTATAAATCCTACTTTCTGAATCTGGAATGAGTGTTGGGTTTTTGTCGCATGAGACTGCAGCAAATCTTGTCAAAAGCAAGGAAGCACGTCTTGTTCACTCAGAATTAATGTTGTGGATGAAAGAAGGAGGTAAAAGGGGTTGAATATGGTGAACTGAGGGCGTCAAAGCCAGCGGGGACCGTAGCTTCAGGGTGCCACACCAGGCAGGGTATGTGCTGCTCCCAATAGAGGCTAATCGAGAATTGTAATTATCAACGACAAGCTGTGTGGCAGGAAGATCACTGATAAACAGACAGGCACACAGACACACACATCCATGCAGAGAAATTATAAGCATAAAGAAATGGTCAATTGTTCCTCTCCGGCAGAAAAATATTTTCTAAACACCAGTGGTGCTGACAGAGCCTCATGGATTACATCAAATCTCGGCAACAGAAGCTGCCACACCGGGAGGCAAAGCCCTAGGACAGGGAGACGCACTATCTGGGCCTTATGTCAGTATTGCATAATTTTAAAGTTACACGAGAAACACCTAGAATCACTGGATGGTAAGGGAACAATAGTCTTAGACACTAAAGTGCATGGGTTAAAGCAGTTTCAGAAGCTTTCCGTGTGAAGACTGCAGGGGAGCGGAAAAAAGGCCTTGCAAATACAAGGAAGAAAGAAGCTGATTAGCTTTTTCTAGTTTGCTGAAGATGGGAAAGCCCTAGAGGAGACCATTCTGGGAATTTTCTACTCTTCCTGATAAAAAGATTCCTGCTAATATAGGTTATCACCTAGAACTGTGTGAACTAAAAGGTAATAAGGGCGTCGACACAGACACGGAGTGCAGAGCTCTGTTCTTCTGCCCGGCTCATTCATAATTACGGATGAAATAAAGAGGCGTGTTTGCCTATTTGGAAGGGTGGGGTGGAAGGGAAGGGGGGGAAGAGCGAGCAGTTCAATATCTGGATCGAACAGAGGAACTTTTTCCCCCAAGGATCCTGCCGGGAGGAACCTTGACATGCACAAAGTCAGAACGTAGACAAAGTTGCCCTGGTGAGAACGATAAGGTCACCCGTGGGATTGCTGAGATTATCTCTGTCAAGCACTCGGACAGCATGCAGTCAAATGATGCATCATGCAGTCATTTTCGGGGGGGAAAATCAATTTCTTCACCAGGTCGCTATTTGCTTTTCAAAGTGCCCTTGTAGGCCTTCACCACCAAGCATTTATCAATTTAAATGTTGTAAATTGATAATGTGCCACTGTGCCTTGTACTGTTTCTGAATTATTTTGATACTTATATTTTCTCAATAGTCTTGAAACCCTCAGAGCTTCCACATTCAAAAGGGCATTTCTCTTTGTTACACCCAGAAGTGACGAACTTTTTATGATTAGTGCAGGAGAAAAAGGCAGACTTGCCAGGGAGAAAAAACACATAAGCAGAAAATTATACACTTTCTTTTCTTAAAAAAAATTTAAGGTATGGCTACTCGAAACGCTGTAAAAGGGGGGCTTCACAGCAATATTTGGGTGCTATCTGTAGCCATTTATTGAAGGAACCCAGGTTATCCCAGTGTCGAGTATATTTAGAATACCAACTGAAAGAAATGCTAACATTTGGCTCCACTGTTATAAACCCATTGCTGTGTTGAAATGATCCCTTTTTTTGTCTTTATATTTTAGCTATTTGGGATATGATGATGCTAGACAATAACTCGTGAGGAAAGAGGATGCCTGCTCTTTATTTTTACCCCACTAAAGAAATATATATATATATATATATATGTCTTTTACAATAATCGAAGTGTGAGAATCAACCACATACTAACCTCAACTTGATTTGCATTGAGAAACACCGAGTGCAGGAGTGGAGGTCTGCATTTTGGAAAAGCAAGAGAGAGGCAAGGCAGTTGCAAAGCATCTTTAACCTCCACTGATTTACTGGCCCTCAGCCAAGTTATCAGGGGAATCTAATTCTTCTTTATTATTCAAATAAACCACATTTGGCACCATGGTTCCCTTTCAGAATAGCTTCACAAATAGACTGAGCTCTGTCATTTATTTGACCTTGTACTTGTGTGCTGTAGCTATAATTTTATTTGCTATTCTATATAACAAATGCAGAGAAAACTAAAATATGGAGATGAACAACTGGATGGGAAAGGAGTTTATGGTAAATATATCTGCATGGCTAGAAAAAAAGACCAATTTAAAAAAAATTTATCTTTATTGTTGAAAGTATTACAGATGTCCCCTTTTCCCCCATTGACCCTCTCCACCCTGCACCCAATCCCCTTCGCGGCACTATTGTCTGTGTCCCTGGGTTATGCATATATGCATCTAAGTTCTTTGGTTGGCCTCTCCCTCCTAAGCCCCCCCTCCCCTCTGAGATTCCTCAGTCTGTTCCATGCTTCTATGTCTCTGGATCTATTCTGTTTATCAGTTTATTTTGTTCATTAGATTCCACATATGAGTGAGATCATGCGACACTTGTCTTTCTCTGCCTGGCTTATTTCACTTAGCATAATACTCTCCAGGTTAAAAAAAAAAAAAGACAAAGATTAAAACAACTATTTACCCCTTTCACCTTCACCTTTACTAGCTCTTATATCTGCAGCCACCTGTCCCTTTTAGCAAGCTGCCTTGAAATAAGCCAATTTGTAACCTTGTCTGCAGCTACCTTTTGGCTGGCTTACAACAGCAAGGAAGTACCTTTTACCATGATGGGGACTTAATGAGAAGAAGGGAAGTGACCCATAGGCAAGCTGGGCCTCAGAGGCAGTGGGTGGCGATTAGAATGCATTTCAAGAGAGGGCTTAACTGGCTGCAGGTATTTCTAATGAAATCACAAGGGGAAAATCTGTTATTTTCCCAGTTTGATCTAGATCTCATTTTATTTTGTTTATTGATTTTAGAGAGAGAGAAGGAGACAAAGAGAGAAACATTGATTTGTTGTTCTACATTGGTTGCTTCTTATATGTGCCCTGACCGGGTATGGGATCAAACCCACAACCTTAGAGTATCAGGATGATGCTCTAACCAACTGAGCTACCTGCCCAGGGCCCCTTTTATTTTAAATAGGATCTATGTCAACTTGAAAACATTTTGCTGGCCTAGGTATACATCATAATCATTTCTCACTTTACCTTCAAGGAAAAATGTTTCCAGAAGCTATGAGTTCTTTTTTATACTCTGATTAACTAAGACCCATGTCCTCTGCCTCTGGCAACTATAATGTTAAATTTCTCATCAGTATTTAAAAGAAAATGCAGGATTTGTGTAGGAACAGTGAAAGCTGATTTAAAAGCACATAAACCATCAAATTAGTCAATGCTATTTTAAGTCCTAGATGTCAGAAGATAACTCAAAATTATCTTTGGCACACCAACAGCTGAAATAGGGGGTGGGGGGTCTTCTGCCTGACCGTGAGATTTGCAACATGTGTGTTTATGTTTGTTATATAGGTCACTACAGCCTTGCTCTAAATGTGGACTCCACTGGACGCAAATCAATACATATAATCCATATATATTAGTCCCTACAAAAAACTGTATCTGAGATTTATTTTTCTCTTTCTGTTCCAGAAAAACTCTGTCTTAAGAAGTGATGCTTCCTTATTTTTGATGGTTGGCTGTATTTCCCTTTTTTGCTTTGGCTAACAGGAAGCTCCTAGCTACGTTTGAAGTTTTATCAGACCATTTATATCTCTTCTTATAAGCCTCTATTGTGCTAACCTATTCTGTGGTAAAAGATTACCTACTTTTATCTTTTATCCTTATATATTAGTTCTATTTTGTTGTTACTTTTTTTATTGTATATGTTTATGTAAGCTATTGCCTTTGTAGAAAGAGGAAGGTATAAGCCAATAAATATTTCTCTAAGCTGCTTTAAATCCTATATCAAACTAGAAATGCTTTTTTTTTTTTTTTTTTTATCATATAAAGTCTCTTTTGGATTCTTGGTGATTAAGCCTCTTATAAATTGAAAGATTTCATAAAAGCTGGGTATATATCACTGCTACATTTTCAGTGTTAGAAACTTACTGTTTTCTTCCTTCATTTTCACTCCTCCCTATTCCATTATAGCTAGAGAGCAGAGCTGTGCTTAGCAGCTTTGAAGGCCATCAGCAGGTATAAGAAGTCATTTAATCTCCATGTAAACCAAACTCAGCACTGATGTTTGGGGGGTCTTCCTTTAAGATAAGGCCTCATGGTGAGTCACTGGAAATCATGTTTACTAAGGGAAGCAAGCCAACAGTACATATTTCTATAACCTGAAATTACATCTTGGATGTTAGGTTAAGTATATATCTCTGGCAAAGTCAAAAGGGCTGCTGAAGAGGTTCAGATATCATCACAGATCCTTCATGCCCATCATCATGACAGCAGGAAAATACTCTAGAGAGAATAATTGGCACACGCGCACCCTGGACACCAGGAGTTGGTACACTCAGTGGAATGTAGGAGAAAAATCTGCTCTGGCTGTCTCTATATTCGTGCTACACAGCAGAGCTCAGTAGAAGTTTCTCTACTCAGTTTTCTCATGAGCTAAAAAAGAATCCTAATTCTTTCTTAACATAAGCCGTTTTAAAGCCACCGTATTTATTTACATGTTGAAAGAAAATAAAACTGAGGAAGGAATATCTTGAAAGTCACACATGCAGACAGAGCTACGCTCTAACACCCCGCCATGCTCACAATATCCCTCAGCAATTTCACTGAATGAGTCTTTGACGCTACAGGTACCTGCTGTCTTTATTTAATGAAACTGTTTCAAAAGGAGAAGAGGGACCATAACTTTACAGATTCCTTATCACTGTCCAGAATTTGATAGAGTAACCACTAAAGCCAAGTTGTAGGACACAGCAGAGCATTGGTTTGCACTTAATTAATTGTGTGTGTAAACAGTAGGCATGTACTCAATTACTTGGAGTGTATTTTACATTGTACGTCACCCATGAGCACTCTGCATTCCCACAACTGAAGATGGCACTGAGGCAACTGGGGAAAGGTTATGTCTCAGGAACCTTGGTTACCCAATTAGGACTTAGGACGTTAACTGGTTGGAAATCCTTCCCAAAGCTTTAGCATAGCCTTTCTTCCCCTCATTCTTTGGGCATTTAAAACATACCATGCTCTTATCAGGTTGTTTTCACATTAACCCAGAACTATTCTTAAACTTTAGCTCTGAACTCTAAATACGCACATTGGTATATGCAAAAATCACTTTCCAGTGACTTACCCTTCATCATTTCAGCTGCATGATGTCTCCAAAGCACGACCTCCATCTCGTACCCCATAGCCTCTACCAGCATATTTGACCATTTCTGGCAACACGGAACGCATCCACCCAGAGGGCCACAGCACAGTAGGCCAGTGCCTGCCCCGGGAAGTCAAGATGCTGACTATAGGTATGCATTTTGAAACCCATCACATACAAGCAGAGAATAGCTGCAAGGAAGTTGCCAGCTACGTGCCATGTCGACGGAGCTGCTGCATTCTGCAGAGACCTCACTGATTTGACTCAGATTTTAGGACAAGACTGACTTAATGTTACTGGAGAGAAGCAGTGAAATCAACTATTTTTAAGGAGAAACCAGCACAGGGTTAAAGCCAAATTTTTCTTGAACAGATGATATTTCAGATGGCCACACTATTCCAGATGCATCAATTTCCTTGAAAATCCAATCCATATATGTACATATGCTGTGCTGGCAGGAGGACTGACTGAAATGGCCAAAACCCAAGAGCTAATATTCTTTTGGCCAGAATAATGCAATTATTATTTTCCTAGCTATCAGTCTAAGCATACAGAGCCATCTGTTATGCAAAGCAAACATACACATCTCAATTACAGAAAATGCAGTTGCCTTGACAGGATTTGGATTACACCACTAACCAGGGCTGTAAAATGTGTTCTGAGCTAGTATATAATGGATGCTTTTCAGGAGTTCCCTAATTAGCATTTACCTGCTTAAACTAATTATTCATTCTTCTTCACTGGCTGATCAAACTTTGTTGGCTAGTCTGCATAAAACAGATGAATATGGGCACTGCAGACCAACAGATAGCGGCGTTTCTGCTTTTATACCTACTACGGTGCACTCCGATTTCAAAATTGGAGACTCCTAATACTAGGTCCCAAACAGATTAAGATAAGGCTTAAAGTCTATTAAAGGCAATTACAAAAGCAGAACTTTCAACGAGATGCAAGGGTACTAACACGGAGTTAACAACAGCTCAGTTTCTATCATTTGGTTTGCTGAAGTCCCATAAAGTAGAATTACTCTGTACACTGTAGCAAATAGCCTGCTCCCTCCTCAAGGAAGAGTTAATGGGCCCTGGCTTGGATTCTCAACAGTAAATAATCAAGTTTGGCAGTGTTTCTCCTCCCCCAACCCTCCTCAAACGCCAAATATGTCTCTTTATTATTTCCCAGTGCCTTTCTTGATTTAGCTATCACCCGGCAAATTCACTAAGAGCCAAAAGGTTCCCGCCGCGCTGGAGACCTCCTTAGAGCGGTGCCAACGTTCAGGAGCAAGGAGTCTAGGATGGGGCCTGCTTAAGAGAAGACAAATCTTATCTCCATATTTAGCTCCAAGGGGCAACTGAATGAGAAGTAGATTATCCAACTTGGCAGATCATCACACATACACACGCACAAAATCCCTCCCACCCGGGCTGCGTTTCCCTCCTGCCAAACCGCCAGATGAAAAGGGTCAAACTCAGCCAATCACCTGGATGGGCACAAATAGCCAGATGTTCAGCATTTTTATGGAGAAAACATCTGGATAATTAGTTGGATCGCAATCCTTTCTTCAGGGCATTTTGGCATTGTTTAGACACAGCCTGCTGTCTTGCATCCAGTGGAAGTACAAATCTTGCGTTCCAGAGGAATGGCAAGAACTAACATCTAGGATTTTGTCCCTTGTCCCATCTGCCTCCATTTTCTTATCTTTTAACCTCTAACAGACACATGTGAGTAATTAAGTTGCAAATAATAAAAGGCTATCTAAATTTATGAAATTGTCTTTCAGCATTAGGAAGTATTTGCAAAGGAAGCAAAATATATCCTTGCTGAACCCTCCCTGCAACACATTTTAATGGTCTCTTTCAGCATTTCTTGACTCCAGTGACTCCCTGTCATTGTGTCAGCTCCCAGGACAATGCAGGGTACTCCATAAACATCCAGTAATAGGACACAAGGGAAGAGCTATCCCTGTGTCCCTCTCCTACCAGGTGCAGAGGTTTCAAAGTTCAAAACAACCGAGGGAAGAAACTTCATTTGTTCTCAATAAATTAATAATGATCCTGGGTAGGGGGGGTGTGGAGCGGGGGCCTAAAGTTTTTGAGCACAAGTTTATTCCGAACGTTCCAAGCTGACATACCATTTTCCCACTGACTTTGTGAGAAGAGTCAGGTAGATCCATCAAAAAATAAATTTGGTAATTCATGCTAAACAGAATATCCAGTGAGGAGGTAAAAGCATGAGACTCAAGGAGCCTTCACAATCGCCACCAAGAATCTAAAACAGTTTTACTTACTTGTGAGAGGCCTAGGTAGATGGAGACTGTTTCGGAAATGTACAAAAATTTTCCTTCTTGATTTAGTGCAAATACAAAGCCATCCAGGGACTGCAGAAAAAAATAAATAAGTAGGTTAATAAATACATGTGATGGAGATTTAATTAGTAAGGCATCTGATACAAGTAACACATATCAAATTAAGGACCATTTTTTCCCTTCGTGTTTAACAAAAGTCCTAAGATCTTTTAGCATTGCATTATACATGAACAAATTAAAGGACTCAGTTAAGATTACAAGCCTTCCTTTATTTCAGCAACTTCCTTATGTCCCTGTCATTTTGACCAAGATACATTACATTCATGTATAAAATCAGGTCATGCTGATTTTATGAGATGTTGCCTCTATTTTTTTTCTGGATTCAGTAGTTGCTAAGATTAAATCAGCAAGATTCTCTTTTTAATAGTTGAACAGGAATAGAAATTGTAATGAAATGAGAGAAAAAAGGTTCCTCATGAAGAGCAAGTCAAATCACCACTTGAGCAACTATAGACACCAACAATTTGCTAATTAACAAAGGGTTCTGCTCTTCGCACTCCCAGGGCCTATTGTTAGGACACACAGGGGAAGTCAGTACATTGCGGGGGAATGTTTATAGGCGGAGACCTTAACAAATTGTGATCCTTTTTTGCAAAACTCTGTATTAAAGTTTTATTGTGACAGATCTACTTTCTATTACAACTCCTGAAATGGAAACAAAAGAAGAAAGGGGGGAAAAAGGATGTTACACATCATCTGTAACTCTTGAAACCTTAGCTCACTTTCTAAGTGGAGGGCTGCATTTTCAGTTTGATAAATGGTGTAAGTCATCAGGGGCCCCAGCTGCAATATGCCACTCAAATTGAGAATAAAGCTGTTTCACATTCTTATAAGCCAAGTGCAGTTTATGTTCCAACATCTTCATGATTTTTGTTTTGCTTTATTTATTTTTAACCAGGTAGACTGCAAGAACACTGCTTGCATGGGAAAAGAAGTTTTAAAGAGTATGTGGTATATACGGAGGCTGTGAATTTAGAAGTCCAGGAAACCCAGAGTGGGAACCAGGTAGGTGGCAACACTGAATTAATGATATAATTCTTAAATATTAAAATGTGGAAGAAGCATGTAAAATTTAATTAGAAAAATGTGCTACCTCAAATCTCAGAAATAATTTCAGTCTCCTAAAATACTATTTTTTTTAAGAGTGATATATGTGTTTATGTATATATGCATCTATGCATGTTGGAATATGTGTATGTATATATTTACATATATACTTATATGTATATATGAAATTCAAATTCCATGCTTCCAGATCCTTTTTCATAGCCCTATTAGTCAGAATCTGTGGGTAGCACCCAACATCGCCCCTCTAATTTAGTGGGTTCTAAAAACAATTCAAAAGTCACATTGCATTATTTTACATAAAAGCAAATTACATAATAAACAAGCTTTTAGTTAAGATAGTACAGTAATCATAGCTTATATTTATTAAGCAATATGTGCTAAGCAGTTTGCATGTACTATCACTTTTAATTTTCACAAGTACCATTTGAAGTAATTATACTATTATCTACATTTTACGTGCTAGGAAATTGAGGATTAACAAAGTTATGCAACATGCCTGTTCCTAGTAAGTGGTGGAGTTGGGATTGGAAAACTGACAGACACAGTAACTATACGACCTTCGACTAAAAATATTCTCTAGTTGATATGTGTGTATTAGTGAAAAAAATAAACTGTACAGCATTTCTGAAGTTAAAATATTTATATCGAGACAGCTTATTACTTCTTAAAATTCATCACTTGTTTTTGAGTGATTTGTTCAAATGACAGAATCCTCTCAGTAGTAGTAGCAGAAAAGTGGGAAATGGGGTGACAAAAGAGTTCATAAATCACTTTCACGGTAGATCACCTGGTCTATGCTTCCTGGAACCAGCTATGGGACAGGGAGCGAAATACAACTGAAGAGAGTGGGGCTCCGCAGCTTTGACAAAACCGCCAGCACCCCTCATGAGATCCCACCTTTCAAGCATGGAGTGTGTTACAGTGGAACCTTATTTAAACCAGTGGAGGAGAGAAGGTGCTTCTGCAGAAGTGTGAGAAGGATCTCATCCAACACGTCTGCACGTCACATAAGACGTCTCCTGAGAGTGACTCATGAGGATTATGACTCTCCCCGTTTTGATCTTCCTCTTGGAGAAAAGGGCCCGGTTAGCTTTTCCATGCTACCTGATAGCCATGGCCTGGCACACAATCACCAAGAGTTGTGTAAGCCATCTTCTCAAACCCTGAAATGCCACTGTCAGATTAGAAGGACACAGAGAGAGAGATCACAAGAAAATGTCTATAGGGACAAGTGACAATGGGAAGGCTGAGTGAGAGCAGAAGAAAGGACTGATGGAGCTGGGACAGAGAAATCTGTAGTCTAAGTCCTCATTTTACAACTGAGGAAACTGAGGTATGGAAAGGCTTAGCAGCTGGACAAGATCCTACCGCTAGCGAGTGGCACAGCCCGGATTAAATCTGCTGCACTTCGTTAGTATTATCGAAGCATTTATGACATTGTATGTCCCTAGTTGGTTTATTCAACTCTCAAGGAGACTGAATTTCTCAACAGTCAACTTCATCCAGCCAACATCTAACAAACTGCTCAGCCAGGCTTAGTAAATCTACTTCTACCTCCAAACCTAATGCTCTCTCCCTTACATCTCACATGCTAGAATGACTAAGAGGGATGACAATTATTTCCTCCAAGAGCTCTGTTTCTGGAGTTATTAGATTATTTGCAGATTCTGATGCCACAGATGTCTAACACGGTCTGGAATATCTCCTGACATTCGGAAGATCAGAGTTAGACTGGCTTCTTTTATAGTCTTCCAAAACACTGAGTGTTAGTCATTTGCCATCGACACACATCCTTTACTTTCTCACTAAAAGGGCTTATGAATTTTTAACATTAGGTTTATATCTTATGTATTTGCTGAAATACTAGAGGAAGTCTGGACACCATAGCAGGGAAAGGGAATATCTGGAGGCTAAACATCTGATGCTATTAAGCAGCGGCGATCTAAGGACTGGCCAGTTTTGTTTGGCAAAGACAGAGGCTTCAACACGTTCCAATTTCCTGGTGAGATTAAAATGAGCCTATGTCTACATGACACAAAGCGTCCAGTCAATTCAATTAAAAATAACAGCCAGTTTGGTGGGGATAAAAATAACCAGTCAGATTAGTTGTTTGTCATCACAGAGGTAAACGAAACAAAACAAAACTGGTTAGCTAATTTTTCACTTTTATGCTCATCCATCATTTCAGTCAATTATATGTACAGTATGAGATGAAGGTCTCTAACTCTGGCTGGATTACCTGGTGAATGAAGAATGGAATGAGAAGCCAGGTCTACAGCGGACTGCAAGGTGGTTCTTTATATAGCCATCACCTTCTCATTCAGGGTGACCCTGTCTATGGTTAGCTGTATTTTCCTGCTTAGAAAAGTTTTTTAAGAGTAGCATCAATATTGGTTTCCTGTGGGTGTCGTCTGAATTTTAAAAGGTGGGAGGAGGAAAGAAATATTCAATCGGTTAGTCTTGGGAACCAAATGTAATCGATTAATCTGAAAGTTCTGTGGAATTTTTTAAAAATTTCAATCAAGAAAGCTCCTCTACACTGAGCTGTTTCAATCACTGCAGGCTAGTTTTTAACTTTTTTTTTTAACTGCCCACTGTTTTCAACAGGCGCCAATTAAGATTCTGGGGTCAAAGGGTTAATTACATCTCCTTACTCAGTATGTAGAATTTTCTGATTATTAACTAAGGTTGGATTAAGATGAAAAAGAACCTACACAAATGTTAATGCTAGTCCCTCCTTGAGAAGATTTATTATAAAGTCATGCTGAAATCTATCTGCTTTCCTCGAAGCAGATGGAGAACAAAACCTTAGAAGAAACAGTAAAACTGACGTTTTAAAGGCATGCAAGTAGCTGATTTATCAAGACAGTTTTCTTATTACTAAAACCAGTTCTAAGCCATCACAATAGGGCTGATAGGAGATTTCCTTTGTCACATCCCAGTAAGTCCATGAGGTACACATGCAGGAGTGAGGCTTGGAGACAGAAGTCAGGAGCTATAGCATCTCTGAATAATAATAATGTCTGTAATTATAATTTATATCCCCTGACATCAGTGCAGCAGGGAAAGGGTAAGGCAGAGTTTCCTAACCCCCAAAGCTGAGTGCCTCTAACAGTATTTGTCAAATGATGAGGTTATTTCCTTGCAGGGTATGAAACTAACTGTAGCTTCATGATTGAAGGTATACCAATGTTTAATGCATCGTGCTAAATGGATTTATATTTGTCAAAGTAGTTTGTCTCTGCTTTTTTTTCCCCCTGCATATTCCACAGCAGCCAAATTTCAGAGTGAAATCTTACTGTGGTGCCCTTATAGGGACAACTCTCATGTATATCACTACTCTGAAATTAGTGGTTCTTTCTTCTCTATTCCAATAGAGAGAGAAAAAAAATCACCCCAAACTCTTTTCCTATGACCTAACTCCAGTTACAGTGAAGAATTACCAGTAGGCTAGGTTATTTTAATGACAGATTATTTTAAACTAAGCCTTCACCATCTGTTCCACCCCCTAATTATGAATGCAAAAAGAACATATTTCACAATTACATCAGTAAAAAGTAAGATATACGTGATTTAAATGCATGCATGTGCTCCATGTCCAATGCACCGTGCATCTGTGATGTTCTTCTAGTTCAGGCTTAGATTCCACAGACAATACAATGATGGAGAACGTCTCTGACACACTCAACGCTCCTCCCAAACTTGGTTTTTCGTTGTTGAGACATAACTCTCTTCAGTCAAGAGCAGAACATGAATTCGCACACAGTGCACGCCAGCCGTTAGATTCGAGTACTTCATAACGGCTGAAGCGGCTTCCTGTTAATAAGGAGAGGCTGCCCGAGAAGACTGCTGCTGCTGCCCGAGCCCTGGGTGAGCGTGCAGAATCAAGGAGGCTCCCTGAACCACGCCTCCGTCATCATGAAGGAGGTCGAGTGAATTCGCCAAGCACAAAAGCTTGGCCTGGAGACTGAGGACAGGGCTCCAGTACCTATCTTTCCACGCTGTTTTGGCAGCAGATAAAAGGGTTAGAAAGAAAAAAAAAATGTTTCTTAAATTTTTTGGCCTCTGGATACAATAAGACTTTGATAGAGCTCATTAAAATGCCATATTGCCCTCTGATTGCACTCAGGAGGTGATGCTATATTGCTCACGCACACATGTGGACTCCCAGCTACTTCAAGGAGAGCCTGGGACGGTGCCCAGACGTGCCCACATGTATCTGTTTATGGGGAAGAAAAGTTTACCAAATTTTGTCTTTGCAATCTGAGTTTTAACAATCAAGCACTGTGCAGAAACAAAAACCTTATTTTTAGAAATCTAAGTCAAGTATATTTTCTCAGCGTGGATGAAAGCATACATCAAAGGTTTGGGCTCTTGTTTAACTCTTAGGAATCTCCCAGAGCTGTCTGTCTCCTGTGCCTCTCCTTCCCCCATCCCTGCACCCCCTTCAGTAAGTCAATAATGTGAAGGATAGCACAAGTCCTATGTGCCAAAAGCCACATGTTCCCCAACCACAACAACAAATTAGACTCATTAGGCAAAATTTGACTATTTTCCCACTAAAAAAAATTCCAGAACAACACACCTTGCTGCCTCAAAACACCTTTCCTAAGAGTTTCCTAAAACACATAAATCCAAACATCTTAGGTGAGAAAACAGTGCAGAGAGGCACAGACGGCCTCTCCTCAGTTCTTAGAGAAGAGGTACCAGAATAGAAGTGGAGATGTTGTGCCAGTAAAATGTTAAGACACAAAAAGAACAAAGACATCTGCTTTCTGAGCAAGAAGACCAGGTTTTGCTTCTGCTCATTAAAATTCCATTTTGTGAGAGCTGTGCATCAAAGTGTTGACCTTTTTTTCTCTGGATGCTAGTTCGAGCCTTACATCCAGCCTTGAGGGATGGAGATTTCTTGATTTGAACACCCAGCCAAATGGACAACAGGCTGTGGTAATAAAGACAGGGTGCAGCGTTTGGTGGAGACACAGGTCTGAGTTTCTGAGCCACCAGGGGCAGCCTGCAGGCCCCACATTTTCTGTGGCTTGTCCTGGGGGACTGGGACTCCACTTGAGACATAAGTGACCATGTGCTGCTGCTTATTAGGTCCTTTTGTCTCAAGGAAAGGATTCCTACTAGTTATTCTCAGGCACAATATTCACTGGAACATTCAAACGTCTCCATGTTGTTCATGTGGCATAATTTACTGAAACACGGGCTCTTCGGAACCCAGGAGCTAATGTCTCTTTCTGCATCTTTCCCTGTGAATTTATGTTCTCTTTCAAGTTAAGGAAGGAATCCCATGCCGGCAGGGTAACATAAACAGTACAGTGGATTGGTCCTGAAAGGCTTAAAAATGTCCCTGCTTGGCTGTGGCTACACATGGGGCTTGGTCACATGCAGGGCTCCAGGTGTCTTTCAGGTTGTCTGTATGATACAAAATGACACAAAGGAAAGAACAGATAATAATTGTTTCTTGGATATCCTGTAGATCACAGAACACTGGAAAATAAGGGTGGTCATATTATGTATATATGACATAATATTATATAATATAGCTCAAATACACTATTATATATATTATAATACATATATGCCATCATATTATCTTATAGGATGTCTTAAGCAATACTCAGTTCACTCAAATATTCGTCATAGAGGAGGGGGGAGGGAGGGAAACTAACATTTGTTAGGCAAATTACACAGACCAAATGTGAGATAGGTGTGTTAAATTTCACTTTACAGATGAGGAAACTGACGCTCAGAGAAATTAAATACATTGTCCAGTGTCACATATCAGTATGTGGCAGATCTAAGAAAGAAGGGTCCTCCTTTCCACCTGCTGCCGGGACTACCTGCTGGGCACTTGAGTTGTGCCGCACCCCACTCTAGCTGCTAGAAACCTGCGCTTTCTCCGGCATTTCTTTCCACATGCGCGGTGCTCATGCTCCCACTGTCTAAGTGCGATGCATTCAGAAAACACCTGTTTAGGCCCTACTATGCCCCTGGCCTGTGCCAGCTGAGGTTTCCCAAACATTACTATGCTGTCTTTGGGTTGGAAAAGGTATAGATAGATTAAATTTGTATGTTTTTCAGTTTTATTGAGGTATAATTGACAAATGAAATTGTAAGACGTAAGTGTACATTGTGAGGAAGTGATAGACGTGTACGTTGTGGAAGGATTCCTGCCATCTAGTTAATTATCACATCCGTCACCTTCCAAATGTATCTTTTTGGAATTTATAAAAATGTACAGTCAAGAGATAGCCAGACCTCAAGGAAATTCTCATGCCTTAGATTTAGAGGAAGGTACTGATGCCTACAAGTAGAGAAGGCCCACAGTTAATACAAAGTCACTAGGAGAACCACACTTCCCAACAGGCAACTGCCAGGTGGAGAGTAGCGCATGCTCCCAGAGGCACAGGGTGGCCAGCACCCTCACCCCATTTCCTGTCCCGAAGTTCTTCACTTAGACGCAGGGCTTGGTCTTTCCCTCCCTGGTGGTACACACACTATTTTATGTAGGAGTCAACGTGAGACTAAGATTGACTTCACAGACATGGGCAGTCATGCTTCCTTGGCAGTGCATTACTGATGATGCATGGCAGAACCAGACTGCTGTTTCTGCTGCGGCTGATTATGACCTGAGCCTGTTTACTGGGTAGGTGGTAACTTTAAAAACAGCCTCTTTAAGAGAAAATAGTAAAAACCTTTGTACATGTATACCTTTAGGTAAGGACTCTGTCAGATGTAGTAACAATGATTAAAGAATCTTGTAATGAATTTAGCATATTAAAAGACCATTTAGAGACCTCAGATAGAAATCTGGTACATTCATCTGAGTTTCATTTCAGGAAACACTTATTGGTATCTCTAAGGAAAAGGTATTAAAAACATTTGTACTGAAAGGACCTTGATTGTTATATAGTTGCCATGGACTGAATTATGTTTCCCCAAAATTTGTGTGTTGAAGCCCTAACCTCTAATAGTAACTCTGTTATGGGACCAGGCTTTTAGGAATTCATTAAGGTTAAATGAAGTCCTATGGATGGAGTCCTCATCTGATGGGATTGGTGGCCTAATAGGAAGAGAGCATGTGCCCAGGAAAGGCCATGAGAGCACACAGCAAGAAGGCATCTGTAAGCAAGCCAGGAATGGAGTCCCACCAGAATCCTACCACGCTGGCACCTTGATCTTGAACTTCTAGCCTCCAGAATTATGAAAAAGTAAATTTGCTTTATATAGAAGTCAATGTGAAAATTAAAAAATAAAAATAAGAAAATAAGCCACCAAGTGCATGGTATTTTGTTATAGTAGACCAAGCTGACTACAGTAGTAGTTTAGAAATTCTGGTTGGGGAAAATGCTTGGGCCATGAAAACCTTCAATGTTAATTTCAGAAAAATCATTGTAACTAGATTCTCTGCTCTTTATTTTATATAAAATTTATATAATTAATAATTAATTTTTACTAGACCCACATAAAGCTATAAATATGATGAACTGATAATTAAAAAGTAACATTTACTTCTAGAAATCGACAATGCTTGGGATTGTTTTTGAATTTTGTTTCAAGTAATTGTACCTCTTCTGGATCTACATTTACTATACTGAAATTTTTACATTGGTTTTCTGTGCATTTCAAATGCTTAGAGACAAACTACATTGATTCATTGCTTTAGCTTCATACAGAGCAGAGTTACACATTTATGTAGAAATCAATTATTCTGATGGAATTGTGAAACTTGTCCCGAATCATCTTGGAATAAACAACTTAGTTTACCACTTGCCATGGCTCTCAGCTGCTTTGCTGACCTTTGACTTTCATTTCACAGTTGGCCACCAAGTTTTGGTGAGAAGAACCAGTGTACACTGCTTGTCCACCAGGCTCTCATCTTATTAAGAACTCCAAGGAAAAGCTTCTGCTTTTATCTCCATAGGCCTGTTTAACACACGAAGCCAAAAAGATTGTGGATGTTTATTGTTTGCTAACATACTTGCATAGCAACTCATGTGATAAGAAATCTTCAGAGACTCTCTAGATGGTATTCTTCAAAGTAGAGCACTTCAGCATATGAAATTTGCTAGGATCAAATTTTCTGGGTGTACATTAAATGACAGTCTAAATTTATGCAATAAAAGCAGTTGTACTTGGCTGTATATCCTGGCTTCTGTTGTGGTCCAATTTAGGAACAGAATGAAAGGACTGGGCTGGGGTATGAGGTGTGGGTAATTCTGTGGCATAAAGACATTAGTAAAGAAGAAAATTGAATTCTGGTATTTCCTACTGACTTAGTAAAGTGGTTTTTTTTTAAAATATGAAAAATGAGATTGGAGTTTCCTTCCTCTTTTTGATCTACTTCAACGACTATCCTGACTGGAAGAGAATTCATTGCCATCAACGAAGAGTAACTGGCTATCTTAGTATTAGAATTTCCTGGATCAAAAGCTGGTTTAACCAAACTCTTAGTGAGACTTAATAGGAATCATGGGACTAAAGTCTCTGGAGAAGTATAACAGAAATGCCAAGATAAAGTCTAAAGTGACTACCTTGAATGTAAAATCAGATAAGGTGATTTAGAGAAGGCAGAGAATGCATCTAAGCTGTGGAATCTACTGGGCTTGCCATCTCCATGCCTTTCTGACCCACTACATGAGATAGCAAAAATGATACACTCAACTATTTTCTCTTTTAGCCATTTGACTAAGTCAAATAATCATTGAATATTTTTTCCTTTAAAATTTTGTATCACCTACCACACCTGAGGAATCACTGGATAAAGTGTTTTCAGTGACTCAGGGCCATGTGGTTTACTGAAGTTGTATAATCACCTAACATTATACATCCTACAAGGGATTCACTGTAACAATAATCTAGGTTATGCATGATCTATTCAAATGCACTGATGTGCCAATTCACAGTAATTCTAAAAAGAAATTTGCAGTTTGCCATATTGATAATTCATTCACTAGAAACCTTGAATCAGTAGTCTCAGTCTAATTCTAATGTGCACAATGATCCATTTACCCACTCTTTGACTTAAATAGCTAAAGATATGTTAGAACAAAAATAATTTGAAAATGGAAATATTCCACCATTCAATGTGTTTGATGAATTACAGTCCACCTCTCAATGACTACTGACTTATTAAAATTCTATTTAGTCTACAGGATTTATAGTGGCCTCAGCCATATAGCCCTATAATGCCTTCAGCCACAACTGTCACCTCCCACTTAGTCTTTCTCAGCCTTCTAGGTCGAAGGCATTCAAATTGCCAACAACCGTGGTATGAGGGGCAAATGTATGGATTAAGTTACAAGTCTGATTTTTCACTTGGCCATCTGCTTGGTTTCTTTTAAGGGCTAACCATGTGAACTATTACTTATTTACTAGAACAGTACTTTTCTCAGGTGTCTAAAATCCCAAGACTATGAGATGACCAACTTCACACTGAAGACATTTTCTACCCGTATCTACCACATACACTGTCATGCAATCTTGCAGAAAGAGTATTTTTAATAAAGTACCACCTAAGAATTTAAGAAAGATGAATCCCCATTATAACTCTTCCTTAGTCATAACTTAGACTCTAAGTAAACACCACCTCCCAGGAATGATAGTAGCTTAAAAAAAAGTGAGGAAGTGTAACGTCACCTGGGATCACCTTGGAAACCTCAGTGCACAGGTCTGGGGTCAACAGTTTCTATCTCACACCTAGGTTCTCATTTCAGCCTCGTTTTATTCTTTATTTTTTTCCTTTTATTTCTCTCTCTTTTTCTCTTCTCCTTTTCCCTTCTGGTTTGCACTCTGCATTCAACCATTTAGTGAAAGAGGTGCTGATGGTTGCAGAGATGGTGTGGTGTGTGTGTGCCATATTTCCCAGCCAGTGTCCCCAGCAACCCTGTTCTGAGTATGTTTGTATGTGACAACTACCCTGGGCAGTAAAACAACTACAGGGATGTCTACACATATGACTCACAGATGTGTAATGATTACTGACAAATTTTGAAGAGCAAGAATGGCTCTAGATTTGCGCAGGCTGGTGTGGATTTTTGTGTGGTTGAATATTGGGGATAGATTCTTTTTGCCGCCAATGAGATTTGTTCCTTCTAGCCTTGACCTTTTCTAACAAGTAAGATTTGTTTTATTATCTTGCTTGGGGGCTTCTCCTTAGTAATAGGATGACCTACTTTAATTTCTACTTAAATGCTTCACAGGCTAGAGAGAAAGTGCCCCTAAAGGATTGAGCCCCTAAAGACTCAAATTGGCCTCTGAGCCCTAATGGAAAACTTTTATCCCAAAGCAAATAAAAAATATATTAAGGGTTTTACAAACACAACCTTAAGCCTTTATCATTTTCTGAATGTTCCTTCTATTCTCATTAGAAGTCATGGCACTTGCTTAAGACATTTGCTGCTCCTCTCCCCCAGGTTTTTATCCCTTCTTGGTTCTTCTCTGCCACGACAGACACCTTTCATGAACGTGTACAGCCAGTGATATCGTGCCACTTCCTAAAAAGCACAGAGACATGGCCTCATGGCGCGCAGATGTGACCCATTATGCAGATCTAATGTCCTATCTGTTTGCACAGGTCTCCACAGTTTATCAACATCCTAATTCCACTTGAGCTAGTGAGACCAAGACCATGTAACAGTGAAAGAGCAACATTATTATCGTATTCCATAATGCAGTGAGCTCAGCTCTTTTCCAAAATCTCTGCAAGGAATAAGTAACACACCATTGTACAATGAACGGAAGATACTCATTCCCTTCACCTATTTGAAAAAAGCAATTCTTCCTTTCATTGGGCTCCCTTAATACACTGAACTGTGTTACTGCAAATAAAATTTTCGGTAACATGGCGTGACATAAAACGGTCATTTTAAACAGGTTAAAAATCCTTGTCCCAAAAGGCTTTACATGGAATAAAATCTATGGGTTCTGCTGCAAATCATTTATGCTGAGATCTCTGGCTTACAGGGCCCCACATGAGAGAACATGTGGGTATAGCACATATCCAGCAACTTTTTGAAGGAAACACATTACTAATACCCCCTTTTAACATATTGGGAAATTTGAATGAACTACACAAGAGAATATGTAGGTTTAAATACTCAGGTATGGAGCGATGCCAAGCAGGAGTATCTGAGTGTTGGAGGACACGGGCTGAAACACTAGGACCCTTCCTACCACTTTTCTCACAGGTAGGTTGACACCAGGATTGCTGACACAGTAGGCAGCTGAAATGGGGAAAGATAACTGATCTTTCACAACTCCTCCTAGAGTATTCCCAGGGTCCTCATCAGAAAAGAAATCTGGTGTCATCCAAGCCCCAGGTGAAGTACCAGAAAGGGAGCAGGGATGTCTGAGCTATAGGAACAGATTCCTGGCCTTGTTAAGAGGTGTGGGAAAGAAGGCTTCGGGAGTCTGGGAGCTTTATAGGCACCCTAAACATAAGAGGACTGAAGAAGGAAGAACGGACGCATCAGGCATGTGGACTACTTCTGAGTTCAGGCGCCTTGAGATTATGGCCAAGGAGCACATTCCAAAGCTTTCACGAGGCTGGGACTTGCTTCCATTCTTGAGAAACACTCAGCGAGGGGGCTATCCTGCCAGAGGCCATAGCTCATGGCTCAAGACCAGGCACTATGGAGGGTGCCTAATTCACCCTCTAGTTGTGCTCAACAAGAGAGGCAAGACTCTGTCAGAAAGTCCCTGTTCGGATTCAGAGAGACTCTAAGATTTGGGTCAATGGTAGAGACAGTAGGACAACTATGGTCTTATCTCCTCAATTCTTTCAGTGAAGCTAAAGAGTCTGTGTGGCCAGGACTGAACAAGTTCCATGCCCAGCTTGGAAATGAGGTCACTGCAATGTCCCTATGAGGCAGCGTGGGGACACCTATGAAAAAGGACACCTGAGCCTCCGGCTCAAATAGGCCTGAGCTAGAATTCTGAATCTCGACCTCACTGTTTTCTTATGTAAAAATAAAGAATTATGTCTCTATATTATATTCTACTCCATAGAGTTGTTGAGATGATTAGAATTAATGCACGTGAAAGTGCCATCATACAGCAGGTATTTAACAGGGGGCACCCGCATTGGTTATTATTTGACTTAAGATGCTGACTGAGAAAGAGTGTCTGCTAATAAGTGCATGTTTTACCTGTTCTTAAGGAGAAAAAACTTGGAGGAAGTGAGATAATCTACTAAAGGCAGTACGACTAAGTAAGTTAGATATGAACTTAAAGGGACAAGCAAGAAAAGGACTCTAGTCATTGTTGAAATAAGATTTTATCCTGGCCATAGACATTCCTCTTTAAAACTTAAAAAAACACAAGTTGGGGACATACTATTTATAAAGGAGAAGAAGATTATTTATTTACCTTGAGGAATTGTAGATGTTATCAGAAAGAGACACTTTAAGGAAATATAGGGGTGGGGCCTTTGGGCATGACAGTGATGTTAAGAAAAAGATGAGAAAGAAAAAAAAAATTAAAAACAAGATGAAAATTATTTTAGTCTTATAAGCATGGTCATTTAAATGAGAACTGCTCCAGGATGCATGTGTGTGTGTGTGTGTGTGTGTGTGTGTGTGTGATATTATATACTGTGATTATTAGGGACAGATAGCACTTACTAAGGCAGCCTCTGTTTTGGACTCTAGGAGAAGAACTTTAAATTAAACACCCAGCCCACTGGTCACTTCCTAACTCTGCTGTATGTATGATCACATCCTTGAGGAAAACTGAGAGCATGCAGCTAGTAAGAGGTAGAGCAGAAACTCAAATGCAGCCTGCAATTCTATATACTGACTCTGTGGGCACGGACCATATTTTTCCATGGCAGAGATTCTTAACTTTTTGGTATCAAATTGCTACCATTTGCTCCCTTGTAGATCTGAGTTCCCTGGGGCAGAGGGCAGAGAGGCAGAGCTCAGGATGATGTCCAGAGCAGACGTTGGGCAAGGAGATGGTTATTGTCTCCTTTGATTGTGGCATCTGCCTCCCGAGAGACTGTGGCAGGACTTGACAGTCTGCTAGGTATAGTTTAAATCGTACCACAGTAGATCATAATCTACTGGGTAAATTCCATTCCACATGTGCAATGTTTTACATCGGTTAATTCCTAGGCAACTCTTCTCCTTTTTAAACCAGATAATATACATGTGATAGAAAATACTGTGGCAAATATACAGAAAAGCAATTATACGCCCCAAAGGAATTGGAATTAGACATTTAACAATCCCAGAAAAATCAGTTGCAGTTAAATACTTATTTAGGCTAAAGTGTAATTGACCGATATAAAAACCTGTAAGAGTTTGAAGCAAGAATGGACAAAGATCCAGGTATTGAAGCAGTGAACACAGTAAAAGTAATGTATTTTTTATTATTAAGTTTCTGTTAAGTATATTACTATTGTAATGGTTTTATACTAATTCTGTATTTTTCCACTGCTCCCGCTTCAAGAGTAATGGGAAGCAGATGACAGTGGGAGTGGACTGGAGAGACCACCATCCCTAAGCTTCCTCAAACTCAGTTTTTGTCCAGATAAGAACTGGGGTAGTGAGAGTGCAGGAGGAGGTGAAGGGAGGAGAGAACCACGCTTCCTGGGGCTCTGCCTCCAGCAGCAGCATGCTGTATCTCAGTAACTACTCCCTGCAAGTACCCAGCCCTGGCCGGGTCCATTCATCAGTGTGCAGGCAGGGGTGCACGTCTGGGGGCAGTGAGGAAAGAGAGGAGAAGGTGCCTGACACTGAAGTCTTTCATCCACCTGACAATTTTGCCCGAGTCCCTTTCTGTTTACCTTCATGTGGGAGGCTGCAAGGCTGCCGGTTGCCTTTTGCTCAGCGAGCGGAGGTCAGAGGTCGGGGTGATGTGAGCACATGCAAGGTTTCTGCACAGAGGCTGGCAACCAGTCTTTCTGTTTCCTGAAGGGCAAATGCAATGTGCAGAATCTGGGTGGGAAATGAAAGGTTTTACTGACACTGTGACTTGATGTTCTGGGAGGCCAGATACACACTGCTGAGAAGGATGGCTTAAGAATGACCCTGCCTAGACTGAGAGAGACAGACACACACAAACAGAGAGAGAGAGAAATACTAAGGGACACCTTACTTTGTGGTTCTATGTTGTATTCTAAGGTCCTCAAGAGAAAGCCATGAAGAGTATCTGGCCAACAAAACTGAAATTTGAAGCCCAATATATCTATACCTCCATACTAACTTCATCATGACACCAAGCATACTCTTCAGACAAGCACAGTTCAGGGTGACAGTCACGTGGGTGGTTACTACAAAGGGCACTCACTGTCTGGGAGGGGCTCTAACCTGCCTCAGTCAGATATTTATAATGCTATTATAAAGGAAAAGAAATTAATCTACAGAGGAAAAAAGCAAGCCAATTCAGCCCAGCGAGTGGGCAGATATACACCTCCCCACGGGCATTCATTTGGCAGGTGAGATGGAAACTACTGCAGATCTGAGTTGAATCCAAGAAGCAACTCAGGAAGATGCTCAGTCACTCCAGTAGGTATCAGAGGGTCTTATACACCAAGCAAAAAAAAAAAAGAAAAAAAGTCCTGCCCGGCCAGTGTGGCTCAGTGGGTGAGCATCAACCCAGGAACCAAGAAGTCACGCAGTTAGATTCTGGTCAGGGAACATGCCTGGGTTTCAGGTTCAATCCCCAGTAGGGGGCGTGCCAGAAGCAACTGATCAATGACTCTCGTCATTGATGTTTCTATCTCTCTCTCTAAAAAAAAAGAAGTCCTGGTGTTTGTACAAAGGGCCCTTAAAGGGATGTGTACTGTATTGTGGGCTCATTCTCACACCATCTTGGAGGTGTTTATATTTTCCCCATTTCAGAGGTGGAGACACTGAGCCACCGAGGGCTCTTGCCTTGTATGGGGGAGTGAGCCAGTGTTCACAATTCATGTGTTCTGTGTGTGAAGCTGAGAAATGTGTAACCTGTGGGCAATGATCAATGATGGCTCAGATATCTTAATTATCCAACTATTTAAGAATCAGGTCTCTATCCAACCCCAGCCTGTCACAGCATCAACTCTCCTTGCCAATATCACAGCTTTAGGCAGCATTTACTCTGTTGGTGAACACAGCGTGTGGTAAAATGATTTAGCATCATGAATAAACACATATGCTTGCTTGGGTCCAAATTTTAGAAGTGACAAACCCATTTTCTGGCCCGTGATTTAATGGACTAGAAACAAACTAAAAGGTACATCATTTACTATGCATGAACAAATACCTCCCTTAGCAGCAAGCGAACTTTCTGATCAAAGCTGCACTTAAAAATGCCAGTTACAAGTGTGCATCCCTATCGCTAATGTGTGCATATACACACACATACACAGTCATTCCTACACATGCACACACACATAGACACTCATCCCCACACATGCGCGTGCGCGGACACACACACACACTTCTAAACGTACCCCAACAGTATGTTTTGATCCATATAGTAAAGAAGGAAACCTGACTAATCCATACAGTAAAGAAGGAAACCTGACTAAGAAAAAAAATAAACACATTAAACAGGAGGTTAATAAAAAGATGCTACCCCAGGCAGCAACAAAAACAAGTGCCGATAGATCATACCTCTTCAAAAAAAAAATAAAAGAAAAAACAACCCACTGTAACTTCTATCCTTCTGTCCTGGTTTCTTGAGCTTGCAAGTGGCGGCCTCTACCCTGCCTGCGTTCCCCAACAGACACACACGTCATTTTACTTTTACTCTCGTTGCCATTTTATGTTTACATTTTATTTTCTCATTCCCTTTCCCGAATCCCCCTGCCTCTAGTTTCCAGCCCGGTGTTTACAGAGACCTTTACTGGAACCAGGGAGGCTGGAGAGACTCCATTCTCTCCCTTTCTCTTGTAATGTCCATTCTTCCCCCCTTCCCAGAGAATAGATAAGTTTACCCAGAAAATAAAAAGCTAACACAACCTTTTGCTCATCAACAAAAGTATGTCTTGTTGTAGCCAGGAATAAGTTAATAAAACAGGGAAAAGGCTTAGTGGCTTAAAAATAGGCTCCTTGGGGTTATGAAGGAGCAATGTTGTTTTTTCTTCCCAGCGTGCAAGGATTTAATTAAGTGATAACAGTCACCTTGGGGTGGCTGCACAAGGCAATAATATCTAGGTGAAGAAAAATGCTGAAGAGAGTTGAGTACAGTCAATTTATCTTCAGAGAAGGCAATAAATGACCAAAGCATAGGTATTGGGCTGATTGTTTTGCAATGTTTCCATTACTGATAAGCATCAAAAAAAAAAAAAAAGATTTGGTATTTTCGGTTTCTGAAATGTATTAAATACAGAGAAAGGAAATGAAAAAAATTGCTGTGAGGTCACATCCTCACATTCTAATTACAAACAGTTTGGTAATTATTCAAGCTAAACACAGAACAAGGGAATTTTCCTGTTGACACAAAGACTGGGAACACAGCTGAGTTGTGTATTTATGAGCAGATATACAAAACTTGGAAATTTTTGTTCTGCCTAAAAGGAGGAAAGAAATTGGAAAGAGGTGAGGGCAGAGAGCGGCTGCCCTGAAGGTCAGTCTCAGAAACAGCAGATTTTTTCTGTCCTAAGACCAAATTTGGGGGACTCTGAGTTTAGGGAACTAACTGGTATGTGAGGTATTATGACCCGGCATGAAGAACATCCTCAAAAACAACATCCAAAGACAAACCCCAAAACAGTGATATTGTCAACACTGTGTAATATTAATAAATAAGAGTAAGGTTAGAATAAAATCATGGAAACTCAGGCCCACAGAGAATGTTAGTAACAGAATCACACAGCATTTATGCTCAGGGAGAAGGCTGAGGCAAGGTTTGGATGAATTATGTGAACACTGGCTGATACAGCCAACGGGTTACTTTCACTTCTTTCTTATTATGAGATGTGGGGGTTTGGGGGACTGGTAAAAAATTAGAAAGCTTGTTTCATTTTTCTAGAAACAAGAGTAATAGCAACACAAAACCTCCTCGGCACTGCTGTAGTCTCTCAAAGGTGGATCTCAATGCACCCTGCGAAATAATTAATTCTAACACTGCCTCTGCCTGACGTAAGGACAGTGAGGCACTGAGGTTAAATGTAACTAAGGCCACTCAACCTGTTCGCCTCACAGTTTTGATCCCTAATTCCCACACTCCTGTCTACTTAATTGCCTGCTTGGAGATCCTATCACCTCCCTCAATAGTTCAGGTTCACATCTCTCCAATTTCTGTGGCGATCAAAAAACCCCTGCCCTCCATCCCTGCCTTCCCTTCCCCAGCTAAGGCTCCAGAATACCCCTCCTTCTGTGAAAGTGGATCGCACAGGGCAGCAAGGTTGGGACCTCTGTTTCCAGCTGGGATGGCCAGCACATAGAGCAGCACTGGGAATCTGCTGGAGGAAGAGGGGGAATCGGGAAGGGTTCCATCCAGACACAATCTCTTCCCTCTCTCCCCCCTCCCTGCCTCCCTCTCCCTCCCCACTGGGACGCAGGAAGAATAATAGTCAGCTAGGTGATGCCTGAGAGGTGGCCTACACAAGAGAAACAGTAAACAACTCAAGATCAAAGAAAAGAAAGATAAAATCACAAATGCTTTGTCACAGAAATTCTATCCTCTTATGTGAATTGATGACAGATGTATAAATGACAGAATATTGGGGTGGGTAAGGCCCAATGAGTTTTTCAAGAAAAAATATAATTTCTCACAAGTATGGATAGTAGAGCTAAACTGTCTTAAGGTTGCATCACAAGGGAATACTTTTCACTGATGTTTACCAAGTTACTAAAAGAAAAAACCTGTTTTACTTCATACAAACCTTCCAGTAGGTAAATAATCAGAGGCAATATTTAGGAGAAATGAAATCCCACTGCCCTAGGTTTCCCATCTTTTCCAAATACTTGTCAGTGCTTTCTAATAATAAAAATAAAGACAATTCACATAGGTCCTATGTCAAGGTTTAGGGGACAAGTCCCTGTGATAGCAGATTTTAATACTAGATGACTTGGAGTTTCCTGGTGACAGCTGTCCAAGACTGACTACTGTAAGAGCCAAAATGTTGAAGGAATTATTTACTCTTCTGTTCCAAAGAGATTTCTAAAACGCAAGTACAGGGGTGCTGGAGCCGTGTCATGGTTTGGCTGGGGCACTCCGGGGCCAACGGCACCGCAGAGCAGGGGGGAGGCGGCTGAGTCTAGTCACCTGCCTCTGAGCAAAGCGGGATTCTCCAGATCCTTCTGCTTTCACACTGTTTGTGTTTTGGTGTTAAGTGTGTGGCCTTTAACCATCACATGGGCCTCATACCTAGGATCCTTAAGAAAGAACTGAATGGGATGGGGACAACCAGTTGTCACCTGTGACGCTGCATAAATACATAAGAGTTTCTTTTTCATTGTCCAAAACAGCATGAAAGGAACTCATTTCCTGGTGTTCAAATGAAAATTGGCCTGCACAGGCTTACGGCCATCCCACCACAACCTGAGCAAGGGCTCTGAGCAAGGAAACTCAAAGCTTAGTTCATAGCTAAAAGCTAAGTTAACCACCTGGCTGAGGCTGGCCGGCCAGCTCAAGGCTCCAGCTAAGTCTCAGAGCCTCAAGGCTGGCAGCGCCTCCACCCTGCCACCCCAGGTCTCCCCCTCCTCTGGAGGTGCCTCTCCACAGTGCTCCCCTACCTATGGGGGTCTTGATTCATTCATGAAGTCACCGCTCTTCATGTCCACTGTCAAGTGGCTCCCTACTCTCTGGTCACTAGTGGCTTAATGGTGGAGCCCTGGGGATTGGGTATAATTGGCACAGGAGTTAGCGAATTAATTAATTACTCCATCCGACTGAGAAGTGTAATGCTCCTAAGAGGTGATCAGGGCCAGGTCTTCCTTCACGCTTCTCTCTCTCAACTCCATCACCCCCCCCCCCCAAGATGGCTCTCCCGATGCGAGACTTTAAAATGCAGGCGATCATCTCATTGGTATACAGATTTAACATTCAAAGAGGCTTTGGTTTTAATATAAGTAAACTACAATTGCAATTAATGTCCATTAATCTATGAACTAGCCATGTTCCTAAACACCTGGCAAGTTAAAAGTTTACGTCGGTGCTGAAGCCTCTGTTTACCACTTTACTATTAACAATAATATACCCTAGGAGCTTCTGTCTGTTTGATCGTGTCAAAGTGAAACACTGATCTATTTAATTTTTATCCTCAAAAGTGAATTGGTTGGTACATTCTAATGTGCCCTAAATTAGGGCAGCTGCCATCAGTTAAACACACAAACGATTAAACAAAGAACAGAAGTATTAAAGTGGGCAAAATCTACTCATTTATTGATCTTAAGCAAGCAGAAGGAATAAATTTCATTTATTTTAGCCACAGAAGGTTAAATGTTCCTTCCAGGGGCACAGAAACTCGGTCTCTGAGGAAGGGGAAGATATGCAGCATCATATTTACTCACTATTCCTGTCATATATATTAATTTCCAATCCATGCTCATTATGACCATGTGAAATAGTCCTAGGGCTTCCGTTGTTTTTCATAATATAGCAGTACCACTGATGTATGAAAATAGCTCAGGAAAAAAATAGGCTGGTAATTGGATAGACAGGCAGGAAAACGAACACCAATTTCTTTTTCAAATAGAAGGGTAACTGAATTTTCTAGACATTGTGTGAGCAACATATACCCAATATCTTAGCCAAACCTTTGGCTCTGTCTTTCAGTTGGAATTCCAATCCACTATATCATTTTATTGGCAACAATAGGGAAAAAAAAAAGGCTGTATCTTTTATTTATTACGAAATGTTATCTTTGACCATATCTCAAAGTAGAATTTTAAAAGTGTAACAGCAGGAGCCCCAAAAGCTAAAAACAGCACATAAAATGACAATGAGAACCAGTTTCCAAATAGACAACATCCAAAGCTTGCATTATAGTCTCAGTTTTATCCTTGGCGCTCGGCCTTGAATCTCCCATTAGTGCTGATGGGAGCTACAGTGCGAAAGCCCATGCATCAAGTTGAGGAAACACTCCTCAGGATTAGTTCTGACTCCAGTGTTATAACACAAATCATGGTAATATTTCTGTATCTCTGCATTTCATCGGGAAAAATACAATCAAGCACTCTACACTCCTGTAAATTCTGAGTATTATTCCTCTACCGTTTATGATTATTACCCTATTCCATATGGAAAATAAAGATATTTTAATAACATTTTAAATAAAAGTTTTTAATAAATAATAATGGTAGCTGTGTTAATCCTACAATTGGAGATTTTAAAAAATTAAAATAGGAATTTAATATTATTATAGCCTCAACAGAAATATATCATTATAGCCACTTTACATATTTATAAACCAAGTCTCTCTATATGTATGTTAAGTTCCACTATTGGGACAGAAACAGGGAGCTGAAGGGGGACACTCAGCCCTGCTCACCTCTGTTCTTATGAGCATGAGTGGGGGTTGGCCCAGCTGCTTTAGGATTTGCATAATGAGGTCAAGGTCAGGAACTTGAGGTTGCAGGTGAGCAGTTTCGCTTTGTTCTGTGGCCAAAGAGAGCATTCCTCACCCTGACAATTGGCCTGTAAACATATACTCTCAGTCACAGGGGGACAGGGCAGGGCAATATGGGTGGATCAGTGCAAACCTATGAACACCGATACAAAAATATCCCCAAACTGTATGCCCTAAAGAAGCAGATTTTAGTGAACGAAACACAGCATGTTTGTTATTAAGATAACTAATAATAAGTACAAACATTTAAGTGGGTTCCAAAGACCTTTAATAATGTCAAAATGTACTCTTTTAAGTGTTAAGGGTAATTCATCTTCATTATAGAATATCTGAAGCATGCAGATAAACAAAAGTAGGGAAATACAAATCATCCATAATCCAGAGATAATTCTATTAATGTTCTGATGGACATAGTATGTGATTAATTCACTTAGTGTTTATTAAGCAACTATTACATTGCTTAACTGACTTAGGCGCTAGGTGCTTAAGCTAGTGGTGAACTAGACAGGCACAGCCTGCGTTTTCATGAAGCTCAGAGTCGATATATGTACATTTTAAAAAGACACACTCTATATCATTCCACTCTACAGGCTGTTATAGAAGTTTCTCAACCAAAAGGTTTGTCAGACTTGCATCTGCGCTGGGACTCTTCTAACAGCAGTCACACTCAAGTGTCCTTTTTACTGCTTCTTATAACACTAAACGTCATACTAGTCTTCGAACAATGTTGAGCCCATCTAGAAAGGCAGATCCCTGAGGACACTGCACTAGAATGACAGTGAAAAGAGAGATTTCGAATTCACCACAAGGTCCTGTCCAGATTTCTATGAGTAAATGTGTAAGTACTAATTTTCATGACCACACATATATACACACACATACTTCCCACTATAGAGTCTGAGAAAATACTGCACTTGGCTTTGCTTGTCATATCAAAAAGGCTTAAATGGCATCTCTATAAAGACAGAGCATCTGGGAAGAATGTTTTGCTCTGACTTTTCATTCTTTTCAAAATCCGTGATTTAATCCTCTGCAAATAAGAGCAAGTTCTATTGGTACTAACCTTTGCTAATATGTTCATCTTATGGCAAGCTTTCTGTCCCCTGGCTCTGAAAAGGCTACAGTACCTGTCCTGGAAAGAGGACTTTCCTAGAGCTAAGGTGGCCCTGCCCAAAGGTGGTGGCCATGGCAAGCAGCCCCATCCCACCATGCCCACAGGAATCTCAAGTTCACATTGGGTCACCCACAGTCTCTGACAGAATGCACACTACATGGTCACGGTAGACATCTGGGACACCTTTTATTTACTTGTTTATTTTCAGAAAGAAGGACAAATGTACTAGGTTCCCAGGAAGGAAGACATTAAATCACCACATAAAGGTTTAGAAGAAGGAACTTAGGGAAGATTCTAACTATACATACTCAGGGGCAGCAGGCACTCTCTTTATATATCACTGTGGCCTTCCTACCTGAACAGTGACAGTACACCATGGCTTGGAAATACCTGTCCACTCAAAACTATTCTAGTCACAGTCCTGACTTTTTCACGTATTTCTACAATACCCAGCTCCCAGTGATTGTGATATTAAAGGGATTTGGCCACAAAGCCCGACTCCAATATAAAGAAACAGACTGTTTATCATTTTCAGGATGGGCTCCTGGACAGTACACAGATCGGGCCTATTCTGGAGTTAGTGTTGACTGTTTCTCTAGGGGTCACTTGGCTGGTGCTCCCAGCAGGGCATGGTTTCTATATAGAAAAACTACTGATATAAGGAGCGTCTCCTACTGTTCTGTGAAACAGTAAGTACCACATGCAGCAGAAATTTGCAAGTGTTCCTATTAATTTGGTCATGCTGGCCAATAATAGTTAACAGGCGGACCACAAATTCCCCCTGTAGATTTTATATTAGATTATGACACTGAATAAAATGAAATAAATGAATGCTCTTGTCATGATATCTAGCTGACTGAATAAAATGACAAAAGACTTGATAACATTTTAAGGTAAAGAGCATTATTGTTTTAAGGAATAACGTACAATATTATATGAAGAATACAGTGCAACATTTATTTAAGGACAAAGAGACAGTCTCTTTAATTCATGGTTAAGTATTGGTTAAAACATTCTTCATGAACTCCTATTGAGGGTTAAACAGACTTATTTATGAGAATGGAAACCAGTATTTTCACACTCTTATTGAACTTTAATATTACTGAGATGGCAGGATTTCAAATTTATACACACATATATATGCTCATACACGTGCGTGCGTGCACACACTCACACACACGCAGACGTATATATATTAGTAGAATTCTGTAACTTGCTTTTGAATCTAACAATACGTCTTGGATATCCTTTCATGTAGGCAGATATAGGATTATCACTTATTTGCTGAATAGTATAGTGTGCCATAATACATTTAATCATTCCCCTCTTTGAAGGTGGTTTTAAAATTCAAGGCAATTATAAGCAATACTGCACTAGATTCCCTTTAAGCTTTCTGTAACATAATATTCTTAAAAATGGAATTACTTGATTAATTCTAATAGATGCTACCAGAATGCCCTTTTTTTGGCCAAAAATTGTTCACAAGAAGGTGTTAGAAATATGCAGTCTCATCAATAGTAAATGAGAGTGTCACTTTCCCCACATTCTCACCAATATTTGATATTATCAGTCTTTTCAATCTTGGCCAATCTGAGAGGTAAAAATTTCAGGATTTTCATTATCACCTGGTTATTTATATTTATTTGGTGACATTCTCATTCATATGTTTTGACTATGTTCTAATGGGATACTGGTCTTCATGAATTGTTGGATCTTTATATAGTTTGGATATCGATCCTTTGTTTTATGAGTTATAAACATTCTTTACCAGCCTGTAATTTGTCTTTTAGCTTTATTTATGGTATCTTTCATTGCAAATTTAAATTTGTTAAGGAATCACCTCTTAGTCTTTTGTGACTGCTGGATTCCTTTACTTAGGAAGTCCTCCATCATGAGAAGATAAGAATGCTCTCTAGTTTTTCTAAAGTTTCTAGTTATGCTAATTATGCTTGATTCTCTAACTCTTAAAGAATTAAGGAATCTGTTTAATGCATTTCTGAGGTTCTGCATGAAAACATACCCTTTGTACAATCAGATTTTTAAAATAACTCAGTATCATGTGTAACGTTTACTCTAAAGTGTAGGCATGGTTTTCTAGGACCACGGGCCAACAAAATGTGGGAGCCAAATTAGGGGAAGGCTCTTCCTTGTCATCCTGAAGCTGAAGGGGTAACTCTCAGTCTACCCCTCTGCTTTTAGGAAGGAAGAGTTTGCTACATTACAGCAAAGGAATTTTTCAAAAGGGAGGGAGAGGATAACACCTACTTTTTATATATTATTCCCAGGACTGTCAGTCATAGGGACGAGAAATTTGGATGGAATTTACTTTATTTACCTTGGATTTTTGGCAGTTGCATAGAAAGAACTAACCTCCCGACTCAGAGAAGGCTGGGTTCAAATCCTGGGTTCAGCCATTTGAACCCTATGGACTTGGGCAAGTCATTTATTTTCTCTGACTTTGAGTTTCCTTATTTATAGAGCAGAGCTAATGGCCACTCTCCCCGGATTAAGTGAAGTGGCATACGTAAATCACCCAGCACAGTCTGCCCGATCCTAAGACTCTGCTCCGTTTCTTACTCACCAATGTTCCCTCAACTATCACAGCAGCTCTGAGAGAACCTGATAGAGGTTGTACATTTTCGCAGGAGACAAAGAATGTTCAACCTGTAATTAACAGTAAAGGTTGGCTGCAGCTGGGACAGAGGCTAGAGAGGCACCAAAGAAAGAAGGCACTGAGACTGGGCCAGAGGTTTTCTTTAAACAAGGAACTGAACTTTTAAAAAGATCAAAAGATCGGAAATTCAATAATGGAGTTGACTTATTCTACAGTGATTTTCTGTTCTGTTAGTCCTTTGAGTCTGGAATTATGGTCTGACTGAGCTGAATTTTACTCGTGATTTATATTGGCCATGGCTGAGTCTCTGAATGGGCCTGCATTAACAAAGATCACTGAGAACTGGATACATAGCTGAGATTTTCTAACATTTGCAAAGATAAATTAAGGCTGGGAACACAACCAACAGCCCAATTAACACAGAGAAGAGACCTGAGCAGCCAATATGCCACTCACCTGGAGAAACATGTGGCAAATAAACACAGAAAAGATCATTAGCCATTAGCAAAATGCAAATTAAAACCATGATGAGATACCACTACACACCTATTAGAAGTGCCTAAAAAATACTGACAATCCCAAGTGCTGACAAAGATGCAGAGCAATATTGTTGGTGGAAATGCAAAGTAGTACAACCACTCTGAGAAATGGTTTGGCACTTCTTAAAAAGTTAAATACACACTTACCATATTACCCTGAAATCCTACTCCTAGGTATTTACCCTAGGAAACGAAAATCTATGTTCATACAAAAACCTGTGCATGAATGTTTATAGCAACTCTACTCATCATTGCCAAAAAATGGAATCAACCCAAATGTTCTTCAGTGAGTGAATGTAGAAATAAACTGTGGTACATACACACAGTGAAATACTCCTCAGCAATAAAAATGAATAAAAATACTGATATGACTATCAAGTGCATTATGCTGAGTGAAAGAAGCCAATTTCCAAAGGTTATAGACTATGTGATTCCATTTACATGACATTCTCATAAAGACAAATAAATAGTGAAGGAGCACAAATCGGTGCTTGTCAGGGTTTGGAGTAAGGAGAAGGTGATACAAAGGGATGGAGTGAGGGAGTTTTTTGGGGGAATGGCACTTTCCTGTATCCAGATTGTTGTAGTGGTTACATTAGAATTCATAGAAATGCACACAAAAAGATTCAATTTTATTAAATGTTAATTTTTAATTTAAAAAAAGAATAAAAGTATACCTATTGTAAGACTCAAACTTCCTTGAACTGGACTGAATGAATTCTACTGCACACAGATGGCCCAAGGCCAGTCCCTTCTTCCTTCCAACTACAAGGCAGTCTTTCTCAAACACCTTCACATGCATGAATGGATAATAAAAAATAAAAACAAAAACAAAAAGAACCCTCTCCTTCTGTTTGTATTTTCCCCGAACTGATTTTATCATCATCTACTGGTTAGAGTCACCATTTTTCTAGGTGGAAAATATTTCCCATGGGTTCGGAGCATCCTGCAAGGAAACCACATGCAGCCCCTCACCCCACTGGCATTGCCACCTTATTACTTGGAGCTACTGAGCGTCAGATCCCCAGTAGCTAGCTGGTTGCCAGAGACTTTGCTCTTTTTGCAACAGCTCAGTTAGTACTATGATATAACCTCTCCTTTTCCCATACTCCCTTTTCTTTCTTTGGAACAAGTTGTCTTTAACCCTTGGACCCAATTTGAAGGCAATGGAAATAATTAAGACTGACATTTCTAGGGTTAAACGTCAAGTAGGAGAAAGAGCTGAAAAAGGAAATTCCCCAGCTTCTCAGTAATGAAAAGCTGAGGGTATACCTTCTGTGGCTGTCTGCGAGATGCTTTCACATCCATGTGTCAAGGGTTTTTCAAACTGACAACTTGCAAATTTGAAATACAAAAATGCCCAAAGCGATATTTTAGTGGCTCAGGGAAACTCTTGTATGGGAAAAAGAATTCTAAAGTGAAACGTCTCTTGAAATCACACAGGGCCTGACCACGATACTCTAATTATGCTAATTGCTTCAATGCCCTTGCTTTATTTATGCTGAGCAGCTAAGATAAATAAAGGAAAATTGCTTTGGATCTAACTGTATTCATATCAGAATGCAAACTAGCCTGTGTTTGTTATGTGATTGCTGATCTGTTTACACTAAATTCTGCAGGTAATTGCAGTTTTGATTGCACATTTATTTCTAGCTGCACAGGTCCCAGGACTAGGTCTGTCTGTTTTTATAATTAAACCGTTTTGTAATATCTAAACTCACTAAAGAGCAAAATGATGCTTTAAGAATTTACATATTTTATGCATTAAATACAATACTTTGGTGAATGGTGACAAAAAGAGAAAAAAAAGTATGTTTACCACTAAAAAATATTGGACAGCATGCTCTGGATTTGAAGAAATTCGAGACATCTGTTCCAAGGCCTGTTCCCCAAATGGGACAGATGCCTGGCGCATCCCTGGAATCTGTGCTTCAATACACAGTTATTGAACTTTCAGCTGCAACTTTCATATTAGTAAAATATGTTAATAGAACATGCTGCCACTTGGTGATTCCTGAGACAATGGAATAAGGTTTTATAGCCCAATGTAATGGCTGTGTTCTGTGTCTCTTGTCCAGAAGCTGAAACTTCACAGAGTTGACAAGGATTTGTTTTCTGTTCTAGACCAATTTTCTGGGGGTGTTCACTATGGTCACTGGCATTAGCTTAGAATTCAATTTTGATGACAGCTTCCTTAGGATTTCATCCATAGCCGACATACTTGGGGGAAAAACACAAACCAACACACTGGATACAGAAAAACATTTTCTCCTATTTGGGATGTCCATACTTTAACATAACAAAGGAAAAGCTATTAATGTCAACACTGCAAATGCTGTCCCATGTTACCCTGCATTGCTTCTTAACCCATCACCAAATTCTGAAATAGTAATCAGTCTGCCCTACTAAATACAAAAGTTAATATCAGTCTGTAAAGACTAGCCTGCAAAGCTTCTTAACCCAGATTTCGCTCATGAAAAACCCACTATTCTGAGCTTATTTTGTCTAAAATACCCCTGAGGCATGTTCTCAATCAATGTAGGATAGTTTTAGGACCCTGAAGGCATCTCTGGCCTTCTTCCTTCTGTAGGGATGACAGAGGAAGTTGGGACAATGTTAGGATGCTCAAAACTCCTTGAGTAAATGAAGCTTCCACAAGAAAAGTATGGCACCAGCGAATGATTATCATGACGACATAGTGCCTGGAGCAAAGGGGATGCGCCATGGCCACTGAAGACCCCCCAAAGTCCTCCACCACTTAAAAAGGAGATTTAACCCAAGTATTAAGGTATGCATATTTTATCTCATGTAGCTGTGTTGTTCTGGGTGGAGATATAAAGAAACAGTGGATAAAGTCAGAAATCTAAAGTCAAACAGCTCTGGGTTTGAATGTAGGATGCCTCATATCAGTTATGTGACCGTAGAAAAACTAAAATGAATGCATTTAACTACCTCAACTCTCAGATTCTTTAGGACCCTTACAAGGCTGTTGTGAGAATTAAATGATGAGACATGTGACCACTCCTCAGTAAGATACAAGGCACTCAATAATGTCCAGTTGCTGCTGCTATATCCAAAGTTTAGAGTCCTGACCAGTTTTTCAGTGGCATCGATCACCACACAGGACCTGTGGTAGTTGTTCATTAAATTGTTAGAGGACACAGGGACGCTGTAATCTACTATTCCTTTGCTGGTCCAGTGAGGAAGTGCAACTTTCTCACAGCCTGGTCTAGCAGCTACTGGAAAGAAGATTGGGTCAAGGGCATATTTGCTGACAAAAGCATAATGGATTATTTCTCAGAGGGCTTACTTAGAAAAAGGAGCTCTGTCCTCCTGGCACCCTCCAAATTTGTACACACATTAGGTCTACTGCCCTCTCCTCTCTATTATGTCCCTACCTGATCATAGTCTATTGTGGCATTTACCAACCTTGGCATAATTATTTATTAGTGCCTCTCTATTTCCCACTAGACCATGAGTGCCCTTCAGGCAGGGGTGGTGTCCTGTTCTCCGTCATCCCCAGAGCACACCACAGGCTTCTCACACATGGCAGCCGGGGGGAGAGAATACTGCACAAATGTGAGTCTTGGTAGCAAATGTTGGGCTCTGGAGTCAGGCAGACATGCTCAGATCCCAGCTGGGTCTCCACCCAATTATTTCTGAATAAAAAATAAAACAAAGATAATTCTTTACTGTGCAGGGATAGTGTAAAGAATAAATGTCTCATCCATAATAGGAAATTTTTCTCTTGATTTTTTTTCTCAAAAAATCCTATTGAAAGTAATTTAGGGAATCAAAGAAAATAAGACATTGCTTATTATTAAAAAGTTGTGGCAGGATTTAGGGCCAGGGTGTTAGCTTTCCTGTAGTTAGGATGGATGAAGATTCCCAGATTCCTGTGGTTTCTGTTGAAAGAGCCCCCAATTTTTTGCCATCCTTTGGCCAGCAGATCAGGACCCAACATCAGAAAGTCCTTTAAAACCCAGCATTGTTCAGAGGGAAGCACTTGCCTGGCTAGGAAATAGAAATCCCCTCTTCCAAATACAAGTTCTCCTTGGTCCTCTCTACCCATCCTTCAGAAACCAGTTAATAAATGAATGGAAACGCAGAGTTCAGTGGGTCCATTCTATTTCATACATAAATCCTTATTTTCACATAAGATGTGACCATGCATTTATTATACCAGCACACTTAGTCAAATCTTTCCAGTTTTCAGTAACTCATGGTTAGTGTGTATTTACGTGTGTGCACTCAAACTCATATGCAGAAAGAAATGGCACTTTTCCAAGGGGAAGCTGTATGACAACTCTGGGTAAAATGACCACATTATTGAGAAAAAGAGATAACATCTTGACTTATTTTGTTATGGGGACACATTGGAGCTGGGGCTTCAACATGCAAATCATACAGCTGCGCTGGGCAGTAAGCCTGGATGCGGGCTCTCTCTGACTGAGGTAGGTCACAAGGTAGGTTGTTGCAGGTTACAGGACAGGGCTTGAGAGGGAGTTATTTCCACACCTTGCCTACTTGGGGAGTGCCTGGAATACAACTCCTAAAAATGGTGATGCCCTTAGTATTTGCCTCAGTTATTAGAGGGGCAGGGAGTAGATTAAGAAGAGGAATGTCATGAATGGGGCAGAAGTAATGCTAACAGCTGGAAGCCCACAGAGGTGGTCAAGAAGCCCCCTCACCTCCATACATAACCAGAAAAGCATTGCTAAACTAGCGTCAGAATTTAAGAATGGGGCTGCACCAATTTCCTTGGAACAACCATGGTATCTATTTCTTCTTTCACAGTCTTTACTGTAAATAGTAGGTGCTCAACATTCATTGGATGAATTAAAGATCTGGAATGACCTTGCTTTCGTAACAAAAATGAAAGAACATTAGTTTGTGTCAAATAAGTAACTCTGCCAACACAATGAGGACTGAAGGGCTGGGAACCCAATGAGGCTTCCATTGTCTGGCCCTAATGATGTATCAACTCGGCTGCTTCGCTTCAGTCTGAACAATCTGCCTGGTTCTGCCAAGACCAAATTCTGACCTGGATCCCTTAGGTGAGAGGTGCTAAATTACTGAGCCTCTGAAATGAAGCTATTACCTATATTGCATTTGCACGACGCCTTAATATATATTCAGTAACCACTAGTTTGATTTTTTTCTCCTGATCTCATTGCCACCTCTCCATATATTGAACCCCAGGAGAGCCCTTCACACTGATCCCCCATGACTAACAAGCTGTTTAATTCACCAATGGTTTCCTTCATTATTTTATGGGATCAGCCTGGAAGAGCTCAGTATACATACAAAAATGTCTTTTATAAGGGCTACTCTAAGTATACTGTAGTTATAACTATGCTCTATTTTAATCATATTCAAATATCCACCTAGTAAGTTGGTTTCTCTTTTTTTAAAAAAAGGTTTCAGAATCTGTTAAAAAAGATATTTTATGGAAAAAGGGAAATTTCATAGTTTTTTTAGAACTATATAAATGATATTTATATACTGTGAGGTTATCTACTGATAATTCCTGCCCAAGATTGTCTGTACCCTCACATGTAGCTGAAGTGTAAGTGAAAGAAAATCATTAATATCTGATAGTCATGAAAGGTCCTGAGTGAGGAAATGCATTCTAGATTCCCCAGCTGAGTTTAAGGCTGGTATATTGTTAGGGGAACAGCATAGAAAATTATGTCAAACTATATTTGCCCTTCATCAATGATTACTTTAAGCCTTTGTAATCTTTTGATATATATATATATATACATACATATGTGTTTTTTTTCATTTCACCTTGTTTCTCCCTTTATTTTTTTTCCAACTTCCTGTGTCTCCATTTCATTGTTGTCTCTTCTCATTTCTTTTTGTCATGGTTTACTTTCCCAGTTTCCTCTTATAATCTCTAATTTATCCCTCTCGCTATTAGTTATCTTGGTCTAGTAGCTTCAAGAAAAACAAAACAAAACAGAAAGTCCCAGATAATTCTAGGCTTCTAAATCGTACCCCCATTTCCATTGTCACATTCAAAACTTATGCATATTTATGTGTTAGTGGTCAATAACCTGGTTACAGGTTTTTAGAAACAACCTCTCTCCATTAATGGGCTTTATGTGCTGTATGAGTTGAAGATATTCTGAGGCTTCTCCTCTCTGGATAAAGCTGGACAGCTGTGTGTCCCTACTTTTCAGGAGGACATGAATGTGATAGGGTAAATTATTCTTTGAGTGACTCAGATATGCCATAGGGAACAAATTTCACAGAAAGAAATTAACCTGAAGTGGTACCTTCTCTCTAGAGCCTAGCACTGTGCTCTGACACTGTATGTGGTAGGAACTAAAGTGAAACATACTAAACTTCTACCTTCTGATTATAGGGTATTCTTGCTGAGATTTCTTAATGTTTATTAAAAATTTCTCTATACTTAGGGTAAAATTCTCAAGATAAAAGGATGAAGGAAGGTCCATCCAAATATAGCATTGCAGTAGTTGTATGGTACAATGATTCCAGGTACAGTACTTACTTGCCTATTTCCACGCTAAGATGCAAAACTAAAACATCCATGTTCTAATCTCCCAATCACATAATCTTTGAGATTCTCACAATCTTTTTAAAAGGATGACTAAATGATTCTTAAACTTGATGTTAGGACAAAACTAGGATATTGATTCCTTTTTTTCCAGAACTTTTTTCTGCATCATAATCAGTATATTTAGTGCAAAAACAATTACTATACCTTTATGAGAGTGGTCAGTCATTCAATAAATAAAGTGTTATGAGTTGAACCGTATCTCCTTAAAATCTATATGTTGATGTCCTCATAATGTGACTTTATTTGGAAATAGAGTTGTTGGTGGCAATCAAGTTAAGATGAGGTTATTAGGTTGGGCCATAATTCAATGACTTCTAAAAAAGGGGGAATGTGAACACAACACACATGGTGAGAACACCATGCGAGATGAAGGCAGAGATTGGAGTGATGCATCTACAGGCAAAGGAATGCCAAAGACTGCTGCAAACCAGGAGCTAAGAGAGGCATGGCACAGACTTTTCCTCACATCCCTCAAAAGAGCCAAAGCCTAGATCTCAGACTTCTTGCCTCGAAAACTGTGACATCACAAATTTCTGTCATTGAAATCAGTTTCTGGCACTTTGTAGCCCTACCAAACTAATATGGATTTTATCTTCCTTTTAAAGGAGGGATCACAGTACACCAAGGACAGAACCACGAGCTTTCGAGTCTTACAGACCGAGTTTGAATCCTGGTTCTGCTGATTATCGATTAACTGGAGCAAGTCATTTTTTGAATATTAATTTCCTTCATTATAAAATAAAAATGATGGTGTATGCTTTATTGGGTTGTCATGAATATTAACATTTCACCAATTTTTGAGTGCCCAATATAAATAGGGATTTAGGTGCTGGGATAGGATGATGAATGGCACAGATCTAGTTCCTGCCCTTATGGAGCTTATAATTTAGAAGGAGGAGATAGAAACACTCATTTACAAACAAGTACATACACAATTAAAATTATATTAAGTGTTATGAAAGAAAGGGATAGAGTGGAACTGTAGAGTGAGGAGGCTTTGGAGAGGGTGGCACCTTGGGTGGTATGGTCAGGTGAGGCCTTTTTGAGGAAGTGACATTGAAGCTGAGATCTAACGGATGAGCAGGAGAAAACTTGAGAAAAAAATCTAAATGAAATTCACAGTATTCTATCTGAATCAGAATAGGTATTTGATTAAAGAGAGTTATTTTTGACTATTCCATGTCTAGTACTAGGGTCCGTTCTGTGGGGACCTAGCATCCATCAGCCTGGCACTCAAGGTCCTCTACGACATTCCTTTCTCTCCCCTTTCTCTTGCCTCAAGGTGCAGGTCTGCTGAGGCCCAGGCCCTATAAGGCAAGCCCATCTCGGCTCAATGGCAGGCGTTCCCCTTTCTCTGTAGCAAGAGTTTAATTCATTAGTCTCTCCTTTGCTGGAGTCTTTTTATAATGTCCAAGATTTCTTCTTTCCCTCCAGCTATATGACACAGGATCCAAATTAAATTACTCTCTATTGTCTCTAACTACCTGCCAGATTTTTCGTCTCCATCCCTTGAGGCATGCTGTTTTCTTTTTAAATCTTCCTTCCCCACCACGGCTATCATAATTATGCCAGTCTACCCACATCCACGCATAACGCATTTGTGAGGCCGAACAGCAATCTTCTTCCTCCCTAAATCACCCAAACACAGAATCTATACCAAATCTACTTCAGTTTGCCTTAACTTCCTTATTGTTGTATTTGTTTTATCTCTCTACTGGATCATAAATAACTTCCTTTGTCCAGCTACCTTAGAGTGCTGAGAAGAATGTGGTTTGGCTCAGAATATGGGTAGAACTGATTGTCACATGGCTCACGTCTACAGGGACATTCTAAGAAAGTAGTAAAGTTAAGAAAGACATATCAGACATAATTAGTAAACACAAGTATTACGTATTTCCACATCACATATGGATGTGAAACGTTCAGATTAGGAACGAGAGAGTACTATGTGCTGATTAATCTGTCTTTCCTTTTCCCCCACAGCAAGCACTTTCCATTCATTGTTTCTTTGAACAAGCACAAAACACACATGTGGGACAATCATTTTCCTTTGCTTTCTTAATATACATGGGGTGATGAATATAAGCAGAGGGGTAGGGTGGGAGACATACAGTAAAAATGGCTAATGTTCTTTCCCTCAGTTTTGCTATAAAAGACAATTAACATTATCTTTATAATGCGCTTTTCTGGGCCTACACGTCTTTGTGTTGAACATGGGGGGACTATTTCCTGCCTTGATCTTATTTCCAAGAGCAGGAGATGAATATGTTATGCCCTCGTCAGTGCATGGTGGTAGTTAAGAGGAGAGGCATTTTTATTATCTTGTTATAATACAGAGAAGGTTGCATCCAGCTCCTCCTGCTATGCTGCTACAGTTCTCTGGAGAGGGACATTTCTCAACCACAGGGACACAACTACAGGACTGTATCAAACTGAAGGTGAACCCTGAAATGTGGCAATGGCACTTCAAATAACACAGGCCATCAGAAGAAGACTTTTTTTAAAAGATAAGAAATGAGGATTCCAATCCAATATTCATAATTACCTTTACTGGTCATCTGAAATGTGATAATATTTCATCCCCTGAAATGACATCATGTATCACATCAATTTCTGAAGAAATTCCCCTCTAACTACTTTTGTCTGCCTATACATTTACGGATTTTTACCACAAGGCCCTGTCAAATATGAGCACTTAATTCAGAGCAAACACTATGCGCGTGTGTTTTTAAAGGCTTCTAAACCATATTAAATTTTCATCCATATAGGTACACAGAGACACATATTAAATAAACCGTCTACAAGAGTAACCCGGCTAGAACTGCAGCAAGAGATTTCCAAAGGGCCGAATTTATTACAAATTAATCAAATAGTTAAGATGGATCGTAATGGATATTCCAGCCAATGTAAACCGAGAGGGAAAAAAAAGCGGCAGCAGCAAGTCAAGAGCCAAATGTTTCTGTTTTGATTTATTTAGCATTTCCGAGATGTTTCTTCTGTGGGGAACAGTATGCAAGGCATTGGAAATTCAGGAGGCACATCTTTTGTGTACCATAAAAATGTGCTGCTAACCTACAATACCCTTATAGAAACACAATTCAATAAGAAACTCAGCTGGGAAGATGTCTCAATAGAACACCATGAAAAAAATGGTCAATACAAGAATGATTTACTTTCCTTTTACAAGGGATTTTGACGCCGCACATAGAAATGCCTTTGGAACTTATACAATCCAGATAAACAGAGTGCCACATTTTTAATTCTTATACATCTCTAATGTGTCTTTTTTTTTTTTTTTTTTAAGCAGATCGTCTCTCCACACCGTCACTTCTGTCAAGCCTATCGCTTGAGCAGTGTTGCAGCGCTCAGCCCTCGGGGCAAAGATAAGTCTTCACCATTGTCACAGGGGCACATGCACATTCAGCCAGATCACGCTGAATGGGAACACAGCACTTTGTAGGAGCAGAACTGATTCCTGCAGAATATCCTGAGATACTTATCAAGCTGTTAAAGGAGACATCAGTCTTTTGTCTGTATTGCCCTTGACACATCCTCAAGGAAAGCATCTAGAAATTCTTTGTCTTCTGACGAACCCCGGACCTCTTAGGTCTAATGTAGGTTAAGTGCCCCACAGACCTCCCTAGAATAGAAAAGCACCTTGACAAAACTGTCGCCTGACTTACTAGAAACAAATATAACGCAAAGGCTAATCCGTAAGATCCTGTTATTTGAAGGACGAAGCAGCAAAGTGCAGAAGCGTTAGACAATATTGGGCTTCACCGGAAAAAGCTGGGCTTCTACCCTAAAATTTATCAGCTACAACAATAACCTCTAAAAATCCAACAAGGGTAAAATGCATAAAGGTAAATTACCACATTATCATTCAATTATCATTGCTTGTTTTGTCAAGGGTAAATGACTGTCTAGCGGCATGCGGCGTCGGCTTATTGATTCATGAGCACAGCACCCTGGCCCTCTCCCGAGCGCCGAGGCGAGCGCGCCTCCTCGCCTTCCGCTCAATAGTTGCCTTGATGCTGACCATTTTATTACACGTTGCAGGCTGTGCAGAGCTCTTCTTGACCATTTTGGAGGCATTAAGTGAAAACGGATAAATTGTTAGAGATTATTGGGCACTGCAGAAGAAATAATTGTGTTGCTTTTATTTCTGAAAATACAGAAAAATCACTGTATTTAACTGTTGTCATAATTGAAACTCGATTCAATTCACAAACTTGAAAGGCACTTATCGCTTCCTCATCTTGCCTGCCCATTTCCCTCTCAACGACATCATCTGACAGAACTTTACACAAATCTCCTAAGGATAAACATTTCCAGTCTCACTTTTCTTCCTCCCACAGATAAATCACAGTAAATGTGGAATTCTTCTTATTTCATCACAGATTTAAAAAAATCAAAACAGAACAAACCTCCCTCGGCAGATTAAACAAAACAAGCAGACTCAGACAGCAAAGAGGCATGCCTAACATCTGAGATTAATGGACCACATTTCATCTCAAAGTGCTTTCTTGGCATAAACAATACGTAAGGGTCACCTTATCCACCACTAAAATGTTGCCCGCTCTGAGGCACAGAAACTATATAACAAGGAGAAACACTCATTCTTGAGGGCAAGGGCAAGTGACCTTTTAACTAGAGCAGTAGCTCAGAGTTTCAACCCCGGTCCCATCTCCTCCAGTTCTGCAAGCTAAAGATGGGATAAATAGGAACACCACTGGAATTCCTCTAAGTTCAGTGGATCAGTCCAACCACTGATTCAACCAGAAGTCAGGGAAGGATGCTGAAGGAGAGACCACAGGAGGTTGGTGAGGCCTCAGATCTGACTGGGGCTCTACCACTTCTCTTGCTTCTAACTAGTCTGAACATGATCATGAACCAGCACAAAGGAGAGTGAAACCCTGAGCTGGAGGTGAGAAGGGTTCCTGACTTAGAAATGGGCAAGAAGGTAACTGTCAGGCTCAATGGGGCCACATTGGGTCCCTGCAAGAAGCAGCACTGGCATTATTTGGATGCAAATACGAATGTAGGTGCCAGTTATTTTACAACATACAGTCTGCTAACACAGTGGCTTTCGGAATACAAGTGTATCTACTACACTAGGTCCTCATTTAACATCGTCAGTAGGTTCTTGGAACTGTGGCAAAACAACATATAATGAAACCAATTTTACCACAGGCTAACCGTTATAAACAGATTCTGATAGCATCTCATAAATATTACAACAAAATGACATTGAAGGAAACGATGCTATTCGAGGACCTTCTGCATTATGTCTGTGAGGAAGATGCGGTAAGCGACCATCCCAATCAAAGCTACCACTTTCCAGGTACTTAGGTTTCAAGTACCTTATATCCCACTTAATTCACCAGCAACCTTTCAGGATGGGTCTTTGTACGATTATTTCCATTTTACATATGAGCACACTGAGGCCTGGAGGATTCAGCGGTCCTGTGTGACACTACCAGCAGGTGGCAAGGCTGAATTGGAATGCACGTGGCTGGGACGTCAAGTCCCACGCCAGCTCTACACTGTTCCACCGCACGGGCGAAGTCTGGGGAGCTGGCAGCGCTTGGCATTGCTTACTGGGCCTCTGGAAGGCAGGCGGCAGAGGCTTTGTGAGGCAGAGGCCCCGAGTGATGCAGGAAGCAGAGGGAAGCTGGGGGTAGAGGAGTAGAAGTAAAAGAGCAAACGAAGCTCAGAGAAGGTCCTGAAATTTCTGAGATACCGAGGCTGAGAAGTGTGATGAGAAAGATCAAAAGGGAAACTAGCACAAAAGGAGAGTGAAATCAAAGCCCAGCAACTCTGTGGGCGTGAGGCCGGTCAGACTCGGCTTCAGCCCCGGGGGATATGCAGGAGTTAGCCAGAGAGATGAAAAGGGCGGAGGAAGGAGACTTTACTCTGGGTTGAAGAAATTTCACTTTTAGCAAAGGCATAGTGACACAAAAAATCCTTGACATCTGTACGCACCGTGTGGTGGGAGGGGGAGGGGAGGGGGAGCCACTGCAGGTGCCAAGCGCTGCCAAGGAGCCCACGGCTCTCCACCCCGTTCACTCGTGGGCCTGGAACCCTTGCTAGCTCTCAGGGAATGGACTGATGAGGGCTCCGGAGGGTCAGGCTCTAGGGTTATCTTCATGCACACTTACACAAGCCCCCCAATCCTAATATCAAATTCAATTATTCACCCTGAAATTGAAAATCCTCCCTACCCTTGCCATCCAACTAGATGAACTGAACCCCATTCCCCTAGGATTTACTTTTCCCCTGGCTGTTTGCCCCCAGGGCCTCTGCATCAAGTTTTGAGCAGCTCACTGGAAACCTCCCATCTCCACAAGGCTCCTTGGCTGCCCGAGCTGCCCAGATCCGCTTAGCATGTGTATACTGAATATATGGTGAGCTTAATTGGGACTTGACATGTCATATCACGAAAGCATTCTTCGGCCATTTCATTTACTACTCCCCAAGGGAGTGATATCACCTTTTGCCATCAGTCAGGAATGGCTTCATCTGGTTTCACTTTACAGTCTCTGGCACACGAGGAGGTTTGACAGCTGCCTTGGGCTGGCACGAGGGCACTTCTATTGGTTCAGGGGTTAGCGTGCTGGGGGAGCCCAGAATTTAGAATCAGGTTTGTTGCCTACATTACACACTTACTGAGCACCTACTGTATGCCACATGCTCCTCTCTGGGCTGGGATGAAAAGGTCAAGGGAAAACAAACAGCTTTACTGTACAACAGGTGCTCACAGAAAGGCCAGTGGTGGAAGCTAGACAAGAAGATGATAGATAGATGATAGATAGATAGATAGACAGACAGATAGATAGATAGATAGATAGGTAATGGTGATTTACTATGGTGAATATGCTAAGGGACTTGAGCCCTAGGTGCCAGGGGAACATGACCAAAACAAAGAAGGGGTGACATGCTAACAGGACAGGATCTAGAGGCTTCCAGAGAACATTTCCTAAATGAAATAATGTCTGAGTTGAACCTTGAAGGTGAAGTTTGCAGGTAAGGAAGCAGCAAAGAGAGAAGGGTTCCAGAAAGAAAGAACAGCAAAAGCAAAGGACCTGAAACATGAAACAGCAGGACACCCATGGGAAACTCCGCCCACAGCTCCCTTTACTATACTGGCAGGCAGCTACCTCAGAACTCAGAGCTTCCGTAACTCCAGGAGGTGGTAAAGATCTAAGGACACAATTCACATGAAAGCCACATTGTAAACTGTAAAGCACCATGCAAATGTAATACACTTTATGACTATCATTTCAACAGTCTTCTGGTAAACTGGCAGTGGACTTCAGGGAATCTCAGAGGACTGAGCCGAGCCTGTTTGCTAGAGGTTGCTGACCCCTGCTTTAGGACGAGTCGGGAAGAACCCATCAGAAATCCAATTAAGATAAGCAAAATATAATTACCTGATTTAGAAGTTGGTCGAAATCATGAACATTACCGTGTTTGTGTTTACTCTCCCAAAACCACTGGGGGTTTTCAGTGAGCACAGGAAGTCAATACCGAATACCTAATGCAAGAAGCCACAGCATTTCCTCCATCAACAATGTCAGAATTGTTTAATATTTATTCACTGCCTCCTTTATATTCAATACCTCCTTTCCTCTGCCTTGGTAGATGGTAGACTAAATAATTCCATGCCGGGAGACCAAGATCTGGATACAGAATGCTGAGGGTGAGTTGAGAGGATGCAGAAGGATTTTCTTCCAGCAGCTGACCACTTTACCCCAGCAGTGTTTATGCAGAAGCAACACCAAAGGCTCGGCAGCGAGGGGGCAATTAGTAAGATTCCATACTAATCCATCCTAAGAATGCTTAGTTTAATCATCACCACCATCATCACAACCACCATTACAATTTTTAACTAATATCAAGAGCTCACTATATACCAAGATGCATTCTAAGGGCATGGCATGTATACCTATTTAATAAGCACAATATCTCTATGAGGTATTTATTATCATTAGCCCCACTTTAAGGATAGAGAAACTGAGGAGCCATGTGGTTATGTAACTGGCCCAAGGGCATGCAGACGTTAGGTGGTAGAGCTGGGACCTAAATCGAGATAACCTGGCTCTGGACCTCCCCCTCTATACTTAGTTATATTTCCCCCCAAGGGGAAATAGTCATGTAGCTACCTTAAACAGGCTCAGAGCACTTACATTAGTCTACAGTTGGGCAAAATAATCTAACACAAAGCCTACTTTAAAATGAAATGTTGACTATCTCATTTATTATGTGTATTGCTTTTGCATCATCATGAAGTCGAACTATCGTAAGTCAAACCATTCTAAGTTGGGAACCATTTGTATATGTATGTGTGTATGTACATAAATCTGCCCATTTAAAATAATTCTTATAACAATGCCACTCTGATTCATTTTCATTCCATATATTTTCCTGAGTGGAAGGGAATACGATAAAGTTGCTGCCAGAATGCTGGAAAGCGTATGCAGCCCTGGATATATACCAAGCAGTATGTAATGAGCACGGTGGTAGCCATGTTGTATGTGTGTATATGTGTGTGTGTGTGTGTGTGTGTGAACATGCATACACATGCATATTAAAGCTGAAAAACACACACAGAAGAATAACTGGCTTGACAGAACCATAACTAAACTAAAAATAAAGAGATCTGCGTCTTTGTCGCTGATGGGCTGAATAATGTTGGGCAAGTTATGATCTCTGTCTCTCAATTTTCTTTTTATAAAATGGAATTGGGCAAATAGGAAGTCCCCTTTAGCTCTAAACATCTAAGATTCTAAAATATTGTGCAGAAGGCTTTAACTGTTGGGCATTTAGTATATTCTACAGTATTTCCTACAGATGATTTAGAAAACTGAATTGAGTCAACTAGAACTGTCATGCTTTTAATGGGATTAAAAATGTCTTTAATGGGTAATTTATTCAGTAGTTTATAATAATCATATAATTAAGTAATCACAGGTACGTCCGTTCAACCTTAGAGGTTCTCATGATAGAGTGGCAAGTTTTCAGAATAAGGTATGATAAAATCTCTTAGTCATTTGCCAGAGCTTTGTTCCACGATATAATTTCTTTAATTCCTGTATATTTTAAGATTTAATTTATTAAATATTAGGGAACTTTCTTGATATGATTAGGTAAGATAAATTACTTTTAACTTCTCAGGGGATTTTGTTTCCTCATCAGTTTACTTATGCCTCTTTAAGGGGGGAATATTCACTGATGGAAATGACATAACCAATTGGGCATCAAAATATTCTCCGGGAAAGTTCATATATCCAAAACAACCTGCTTGTAAAGCAGGTGCAACCGGCATGACCCTAACTTATGACTCAGCTAATCTCACTTGGCTGAGTCTGGACACTTGGAGAGCATACTGTTATCTACTTGAGAGGGACAGGAGGTTGGACTCACACACAGACGGGTGAGGGACAAGCAGCCCTGTGTAAGTGCAGCTCCATCAACAAGGCACTATTCCTTATACAGGAGGTTACCTCTATACACCTTCAGGGTGACCTGAAGCCCCTCAGCAGTTCAATTCTGAGCCTCTCCTGGGTGGAAGCAGACAATGAGGCAAACATGGACAAAACTGTACTGCAATTGTGTGAGTGAACTAATGTCCAACAGGGATTATGCTAGGGCCGCCAAACTCATTTCACTTGTGACCTAATCATATCTCCACTGCCCCCTGTGGATATGAATGTATTAGAATGAAGAATTCTTAAACAATTACTCTCGAGCCTCAGATACGGGCTTTTCATCAAGCCTGGGCAGGCAGGACTTCTCCAACTAGTTGTAACCCCCCACCCCTCCCAATCCTTCCTTTTCCCCCAATGTTGAAAAAACATTCATTGTGGCTAGTAAAAAGAAAGTGTGACTTTTCCTATCAAGTCCCATAAAAATCCAGAGTATGAGCTTTTCCTTTGTCAGACAACTGGGCAGCAAATGCTAAGAGACAAGAAGGAAAGAACCACTTGCCCATTCAGCTTAAATCTGTACTCAACTCTCATTCATAGGAACATAATCCTTCCTACTCCCTTGGAAGACAGCAGAGTTGAGTGGAAATTGGAGAGATTGCAGTGATGGAAAGACCTGGTTTTTAACCCTGGCTTTACCACTTCTTAGCTATGTGAACTTGGGCTAGTTGCTTCACCTCCCTAAGCTATAGTTCTTCATTTGCAGAATGAGGACAATGATAGTACTAATATAGCATTATATAACTCTAGTACCAATACCTATTGTACTCACTGTTGTGACAATTAAAAGAGAACAAATCATGCCAAGTGCTTAGTACAGTGCCTGGCACATAAATACTTAACAAATAATAGCTTGTATTATTTTGTTGTTATTGTTAGATTGACCACCTTATAATAGAGCCCCAATTTGTCGGCAAGGGGGTCCTTCAGATCAGTCAGTGTGTAGCGTTCACAAGGTACTCATTAGAATTTGAAATATCCTAAGGTCTCATGATCTGAGCTCATGAATATTAAAATAAAAACATTTATTGCTCAGCCAGGTGGGGCTCAGTGGCTGAGCATCGACCTAGGATCCTGGAGATCATGGTTTGATTCCCAGTCAGGGCACATGCCCGGGTTGCAGACTCGATCAGTCGAGGGCATGCAGGAGGCAGCTGATCAGTGACTCTCTTTCTCATCATTGATATTTCTATCTTTTTCTCTCTCGCTCCCTCTCCCTTCCTCTCTCTGAAGTCAGTAAAGATATATTTTAAAAAAACCATTTATTGGTTTCATGTTAAACCTGATGCCAAGTATATTTACCTAGTCTAGGCACTACACGGCTAGGTGCCCTACAACCCTTTGGCCAGTGGGGGAATAGGTCTAATTCCTCCTTTTCAAAGCTCCACAACCCACCAAATAGAAACACAGTTGTGCTAGGGAGATGGGCTTTCTGTTCACTGAATTCAAGCTGAAACTTCTTTGTGCTGAAGAGAGAGCATCAAAAACTACAAACATGCTGGTAACAACTCACTTTTCATAAGAATCTACTTTGAAATTCGCTTTCAAAACCTTTTAAAAATTAGAAACAGGATTTAAAGATTTTGGTCATATGAAAAGCACGAGGCTGTATTTTTTTCCCCTTCTGCAAAATAAGGATGCTAGAATCGATGTTACTTGAGGTTGGTTCCATCTTTATAATTCTGTAAGAATATCTAAATCTCTACATAATAGCTTCACGTATACAAGAAATAAATTCCTTGCCTGGCTATAGAAAACATAAGCTGTTTGCTTCTGACCTTGCAACACAAGGAACCAGAAGTCCTCCTGCAGAGAGAGAAACACTTCTCAGCACACACAGAGACACACCGGAATGCAAACCCACATCAAAATGCTGCGAGAGTTCATAACTCAAATTTCTTTATCCTGGAGCTGCTCAGGGACCCCATTAAATTGTTTTCCACAAATGCCATGAGGTTTGAGCCATTTGTTATAACATTTGAGTCATTTATAAGATATTTTGATCCGACAAATCTGGAAGTAGCTGTCGAAAGTAAAATACATGACTAATGTCAGCTTCATCTCATTTCAGATCAAAGCAGAAACACTGCAGAGTCCTACAAAACTTTTCTCGGGTGTTGAATGGATTTCTTCCCTTCCGTGTATTGGCAGGAGAACAACGTGTCGTGTCACAGATTATACTGACCTCACTGGAAAAAGATGTGCTACAAATTTGATGTGAAAAACTGTTTACAAACTCACAGAGCCAACCAGCTTGAATCCAAGATTAAAACTTAGGATGGTATTAAAAATGCTGCAAACAAAGAAGCACAAGTGAACACAGCAAGAAGACTAAACAATCTGGCCTAGTTTTGCTTTAAGCTTGTGTTTTTCACTTCCTGGGGTGACATTTTTTCTGTCACAGTGGTAATGAGAGAGGCTAATAAAAAGGTGGAAGAGCTGTTTAAAAGTAATCCCTACAAAGAGCGAGCTACTCAAGTCATGCTGGGTGGACTGGCATCCTGAGGATAAACTGGAGCTTGACCAGCCACATCCTAGACCCAAAGGAACCAGAAGTTCTGAAAGTGCAACTTGGCAACTGCATTTTAACAAGCCCTCCATGTAATTCTGATGCACGCTCAAGTCTGAGAAGCACCAAAGTACAATACTACAAAAGCAAAAACTTTGCGGTCATAGTAAACACCCCATAGAAAAAACTTGGTCTTTTGCATATGAGAAGAAGTCGTCTTCTTCCAAAGCTTGCTTCCATCTTTCTGACCCTTGTTCAAATCAGGTGCTTTATATATTCCATCCAGCATTCCCAGGAGCACTCACTGGCCACCAGTGGACAGGACTCTGTCCATTTTAATCAAGTCTTTATCCATCACATTTTTTTTTTCATGCACAAGGAACTGGTGGGAATCATCTATCTAACCACTAAAAATGATATAATGGCATGCCCAATGATATAATGGCATGATATGACATCATGCCCAAAATATCACCAAATATACCCGTTAAAACAGAAATTTTCATGGTGTTTTATGTCCTTTGACTTTCTTTAGAAATTTGGCCTTTTTCTTATTGATTAAATTGCAGTTTTTCTAAAACAGCCTGTAATTGAATTATCCATTGAAACATGCCTCAAGGGATCAAAAATGATGGAAATAAAAACTGGAAGTTGTATAATTTACCAAATGATTTGGTTGCTGAGAGTTTTTTTTAAATGTTTTCATTGATGTTTAGAGAGAGGGGAAGAGAGAGGGAGAAGGGAAAGAGAAATAGAAACATCAATGATGAGAGAGAAGCATCGTTCAGCTGCCTCTTGTGCGCCCCCTCCTGGGGATTGAACCCACAACCCAGGTGGGAACAGAACCGGTGACCTCTTGGTGCAAGGGTCAACGGTCCACCACTGAGCCACACCGGCTGGGCAGGTGCTGAGGTTTTAATTAAATCAAACAGAGCAATAAAGTAACAGGTGATTGAATTACATGAGAAGATCACGTGCTGGATTTGAAGCCCCTGATGCTTCTGGGTAAAGCATGCTGAATGCACAACGGTTTTGTCTGCGTCTCCCCTAGGGGACAAGGCTCTCAAGGAGATCCCTCCACTCAGGGCCCTGAGCTGTGCTGAATGCTTTCTTCTTGAAGAAAAACAGTACTCATAACGTAAAGAAACTATGAAACTGGGAGTTTCTGGTAAATTATACACTCAATACCGGCTTAAAAACAACACAACACAAAACCCTCAGAATTACTGGAAGTGCCCCACCTACGGAAGTGCTCAGGTAGGAGTTTAGAGCTCAATAACCCCCTCTACCTATGCCCAAGCGGCCACTGAAAACTTAACAGGAATAAAAACACCAGGATATTTGACACAGTGGTAAAGAAGAGCACACAAACCATCAATCGATTTGTTTGAGGGGCCACCTTTTGCCTTATAATTCTGTAAAGACTTTACTAATAATACTCTAACAAACCTACATCACGCATCCATGTTCACCTAGGGGGGCAGGGATCTTTTCTCAATAAGCAGGTTATATAAAGAGTTCATCTAAGAATCTGTTCCACACCAAACTAAAAAAGCTTAAAATCTTGCAACGCACAAGCAATGCAAACTTCTCTGGCCTCACTCATGGTTTTCAGAAACAGACAATGATGTTATTAGCACCTTACCCATGCGCTGGTTGGAGGATGAATTCCTTATGACATAAGGCAGTTAGTCATGGCTATGAGGAATTGCGAGTCCTTTTCAAAGTTATTGTTGATACCTGGGCAAGGCCAGTTTCCACCCCCCTGGGACCAGGAAGTGATTTAATTTATTGCTCTGGAGAGGAGGGAGCTTCTGGCTACTGAACTTTCCAGACACCCTCTGAATCACAGTGGCAATTGTGAAAGCGTCAGTAAGAAATAGAAGCCTTGAATTCCTTTCCTGGGGTCTGGTTTTGATGGCTCTGGAGGCCCCTAAAGGGTGGGGGAGACAAGGTTTAAGCAAACACATTTTAGGGCACAGATTTTGAAAATTGAGTACCACTGTCCCACCTGCTGTGCCTCATTTCAGAATCCACAGCCATCATTAGCCGAGAACAAACTGCTTTCCCACTGCACACCGCACCGTACCGCTCCGGCTCGTGCTGGAAATTGCAAAACTCTCATGGAGGAGCATGTCCGGAGAGCTCTCTCTCTTTGTCAGACCTCTCTGATTTTTATTATCCTGGGCCGTGCTGGGGGAGGGGAAAGGAGAAGTGTGTGTGCACACATATGTTCAGGATATAAAAGCTTTCTTTGGAGCATAGACCTTAAATGTGATGCTATGTTTCTCATTTAAAATAAATGTATAGAGCCAACTCAGGAATCACAACCACTCTTTCTTTAAGTTGGATTTGGCACAGAAGAGTCTAATGACCAACCATAGATGAATAGGGTCTTCTAAGCTCTATTTCATAGGCTCAGGAATCCTGAGGACCCGAGAGAAGTCCTGCCCCCATTGCATGGTTAAGGAAGGACATTAGTTCAGTGATTTTGCTACTGCCCTGACGACCAGTGAAGTGAACTGTCACTCCTTCCTCCCAAATACCTATTCAATTAGGCAAAGTCCAGAGGAAGTCCACCTCCTGCCCAGGTCCCTGACCGAGAGTCATCTCCACACACAGTCACCCTAGTCTAAATCTCCAGACGACAGAATCCACACAATTAAGCACACAACTACACAGTTATTTTGTACATGAAGGAACTAGAAGAGAGTTGCAGAGGACAGTGAGATTAAAATAAAGATCCATGCCTTAGTTCTGTCTGCTACCAACTAGCTGCCGGATCAGGGCAAGTGATTTAATGGTCCTGGGTACTCTCTCTGAGGTTTCATTTGTGAAGTGGAACGGGTGAGGCAGAAAAAAAAGGAAGCCAAATGTTTGTTCAAGTCCCTTACAGGTCTTAGATTCTCTTCTCTTCTTGCTCTTGAGGACCTTATACTCTGCATGGGGAAATCAGGTATTACAATGTAACAGGTTAAATAAAAAGAGAGGAGTCACTAACATAAGGTGATTTGCCAAGAGATAAAACAAAGCAATATGTGATAAAGAATTAATAATAACAATACAAACAACGTTAATAATACCACCCCCTTAAGACTTCTGAATCCTTCTACTTATATAGAGACATAGTCTCAGTTTAAAAAATTAGGTCAAATAACCATTTAAGATTCAATTGAGCTAATCGCAGCTTTCCTGAGAAGAAAAACAGGCCGCCAGCCTCTCAATCAGTAATATCACTCTTATGGGACGAGCAGGGTGCCACCTTCCTGTAAACAGAGGTCCCAAGACAGACACCACAGGCCTCCTGAGGTCTGACGGATAGGGGCCCGGGGCTGAGTGATGTCAGCCTCCTCAGAGACAGGGCTGTGGCTGTAGATTCCCTTGCTCTCCAAGTCCTCTGACCCCATTTATGATGGGAATGTTTTCTTCTCTCAGCTAAACCACAGTTAGGGAAAGCCTAGGACATCTTGTGGGTCGTGAAAACAATCAGATGCACCTTAAAAAGATCACAGCCGCTCTCACTTGGGCAGTAAGAGTGCAGCATTGCCCTCCCCTTCACGGCTTCAAGCAGCCTCCTGTTTGCCGAGTCCCTGGGAGAGGATCGCAGGCCTGCGGCCAGTCTGCTCAGTGGGCCATGGGCCGTCTTCCCGGACACCCAGGAGTTGCTCAGAGTTATTTGTACTTTTTAGTGAAAGCGAAGGATGCTTTCTTCAGGCTTTTGGATTTATGTGGTGCAAAATGACATGTTGAATAAACGTGGCTTTTGCTGGCTAACCCACCTTAAGCTTACCTCTTCTTTCTCTGAATAACCCTACAATCCTTTTTTAGGCATCACTTTCTTGGTTTCTAGTTCTGAGGGGAATCCAGGCCTCACCTCTGCAGATACCTCCTAATGGACCCGTAAGTGACGATTTGTCACATAATTATAAGGACAGCTCTGACTTTGTTCTGAATTTAATAGCAAGCACCGTGTGCTGCTGGCTCCTTTGCCTGAGCACACTGCCTATAGATTTTTGTCCTCTTTCTCTGGCTGCAAGGGTTTTTCTGCTGGTTTTGCCACAGCGTGGGAAACCTGGAAGCCCAAATGCAGGCTGCTCCTTCCCAGAAGAAGAATGACAATATTATATGCTACAGAGACTAGGAAGTTGAGTGAACTCTTAGCAAACTTTTCCATGGCAAGCTGAGCACTCTCGTGGAAGAGCCCCTTGGTGGCAACTTCCACCTCTCAGAGTCCTGATGGGGGTCAGGGAGTAGACAGGGAGAAGCTTCATCTTAAAAATGACAGAGACACCCCCCATACATACACGCCAAAAATGGAAACTAATTATACATCACAGCCAGAAAAATATGCATGTATGGATGTGCACCATGAACAAGTAAAAAGCACAAAGAAAAAAAGAGAATGGCATAGTCACAGAAAAACTACCTGTCCTGAAGTCTTGAAGTAAATCTTGATATTTAGTAGACAAAGAAAGTTAGTAAGAAAATTTTGCAAAACAAAACCAGATAATTGGAACCCTATAAAATTGGAAAGCGATTCCACGTTCCATGGTCAGGGCATATTACAGAATGGGGGAGAACAGGCTAAAATTAGGAATTCCAGTTGAAGATGAAAACTTACAAAGCCCCTTTCTACTGGTTACATAATAGAAAGAAACCAATCTGATTATGCTTAGGAAGAAACCACACTGTGAGCAATTCAGGGAACAGGATAAGAAGAGGGAGTGGCCATCTGTAGGATCAAAAAGACTGAAAATATTAAGCAGGCTCCATTGGCCAGGACTGAAGAGACATAAAATTCTCAAGGTCTATTTATACTTCATTCAATGCCCAGTTCTTTTAATTCCACAAGATGGCAGTCTATGGTATTTCTATTTAGTCATGAATAAATATTACTTGAAATATATATATATGTATTAAAAGCAGCAAATTCTATGACAAGACACCTTTCCTGTGTTATCTTCACTCCAGTAACCAAAGAATTGCAGTCTATCCTTAGATTCTTCATTTGGGCCAACATCCCACATACACCAGAAATATTATTACATCTTCAGGTACAGGTGGGTAATCCCACACTCTTGTTCATACTCCACAAAATAGGCATCCTAGTCCCTAATAGACACTAGACCCACAGCAGTTTATGTGCTGAGGTACATGACTCTTTTACATAACTTCTTAAGGAACAAAATCATTTATTTTGTCCATTTGAGGCTACTGTTGATATTCTGCCACCTGACCAAACTTTAAGAGCTAATAGTTGAATTCAAATTTCTCAAGGATGATCTTGAGAAAGTTCAAAATTGAATGGGAAGAACTTTTCGAAGTCAACAACATGGGAAATATGGACTTCCACAGGAAATAGGAACTTCTGGGGGGTGAAGGAAAGAAAATAGAGAACATACAGTTTCTACTTCAAGTATGGGAACAGGGTAGAAATTGTCTCCCTATACAGTATTCTATCTATATCTGAGTTTTTCCCTCCTGGTAACAGGATAGTCAAAAAATATTTGATGATTACTGTGATTATAAGTTACAGGGTTAACTGGGTCATAGTCTGTGGCTTCTGGATGCCTAGCATACACTAAGATTGTCCATAAAAAAGATAGTTTTTAATGATATTTATATAAAATCTGTAGATTTATTTCAGTTATTAGAAGATAGTATGGAAAAATGTGAGAAGATGATGTTATAATCAGCTTGTTACTTGATAACATTTAGTGGAGAGTGTTTGGTTCTATAAAAATAAACAGCCAACCAAAAAACCCCCAACCATACATTTAAATGTGAAATATAAGGAAATAGTCTTCCTTTTACTTCTTCCAGTTAATCACTTACGCCAGTGATTTTTCAACCAGTGTGCCGCAAGAATTTTTAAAACATGTAAGACCTGACTATTTAGTGAGGGGCACTCACCTCTTTTCCCTTAGACTGTCAAATAAAAAAATGACAACAGCCAACATAACAATAGTGATATGGTATAAATGAATCAAAATTACACCTACTTTTTTTGTGAGATCAGCAAAAAATATAATTTTTGTTGTGCCACAGAACTTTAGTAATTAGTTTATGCATGCCATGAGGTGAAAAAGGTTGAAAATCACTGACTTAGACCAATCTTTCATAGACTGCATAAAGTCTGTACAGAAAGATATCTAATGTTTCTGCAATTAGATTCATTCATTCATCCAACAACTATTTTCTGGACATCTGCAATGTGCCAGACTCTGTTCTAGGATTGGGGGGCCGAGCAATAAAACAAAATTCTTGCCCTTACATAGCTTATATCTGGTTTGGAGAGACAAGCAATAAATAAGTGTATAGTATTGCAGGTGGCAATAAGGCTAATGGTGCAAAATAAAGCTGGATAAAGGGGACAATAGGGAGTGTCAGGGCAGCAGGGTACAGGGAGGGAGCGCTGCTCTTTTATCCTGGGTGGCCAGGGAAGGCTTCGTATAAGATGCCATTTGATCAGACGGTTCAAAGAGGGAACAGTGCATGGGTAGGGTGGAGGAAGTGCTCTGATAAAGAGAAAAATATTGTAAAAGTCACGAAGAAGGGTGAGCTTGGCATGGTCCAGCAGCAAGGAGGTCACTGAGCCAGAGCAGGTGGACAAGGGAGAAAGTGCTGGGAAACGAACTCAGAGAGGCGGCTTGGGCAGGAAAGAATGGGGGCCGATCATGAAGAATATTGGGGTCCACTGGACATTAGGCTATTTGAGGCCGCTATGCATTTGTGTTCATCAGTGTCTCTTTGACAGCAGAAGATACAAAATAAGATTTCTAGTTTGGAAAAACCGGTTTTTCTTCCCTGTTTCAAATAAATAGATACATAAACTAGACAAATCTGGCCAATTTGAATATAGCTCATTTATTTTTCATTTAATTTTTGGTAACTAATTTTTAACCCACCCACCAAAACTCCATTTGTGTGATAGGGAGTACAGATGGGCTCCTGAAGGATATGGAGATTAACTCCAGTTCAGCTGGAAGACCTTTTAATAACTCATGTTATTTTACCTCCTGTGAATTTCTAGTAAGCGAGCTTTCTTTAAAACTTGTTCAGAGCATGCCTATAGGATATCAAAGCAGAAATTGCTAAAGTTGGGTTGAAGACAGTTGGGTTTTTGTTTGTCTTTTGCTACATGGCATACATTTTTATCTATTTATTCCCATTAAATATTTGACCACCATCAATTTAGGACTAATATGGAAACGGGCTAATATGGAAATACCAATTTTAATTATAAAGTATACTTTCAGATGTTAAAATATATTAATTCTCTAGAGTTAATATTTTACTGGCTGATACATATTTCTGCTATTCATAACCTTTTATCAAAAGTGCCAACAATGGTCTGACCACGGTACCTTAATAATTGCTTGTGCACGTTAACTTGTTGTTCTTGCCGAAAGCATTGAAGGCAAATATTTGTCTAAAATATTTATCTTGGAGAGAAAACAAATTATTGACTTATTTTTCCATATGTTCTCTCCTTCATTCCAAACTGTCCCTGTCGCTGTCAGCTTCCTTCCAAGTCTGGGCTATGGAGTGTTCTCCCCACAGGCTCCATGGCATGCTGGTCTTCTGCTATCATAACACTAATTGTAATTGCCTATTTACTTGTCTGTAACTCCCCCAAAGGCTGTAAGCACCACTAGTGCAGGCACTGTGTTTAATTTACTCACCATTGTTTCCCTGATGGCCAGAAAACTTGCCAACACATAGTAGGAGCTGAATAAATATTTGCTTAAATCAGCACTTAAGGATGCAGCTGTGAATAAAAATATATGATTTCACAGAATCCTCAAGCCTAACAATTTAATTCATTTAATTCTATTGCAAAAGGGCTATTGCCCTTTAAAATGGACAACCAATTTAGAAAATGCTACGCAGGGACTGTTAGGGAATTTCCATCCCATATGCCAAGGAAGCTGAGTAAACCAGTTTGTTCTGTGTACGATTAGAGATATAAAAATCTTGGGAATCACATTTCTTAAAGCTCATGCCATCTTTTATTGTTGGTAGTTTTGTAAATGCATTACATATTCTATGGTATTTGTGAAGTCTTCAAAGCACATGCAATATAAACATCTCCTGCCAAGCACAGGAACACATAAGAAAAAAAGGGCTGGCATGTAAATCTGCTCACAGAGGAATTCAAGAAGGCAGTCCGCTCAATCCATGCCATAGACACTTGGGCTTTCATTTACGATCAAGCACCAAAGTCATGATCCACTGTAGCTCCCTCCTCCCAAAATATTAGACCTAACTTATTAGTGCTACTAAACTTTTCCATACTTCCTGCAGGGAATTTCTGGAAGCAGTGGTCAACACCATATATGGTGTGGGTAACAGCACCTCTAGTTTTGTGTTGAGATGTCTTTTTTGCACCTCTGATATCTAGATAACATAATGCCAAGATTGCTATACATGGATTTTATGCAAAATGTTTAGTTTAAGCATCCTTTCCACCAACCAGACAGAGCAAGTAGTACTTTCCTGTTGCATTACGAATGTTTCCTTGAACATCCCCATAAGGTCTCCTTCCAAAGGGAGAAAAACAAAGGTAAAGAGGAAGGATGAGAAAAGCAGAACAGGAGAAAGACTCAGTTGGTAGTAAATCCCTCACTCACCTTTACCTTCAAGTCATCTTTTCTGGCAGGGCTCACATTTTTCCCAGATGCCAAGTCATATTTCCCATCAGCCTCCATGGAACATGCATTTTTCCCCCCAAGAATCCCATTTTTAATTAGGTTTCATAAACTATATATGAGGATGTAAGACTCTGTCCCATTGTCATGCCTTCTTTTATAAAGAAGCAAAAAGAAAGAGCACAATTTGGTCTATAGAGGCTCTGTGCCAATGGGTTACATTAAACACACCAGAGCCACGGAATCTGAGGGCACCATTCTATCTCGCCAATTAAGGTCCTGTTTTCTTTTTTCATCATATATTGAGCAACGACGCCACGCCCTGTATGTTTTTCATACATTAGCTCTAGCCCCTTAAATAGTTCTATGGCATAAACTTTTATTGCCATTGTAAAAGTAAGTACCTTATCTCTGAGTCAGTAAGTGGCTCAACTGGCATGAAAATTTAAGCCATTTACAGTATCTGTGGCTAATACTATAGTATTACACAGCGCGCATTAGCAGGTGCTATTGAAATTGTTGATATTGTTATGTAGCCCAGTCGGTGTCTTATTTCTTTAAGGGAGCAAAGGAAACTCCTTCTGGTTTTGATATTAACATTCTTCTCTGCTATGATTTTACATCTATTCCCAGTTATATTCTGATACCTGTGGAAACTTTACAAAAAAAATAAATCTTGAGAGGGCTTAATGCATATTATTTGCTGAAGTGATTGCCTGAATTATAGCTCATGAAGAAGATGGTGACAAAGAGAGCATAAGAAGTGTAGCCGCCTGTGCGCAGCTGAGATTGGAGTGTATTGGTCCCTTCCATGTCCCTGGGAGTGCCCATAATTCCTGGGTGAGATGTTCTTACTTCAATCAAGACCCACCAAAAGGTAAAGATCTTCTCCAATGAGAAAGGTAAGGAAGAGATGGGGAGGAAAGAGACAAAATGTTAAAAAAATAAAAATAAAAATGAAGAAAATGCACTTAAACTAGCATTAGACACACAGAGGTAGGAATCAAAAGAAAGACAAAAGGAGGTGTTTGGGGACCACCAGCCCAGCGTTCCCACTACCCCCAGCTGCCAGAGCCTTTTATTTACTAGAATTTTTAGCCTAGTCTACTTGTGGTGCTAGGATAAGTGCAAAGATAATTTTTAATGCAATTACAGATTTGGGAACCTATAAATAATATTTTATTTTCTTATATTACCCTTATGAATTGAAATTCATTTTTGGATGGGGAGCAATCGGATGAATTAGATGAAATGATGCTGCTGCAGCTCATTAGAGAGTTGACTCACTTGGTCTTTTCCCTGAATAAGGATTCACTTATTACATAAATTTGTTCCAGAGAAAGTTCCCGGCAGAGTTGTCTCGTTGTGTGACATACGAATTCTAGCGACGGTGACGCCTAGCACATGAAAGTCCAACATAGAAAACAGACATCAACACCCAGGTCCCTTGCAGGAGGCCTGAAGAGAGCGAGCCCTTCCTGGCTGAGCGGCTGCCGGCGACACCTGCTCCTGGGGTGCAGGGAAGGCTCAGAGCTGTTAACACCCCGCTCATCACCTGCAACTGAGGCCAGAAGGCACTTTCCAAGGCTAAAGGAACATGGGCTCCAGGGGGGCCAATATGAAACAAGGAATAGCAATCTGAGAGGTCACGTTCAAAAAACCCGGCGAGAGGGAGAAACAAGATGGCGGCCTAGGTCACAGCCGCGCCCGCCGCCTCCCGCAGCCACATCAAAATTACAACTGAAATGCAGAACCACCGTCACTCAGAGCCTCCTGAGATCCGACTGAGCAGAAGCCCCACAACCAGGGAGCTGAAGGAGCATCGAGACCGGTAGGAGGGGCGGAGACGCGGGCGGAGCGGGGCTGAATCCCGGAGACACGGCTGCAGGCCACACCCGGTGCCGCGGGTTAAACCCGGGAAGACATCTCGGTGGTGGGGTTTCCCGGAGGAGTGAGGGGCCCCAGTCCCACAGCAGGCCCCCAGACCAGGGCTCCAGGGTGGGGAAGAGATGTCCCCACAACTCCGGGCTGTGAAACCAGCGGGGACTGTCCCTGAGGGTCGCGGAGGCTGCGGGAGCCCCAGGCTTTCCTCATAAAGGGCCCGGCACGGACTCACTCAGACGCTCCCTCTGAGCCCAGCGCCGGGCAGCAGCCTGAAAGGACCTGGGACACTCGGGGAGGAACTAACCTGCCTGAAGTCGGGGCGAGAGGTGGAGGGGCGGCTTCCTCCCAGGCAGAAGGGCTGGCAGAGGCCATGGCTCCTTTGGCGAGTCCACGCGGCACACCCGGCAGGCAGGCGCCATGTTTGAATCGCCAGCACCTGACTCACACCTTTGCCACGCCCCGTGATTCCCGGAGGCCCCGCCCCTCCCCACCTGCAGCTCATCCAGGCCATTTCCAGGGGCTTTTCTCTGCAAGTGGCCTCTTGAGCCTCATGCTTAGGACTTTCCTAAAATCTCTCAAACAAGCAGCAGCGGGCCCCATATGGCTTGATAAGTGGCCCCAGGCCTGGCACTAGCGGCAGCCTGCATTGGTTCATAGCTTGGCCTCTCCTGGACACCTCCAAGCCCAGCACAAGTAGCAGCCAACTACGGTTTGGTGTGCAGCTCATGCTGGGTGGCCCTAGGCAAGGCGCAGGCAGAGGCTGACTTTGTACCTCCAGGAGGCCCCAGAGACAGTGCACCTGGTGGTGAGACTCGGCCAAGCTGAATTATAACCCTACCACATCCACGAGTGACACTCAAGGAGCGCACCTGGTGAACACCAAAGCCCCACTGAAGTAAATCCTGCTCCACAGGGGTGTCTCCTGCACAGCAGCTCTCTGGCTGTAGTTGCAGCTGGTCCTCACAGCTGATTGGCCTGGGGGTCAGCTCCTCCCAGGGACGCCAACAGCAGCCAAGGCTCAACTACAACAGGTCAGTGCACACAGCCCACACAGGGGAGCACCTAGAAGGCCCAGCTCAGGTGACTGGGGAGGCTGAGCCACTGGACCCTACTGGACACCTACTACACAAAGCCACTCTACAAATTCCAGGAGAATTACGTAGCAGCTCTACCTAATACATAGAAACAAACACCTGGAAGCAGCCAAAGTCTGGAGGCAAAGAAACATGTCACAAAGGAAAGAACAGAAGAAATCTCTAGAAGAGGAACTAAATGAAATAGATCCAAGCAAGCTAACAGACAGAGAGTTCAGAATTTTGTTTATAAGGATGTTTAAACAGACTATTAGGGAAATAACTGAGAAAATCGGTAACATAATAAAGTACCAATTTGAAATGAAGGCTACAGGAACTGAAATGAAGAATAATTTATACGGAATCAACAGTAGAGTAGACGACGCTGAGAATCAAATCAGCAATTTGGAACATGAGGAAACAAAAAACACCCAACCAGAAGAGCAAAAAGAAAAAAGAATCCAGAAATATGAAAATAGTATAAGGAGCCTCTGGGACAACTTCAAGAGGTCCGACATTCATATTACTGGGGAGCCAGAAGGGGAAGAAAGAGACCAAGAAATTGAAAACCTATTTGAAACAATAATTACAGAAAACTTCCCCTATCTGGGGAAAGAAATAGACTTACAAGTCCAGGAAGCACAGAGGGTCCCACACAAGAGGAACCCAAAGAGGTCCACAGCAAGACACATCATAATGAAAATGCCAAAGGTTAAAGACAAAGAGAGAATCTTAAAAGTAGCAAGAGAAAAGCTGTTAGTTACCTACAAGGGAGCTCCCATATGACTGTCAGCCGATTTCTCAACAGAAACTTTGTAGGCCAGAAGGGAGTGGCAAGAAATATTCAAAGTGATGGAAAATATGGAACTACAACCAAGATTGCTCTACCCAGCAAAGCTATCATTTAGAATTGAAGGTCAGATAAAGAGCTTCACAGATAAGAAAAAGCTAAAGGAGTTTATCACCACCAGACCAGCACTACAGGAAATGTTGAAGGGTCTTGTTTAAGAAGAAGCTAATGAACAAAAGAATCTGACAAACTAAATAGATCCAGAGACATTGATGCATGTAACAGACGATCATATTTCAGAGGAAAGAGGGAAGAGGGGTGGAGGGTGGGAAGAGATTAACCAAAAAAGTTACATGCATATATGCATAACCCATGGACACAGTCAGTAATGGGGCGAAGGCCTAGGGAGGGGGTGGGAGCGAAGTGGAGGGGGTCAGTTGGGGGGAAAATGGGACACCTGTAATACTCTCAACAACAAAGATAAATAAAAAAACAAAAAAGAAAACAAAAAAACCTGGCGAGAGGGAAAAGGAGAGAGCGTGACAGGAAGGTTCAACGTGTTCTTTATTGCAGAGTGGTCAATAGTTAGTAGTGCATATTATTACCTTTTAAGAAAATGCTACATTTTAAGGAGAATAACTGCCTTGAATTTCAAATTCACCTTTAATACTATTGCCCCTTATAGACAATAAATCAAGTTATTTACATATTATGCAAAATACACATTACAGAGCTGCTGACCTTTCAGGCTGCAACTAAAAATAGGGACGTCGTTGCTTTTATTGTTAACTTTAGTCGCCAGATTCACTCTGTTTTACTCTTTGTTTCACCATGTACAGAAAATCTTTATTAAAATAGTTCCTAACAGAAAAAAATGCACATATCAGGGTGTGGTTAGCACACACTCTTTAATTTACATCATTGCTGTAGGAATCTATTTTTAAGGAGATATACTGTTATACATTAACATGTCTTTTAGTAGCTGGCATTAAATATTAGAATCGTAAAAGTAATTTCTTTTGCTGTCAGAGAAAGATAGTGTTTTAAGTAGCAACATTTAAAAAAAATACATATCTAAAATATTTACTTTATAAATTGTTCTCATCAGCAAGGATGTATATTCTAATCCTATGAAATAACTCAAGCCGTTTTCATTTGCATGTTTCATAATCTTTGAGCAGAGTGGCCCCTGATAGCCCACTAGCTCTTATGCCGGCCTGCCAGCCCTTCCCTTTTCAGGGCTTACATTTAAACCCAGTTTAGATGACCATTTAAATGTGCTTGGAGATCACATTTACAAAAATAACCCAACAAATTCTGCTGGTGAGGACCCTGTCCCACATGGTTTGGTCTCCAACTGGAGTTGAAAAAGCTGGTGTAAGAAACAGCCAGGCCAGCCAGGGCGGGCGTGGCTCAGTGGGTGAGCGTCGACCTAGGATCCAGGCGATCGGGGTTCGATTCCTGGGGTCAGGGCACATGCCTGGATTGTGGGCTCGACCAATGACTCTCTCATCACCGATGTTTCTATCTCTCCCTCTCCCTCTCCTTTCCTCTCTCTGAAATCAATAAAGATATATATATATATATATATATATATATATATCTTTATAAAATAGTACTCATTTAAAAAAAAAAAAGAAAGAAAGAAACAGCCAGGCCAGATGAGAACCCTAGCTAAGGAGATCTGCATGGTGTTTCTGTGAATCAGGCTGTCTTCTCCTCTGGTTACTCTTTTCTGAATGGAAATAAAAACAACTTGGTCTCAGGAAAAGTGCCCCAAAGACAAAAACCTTCCACTAGCTTTGATCATTTAGGTCACCTTCTTGTTCCATGAAAACCACACCTGGCTCATCGCTGTCAGCCTCTGAATGGTTCGGGCACACTGATTAGGTGTAGAAGCCAATCTAAGGGTCTCCCCTAATCCCCTCGTCCTCATCTCAGAGCACAGAAACCTGCTTAGAAAGACACCCCAGGGGGACATTCACGTAGAGATACTCTATCTTCAAAACTAAAAATCTGCTACTTGGGATTCTTAAAAGCTTTTCTTCCACCCACTACCTAGATTTTAAAAATAAATCTCCCTTACGTGGTAGCACTGCAGTTGCTAAAGAAAACCCCCAACTCAGAGTCTGGGTTTGACTGGCTCCGCATGGCTCAGCGATCGCGGCACCAAATTGTTGGGCGCCTTCCTCAAATGCTCTTCCTTTGCAGATTAATCATGAAGACGTAGGACCTTTCCATGTTGATTTTTGTCTTGTGTGTGGTACTATGACCCTGAAGCTACCGTTGCGTAAGAAATCAGCCAGGGAGGGCAATGACAATGGGGAGCGTGTAAGAAATGTAACAATGTAACGAACCCTTGTTTCTTTTATTTCCTTCTTTCAGACTCCACTAGACAGAGCAGAACAGAGACTGGAGATGGGCAGAGAAGAAAAGGAATCGGAGAGCAGGTGGGCACTCTCCTCTGTGCCTTGCTGTGAGGACGCTGCCAGGGATAAACTGCTGGAAGTAGTGGGAAACGAAGAGAAATGGGAAAGAAAAGATCCAGACAGCGAAGGATCAGCATGTCTGAGTGTGTGAACACTTCACTGAATGTTGTTACTAATATTGAATGGATGAGCATTATCAGTAACAGATTAAAAGGTTTCTGTTTTAATTGGTTAAAACTCCTGCCCCACGGGCAAATGCCAGATTTAAACTAATCAAGAGGCACACTCAGATCAAAAACATGCTGACACAGCTTCGTGTGGCAGAGGGTTACTAAGGATTTACCAGCCCTTACGTTGTGCTCGTGCTTACTAGTGATCTCAGGCTCTTCTGCTCCCTCTCTCCCGCTGGCTGAGGTGGGGTAACGAAGCTACACTGTTGAGCACGGTGGGAAAAGGGGTCTAGACTTGTTTTACCCTGTCTGTCTTTGCTCTAAAAAGTACTTAAAGCTTGAACTTCACCCTCCAGGATTTGGAGGGCACTTAAAAAAGAAGCTAATGTATTAACAGCTTTAAAATTTTGTTTTCTTTGTTTTCTGGGGCCCCATTTATAGAATCACACCAAAAGAGTCTTAAAATTCTCTGAGGTCTGGAGAGGAATCAAGCCTGGACCCAGTGTCTTTTTGATAATATTTTTTGGGGGAGTTAAATTTCAAGGTAACTTTCAAATATGTAGATGGTTACTGGTTTCAGGACTTTTGCTACGGGGTTAATGCTCTTAAAGGAATTTTCCCTGTGTGATCACACAACTTCTTTTACCCATCATAGTGGTCTCTTTTATCTATGTATTTACGTATCTATGTATCTACCTACCTATCTGTGTGTGTATAATATATTAAATTTTGTGTGTATATATTTCTATATATATCTTATTTTAATTTTTGACTTTATAAAGAATGCTATTCATTATAAAAAACAAATTAGAAAAACAAAAGGGCATACCCATATTTTTAAACAAGCGTAGTAGCAATAAATTAGCTTGTGATCCTAAAACTCTGTATCGTTAAGACCAAATATCCCTCAGAGGTTGGGGTCCCTGCAAGTATAGATCTGAGCCCAGAACCCTCATTCCCAGCTCCAGTGGATCTCCCTAGCTGAAACATCACTAGTCTGGCTTCACAGCCTGATCCCCAAGTTGGGAAACTGCTTTGAGACAATGGGTCTCCAAACACAAGACCTAAAGCAGAAACATCGAAGTCAACAAACTCCATCATTCTCAAGGGGTCATTTGCAAAACGAACAGACTAAACCTCTGATTTCACACCCCACACCCACATAGCAGGACTCACAGGTATTTTTCTGGGCTGGCAGAATACATATAAAATAGCAACATCAGGAATAAAACTTGATTCAACTTTAGGGGTTTCACTAAGGCTGGGTAGGAGGTGCCTGTTCTCCTGGTGCTCGGTGAGAGGTGGAGGCCTGTTCTCAGCTCTGGCACTGAGCTGGGCCCCAGGGCGGACATAGGAACAGAGGCTCCGACTGACAATATAATTTGGAGCCATTACAATGTATTGTATGTAGGATACTACTGTGAAGCTCTTAATATGCAGAATTTCACACAGTATGAATGCTAATCATTTTTACGATGATGCTATTCATATAATATGTAATACTTGCTAAACAAAATTATGAAACATAATTACTGCTCAGACACAGTTGCTGCTTTCAGTCCTCAAAAACCCAGTCATTTAAAATTGTGTTTTCTTTAAATAAATGGCAACAATCCCCACTAAAGACTATGTGCCTAGATAATTTCCTTTTCAAAAAAGGAGCCTTTTTATCTTCAGTGAGTGACAAAACTTCCTTTATGAAAGGTTTGTAACAGCCATTTAAAATCACTTCAGGCTGATTCTCATCCTGGGAGCACAGTTCTTATTTTACTAAATTTTAGTGAAATTGGTTTGGCTGGTTTTTAGTCATAGGGAAGCCAAAGGTCTACGTAGCTCCTCCCTCTAGCTTCAGCTAGATAATGACAGAGCCTTAATTACATGCCATTTCTCCGCTTGCTTCTCGCAGCAGGCCGAGGTAGCACGGAGCATGCCTGAACAAGCGCACATGTCCGCGTGTCCGCAACACGTGGGTGTACAGACACACGGAGGGATCGCGGAGAAAGCTCCCTTTCATTCCGCCTCCAGTTGAACCGAAGAGCAAATCTACGGTTTCGGAGTCAGAGTGATGGCCTCGTATTGCTCCCCAAGGAGCAGCTCAGAGACAAGAAGACAATTTCTTCCCTCTGGCAAGAGTATAAATTAGGAGGGTGAAAAAAAAAAGAATGAAAAACTGTGAGTGCAAACAGAACTCGATTGTAATACCTTCTCCAGCTTTTCAGAAGGCATTTAAAGAGGTTTTACTAGTTTTATTATTATGTGAGGGGGTAGAAGAAAGTGAGTTCAGAAAACACCACAAAAACCTGGCTTGCGTTTCTGTTTGCCACCGAAACAATTAGGAGATGTTTCCTGGGATGAAACTGACCTGTCAAATGAAGGAAAAACAGAACAGCTGATGGTTTCTGAGCATGAAGTTTATGTGGTAAGAATATTACTTTAATTGTAAAACGCTCTTCCTCAGGTCAATGTAATTTAGGAGGAATTTTTAAAACAAACAATATGTATATCCTGAGAGCTGGAATACAATAAATCAAGGTTAAGGGACAGTGTGGGTCTAACAACTACAGTGACAGGTTAAGATCAAGGGATACCTTGACATTCTCCTCAAAAAGGTCAATCTAACCGGTCTGCAATGTAAAAATGAAGAGCCTGCCATCATTGCCATGGCGAAAGGTCAGACACCAGCCGATTGGTGATAGAATTATCAAATTAACCAATCGATGTGTGTGAGTAATAGATGTAAGCAATCCTCTGGGAGGGCCACAGGGCAAATGCCAGCTCATCAATAACACGCTGCCGTGGACAGGAGGCTCCCCGCTTCAATCCATGCCCCGTCCATTACAAGAGGAGCCAAACCATAGCCAACAGACATCCTATTTACATACCACACGCTAAAAGCAATGAAGGGCAACGCTTTAAATATCAGTCCTTCATCGAAATCCTCCACAAGCCTTTGTAGAACAAGCACCATCCTGGGTAGAAAAGCGCACAAGCAACTCTTCTCTTGCACAAGAGAAACACTCACGTTCCCCTAATTAAATAAAAAGAATAAACTCCTCCTCTACTTGTTCTTATCAGATTCAGGGCCAGACTCCATTAGTAAAACATTTACCTGAGGCAGTTAGAGGTACATAAATCTCATGCTTGATTGTGTGCCAGCTTTTGCATTGTTTTAAAAAAAATTTAAAGATGCACCTCTTATCACAGCAACATTAAAATCTTCCAGAGGTATTATCACAGTGGTGGTGATAACAGTTCTCACTATTAATTAGGGATTTACTCTCCGTCAATATGGGAGCCTGTGTCCTGTTAATGTTAATGGGCTACACGTCTGTAGTGGAGGCGGCAGAGATCCCTGAGAGAGCATGATTATGACCCTGCCTGAGAGCATCGCCGAGCGCTTGCACAGCACTTTGATTATAGGACTTTCTTGACATAACCCCAAGAAAAACTCCAATGTGAGCCTAGTTGACCCATTTCCAGTAGTTTGGGCAATATATGGCACATGACTTACATAATCACAACAAAGCTGGGTGAAAAATAAAACTTGGTTAACAATTTGGATGTTTGGTTTACCCATACATTTGGGTATGTGCGCATCTCACCAGAGATAATTAACACACACACACTCACTCACTCACTCACTCACTCACTATTTTCAGCCTTATAAATTAATATGCTTGGCCATTTACTTCCCCAAGCAATGCTTTGAGGCTAAGAAGAATAAAATACTATTGGTCTTAGTAATTAAAATATATTCACATGCTTATCCTCTGAAGGAGAACCAGAATAACTGAGGATATCTATTTAAAGAAGTTTTAAAAATTTTGTGGTTATGATGTTAGAGCTGCACTAATATGGTTAACCAGTGGCCACATTTGGCTATTTAAATTAATTAAAATTAGAGAAAATTTAAAATTCAGTTCCTCAGTTGTACTACCCGCATTCCTGGGGCTCAACAGCCACATATGGCTAGTGCCTGTCATATTAGTGCAGAACAGAACATTTCCACCCCCGGCAAATTCCACTAAACGCAGTGTAGTGACCTTTGCACAGTCTTGCCCCATGAAGGACTTACATAGCCTAGTCTTAGATCTAGACACCTTGGTTCCACCCTTAACCTGTAACCAACGCTGGGTTGGTCTCTTCTCTACATCCCTCTCTAGGCAATGAGATAAAAGCAATTCCAAATATCTACCTCAACAGCCAGAGGACTGGCTTCGGGGATATCAAAGCAATGGCTTTTCTATTTGCATCAATTTCCATTTGCATTTTGGAGGATTTGTTCACAATAACTTTTCACAAGTCCCAAAATACATTGCTCCTGAAGTTGCTTGTGTCTTATAATTGAAATTATAGGATTGAGGAACCTGCGCTGAGGTTAAAAGAAAGTAGAACAGACAAGGGGCTGCTGCTGCTATTGCAGGGAAGACCTGGATTTATGCTCTGTGGGCCAGGGTTCAGCTCTCCGGGTCAGGTCTAACTGGTCTCTCAGAATAAATATGCTTCAGGGTTGCTGGGCCTGGTGGTGTTACTGGCAGAGCCGTCTGAGGCTCTCCAGGAGGGGAGCTGCTCCTGGACAGGAATTCATTCTCTGCTGGGTGCAGAAAGCAAACAGGGAGGCAAAGAAATACAAGAAAATACTATTTGTCCAGCATAGTGCAGGGTGATGGAATGACTGTGTATGTCGCATGTGTGCCATTGAGCCTCTCTTCCTGCCTTCAAAGGCTCCAAGTTCATGTGCATGCCCTTCCATTATATCAGGATTAAAAATGACATGACAACCAACGAGGTCTGGTTGCAGAAGCTGTAAGTAAGCTGTCACCCCATCCTAAACTCCATGGAAATATGGAATATCTAACCATCTCTGAGCAAGCTCAAGGTTCTAGATTAATGAAGGGCATTAACAAGGCACTGGTGTGAGGAAGTACAACCCACTTACAATGTCACTGTACACTGTTCAGTGGATCCTGATGAAAAATTAACAGAGGCGATGAGAAAGAAGAAAAAGGAACTATAACAGGATTTAGATGGTGATTTTAGACTGCACAAAAATGTTTAGCAATTTTCCCTCCAATGTCATACGGTAATTTTTTTAGTAATGTAAAACCAAAAAGCTATGAAAAATTGATCAGGCAAATAATGGGTTCAAAATTTATAGGCAACATGTCTCCATATTTAATATGAGACTGTTTACCTGTCCATGAAACAAATATGTACAGGGTAAGTCACTGTCTTCGGTGATGCTCAGACACAAAATCTATACGCCCTTATTGCTCTGACTTTGCCTCGCAAAGGAGAACTTTTTTCCTTAGTGGAAAAATCCCATTTTGTGAGTATGGTAAAGCCAAGCCCCAAAGCAACAAAGCAGCTCACAATATTTCAGTGCAAACAATGCGTTTCTAATTAAAACTCCTCCACTGCAACCTTTGGCTCCACCATTCCCAAAACCTACCAAGAACTCCAGAATCGAGCAGATGAAAAATCAATAAAAAGCAGATCAGCAATGCTGAGGTATTGAATTGGACCTACATGTTCTGTTTGAATCTCCGACTTATGAAACAGTATTACGAAACAAGCATGTACCACTCAGCAGGAAACTCGACAATCTAATCATCTCCCCTACTCCGAGGCCAGCCAATTTACAATATGTTCTGGAGGTTACTCTTCTTGCACTTGAAACAGCAGCATTCATATCTGCCAAAATGCAGCACGAAATATTGTTTCAACTAAAAATAATGAGTTATAAGAGGTTCTATTAAAGCATAACCAATCTGAGTAATCACGAATTGTATTTGGTAAGTATTAAAGTGCAAGTGTGCCTTCTTTTAAAGTGGAGGAGCAGGTGCTGTATTTTATTAGCATGGTTTTTGCTGATGTATTTTCTTTTTCCATTATTGGAATGTACAGTTTTTATTGAATAACTTTTTGCTGTTTTTTAAAAATATATATAACATTTTCTGTATTGAAGCAGTCTCTGTTTTCAATGAAAGCAATCTCAGCCACAGGATTCTATCAAAACCCTTCTGATGCCGGCATATTCCTATATTTAGTTCTGTAGTCACTGTCTGCTGTGTGTTAGCACAAAGTCTCAATTCGTGGAAACAAAAGTCCTATGAAACTGTCAATACCAAAGAGCAGAAATTGCATGTAGATTATTTGTATTCAGCCTGGCAATTTATTTAAATTCAATCCCACTAAAAATGAAATAAAATTTAATCCTAGTCTGCTTCCTTAATGTGCATCAGATACCTATGAAAGAAAAACAAAAGGAAACCCTCTTCCACACTAAACCTCACCGGGGTGCTCAGAGTTACATTTAGCAGTTTTACTGTCCCCTTTAAAGCAGGTTAAGGGTTTACTGCGGTACAGTCAGGCGGAATGGGGGCAATTTTTAGCCTGCTTGCTTTGTGACAGGAGCAACTTTAAGAGGAACAGCATTGCTGCCTGTGTTCACACTCCCTGCACGCGCTGGGGTTTCCCGCTTGGGCGGTGCCTGGGTGTGGAATGCGCTTCCCTGACACACCCAGCACGAGTGTAAACGGGAACCAAAGCGTGCCCCAGCTCTGCCAGCTCCACGCCTGCCTACAGCTGTGCCAGCCACACAGGATGGCCCAGGATGCCATCCAGTTTACAGGCACAAAAGGGAACGAGTATTCTCATCTGTAGGGCCAACAGCCCTGTTTGGTAAAACCCCAAAATGTCTATGAATATGTTACCTATAATTCTTATAATGTATTTCAACAGAAGAGCCCTAGCTTCTACTGTGTTCGTGTTGAGATGCAAGGTCCTGAAAGCTGGATTTGGGGGAAGTTCCTGGGAACCAAACAGCCTACCTCTCAGACCAACCTGAAGGCGTGAGTGTAGTGTGCTCATGGCAGGTCTATGGAGCACATGGACATAGAGACTTTGAGGCTGTGCGTGGTGGCGTGGGGAAGAGGGCGTGATGAGAGAGACAGAGAGAAAGAGAAGGGCCATCTGTGCCTTGGTCACCCCACTGAGGTTTTCTGATAGGCGATCATCCAGTGGTATTCCAAGCCACCCGTTGGGCGCTGTCAGTCAGAAGGCCCAAGTGGGTGTCAGCAGGAACAGTTCTGAGCTCCGTTTCAGATTCAGACATACAATTTGGTTCTCAGTGTATCTGTGGATTTCAGTAAGCGATGGATAGGATTTAGAGTAAGGAACCCTGAGTGTGGAGTCAAGATCTGCATTGTCACTCTTGTGCTGGCTTCCCGGGAATGCATTTCCCTCTCGGGTCCTGCCTGCACTCCTCTCGCCATGGCCTCCAGTCCTGGAGTACATCTCGACCCAGTCCCTCCCCCTCCGCTCTCCTCTCTTCCCCACCCATTCCCAGGATTTCAAATATCCTCTCACTGTCAATCGCTCTGAAATGCCTCTCTCCAGACCAGACTATTCCTCTGACTTCCAGATTCAAACACCTCACTGCCTTTCTGACATCTCAAACTTAACATATCCCCAATGGTGCTTTGTGTTTTTTAAAATAGATTTTATTTTTAGAACAATTTTAGGTTCACAATAAAATTGAGAGGAATGCACAGATATTTCCCATATACCTCCTATGCCCACTGAAACCATAGCCTCTCTCACTATCAATATCCATCGCAGGAGTGGTACAATTGTTATAATGAATGAATCTACATTGACGCCTCATTATCTCACAGAGTCTACAGTTTACCCTGGGGTTCACTCTTGTAGCTTCTATGGGTTTGGACAAATGTATAATGACACATACTCATCACTAGTATCACACCGAGCACTTCCACTGCCCTAAAAATCCTCTGAGTTCTGCCCACCCATCCTTCCCCAGCCACCTCCACCCTCGCAACCACTGATCTTTCTACGGTCTCTGTAGTTTGGCTTTCAAGTGTGTCATATAGTAGAATTCACACAGACTGTAGCCTTTTCAGATTGCCTTCTTTCACTTAGTAACATGCATTTATTCCATGTCTTCTCTTGGCTTGAGAAGCCCCTTTCTTTGTAGCACTGAATGACATTCCAGTGTGTAGACGTATCACAGCTTGTTTATCCACTCACCCCCCAGAAGGACATTTGGCTGCTTCCAAGTTTTGGCAATTACAAATAAACATCCCTGTGCAGATTTGCGTGTCAACATAAGTTTTCAACTCATTTGGGTAGGTACCAAAAAAAGCATAATGATGTCTGGGTTTTTTGATAAGAGTATCTTTAGTTTTGTAAGGAGCCACCACACTGTCTTCCAAAGTGGCTGCCAAATGGCCCTTGCAATCCCTGTATGTAAAGCTGCCCTCCTTCCCCTCCTCTCCCACATAGTATCTGCCTGATAATTCAAGCTTAGGAATCAGCTCCAACTCTTCCTTTACTCTCCCCAGTAGGCAAATCACCAATAACTTGTATTAATTTTACTTGTAAAGTTCATCTTGAACCATTTCACTTTTCACTACCTCCGCTGCCCTGCCCTAGGTCAGCTCCCCCTCCCTCTCTTGGAGTTGGGAACAAAAGCCTCCTACCTGCCCTCCCTACACTCCCTGCCCTCCCGTCCCCTCTACAGCCTTTCCTCATTGTAGACAAAGGGATGGTCTTCTGAAAACATAAAGTGGATGTCACTGCCCTACTTTAAAGCTCAGTTCTGGCTTTCCATTGTACTTAACATAAAACCCAAAGCCCCGCCGCCCAGCAGGCCCCTGGGGAGCCCCCTCTTCCTCTGGATGTGTCCTGTGGCTGCCCTCCTGCTTGTTCACCAAGCTACGGTCATGCTCATTTCTCTTCAGTTTCCCAAAACTTCAAGTGTCTCTCCACCTTTAGGATATTTTTTTGTCGTTCCTTTTGTTCTTGCAATTCACTTTTTCTGGAGCTCTTGTCTCCCTCCCTCCACACATTCCTCGCTGCGGGGCCTACTTGGCTCCCATCCCGCCTCCTCTTTTTCAGCTGTGTCAGCCCACTGACCGCCTCAGCTGTCTCCTCCACGCTCATGACATCCCAGTCCCTATCTCTCGCTCCCACCTCTCCCTTCAGGAGCGTCTCACATTTCAAACTGCCCTGATAGCCCCACCTACCTAGATATCCTGGTGATATCTTAATCTTACTACCCCTACAGAAGCTTACCATCTTCTTGCCCTCCAAATCAGGCCCTCCTCCTTTCTTTCCTGCGAGATAATACTCACAGGACAGTGACAACGGCAACACCTCTCCCAATTACGCAAGCTTGAAGCCATCAATTTCTCCCTAACTCCCTCCTATCCCTTACTTTTCATGGCCATATCCTCATGATCATTTCCACCTTCTCTGTCCCAGGGCACAGCCCCTCTGCTCTAACAGCAAAAGACTCCAAATTGGGCTTCATTGTTTCTCCTCTGACCACTGCATACACCCCTGCCCGGTGAATTTCCCTGAAGCCCAGCCTTTATCACATCACTCCTCAGAAAGCCTCAGGCCTCCTCATTGCTCATAATTTTGCATTCTCTGAGCTGATGTAGGGTACTGCACGATGGATTCGCAATCTCTCTTTCATCACCCCCTAATCCACTCTTCTACACGTAAGCCTAGGCCTCGCTCAAATGTTACTTCCCAAACACGAACAGCGCTATCTGTTTGGGCTCAAATCTGTTCATCCTGAAATATCCTCCTTTGTTACCTCAGCCAGCGAAAGCTCTCCCTGCCCAGTCTTCCTGATCCTTCTGGAAATGCTCCTTCCTTCTATTAGCCTTTGTGACCACCCTGACTAGGTTCAAGTTCTCTCTTCTCTGATACATGTGACACTGTGGTTAGACCCTCCTTATAGTATTATTATTATTTTCCTTTGAGCTTGACTTATGGTTCTTTCTCTTAGGCAACCTGAAACTCAGCTTCATTACTCCTGTGCCACTGAACAGTGCCTTGCATATAGTGAATGCTTAATACCTACTGAATAAATCCATTCAGTCAATCAATATATACTTGAGACATAGGAGATACAGCAATACAAAAAGACAGGTAAGTCTCAGCTCTAGCTGGAGAGAGAGACAGGGAGAGATGAACTATAATCAATATCAAAAGACAAGTAATTACAGAATATACCATATGCCAATAAATGCTATGGCAAACAAAGTAGACAAAAGGTGATGGGAAATGCTGGGACTATGGGCTACTCCTTAATTTGGGGGGTGATTGGGAAAGACCTTTGATGGCGTGACATTTGAACAGAGATTTGCACAAAGGGGGCCACGTCTGCAGCTTTCCAGAAGAGGGAATTCCAGGTAATAGAAACAGCAAGTACAAAGACCCGGCATCGCAAGTGTGCTGGGCAAAGTGAGGACACATCTCTGAGACGCGGGAAATGCCATCGGACATCAGAGTGACTGGTAGTGAGAACCAGATCATGTAGACCCTTACATTTGAAAGACAAACTGTATCAGGGTTATTATCCAATACTTTATGATTAACTCATCAGCACTGTTTTGGAGCCAAATATATTTAGAAACTAAATGTATTTGTTTCTTTTAGTACATTGCAAAAAGTCCACCCTCAGTTTAATATGATACTTCAAAGGGGAAATTACTTAGCAAGCCTGTTTTCCACGAAAGGGTTACTTTGCTAGCTGTAAAATGCAAAATAGATGTTCCTTGCTTCTGATCAAGCTGTTTTCTAAATAGCTGAAGAGGTGACTACAAAAAAAGCATAATTCAGTAATAGGATATCTTCGATGAAATTCTCAGTTCACTCATATTTTAAGTCTTTTTAAAAATGACTATAATTTGCTCTAGCAAAGATATTTAAATATTTCCCTCTAGCCACTTGTAAATCTCATTTCTAATCTCAAAGCTCCTGTAATCAAGTCCTCGATAGTTTAAATAAAGCCTCCATTTGGGATTAAACTGCTAGTGATAGACACACTTATTTCTGATTTTATGTGATCTATGAGTGAGTACGTCTGAAATGCTTATCAAATAATCATAATTAAAATGTATAATTTCAGAAAGATGATCCACTAATTTTAACCAGTATGCCTGGGACTTGGTTAAGGGAATGAAGAAACATGAAACAAAACTTTAAGTGGGCAATTATATTAAAAAATAATATAGGCAACTGCATGCTAAGAAAAAAAAAAAACCAGCACCCTTACATTTGGAGGAACAGAAAATTTATTACCTAGTTTCTCTGGCCTAGAATTCTGGGAAACTGCTGTTTTGAGCAAACCAAGCCTTCTCTTCCTTCCTCAGATGTAAAAAACTTTTCAGTGTGTACCAATTATTTTAGACTCCTCCTAGGCAATATTGGGGAGGGTTTGACTTTTCCTCACCTCTTCAAATTTAACCACCGGGATAAACACCTCAAAACATACTGAGGAGTCACCTGAGAGCATAAACAAACGAAGCATGAAGTCTCCCAACAGGAGGCTAAAGCAGCTTGAAAACTGCTGAACAGTATCAGGAATGATATTCTTCGTCTCTATTCTTTTTAGTGAAATGTCTACTGAGTGTGGTGGGGCTTGATGAGGTAACTTAATAACTTGAAAGCGTAAAGGTTAGGTGAAGAAAAATCCTCCTGCACAAGTGGGAACCAGGGGGCTGGGCTGGGGCGGGGAGTCTGTGAGCCCCCTGCCGGCGTCTGGGGCCAGAATGTGCCGGACCCACGAGGAATCACCCTGAACAGCTGCTCGAGCGAGGGTGCCTGAGAGCTTCAGACGCGATTACTTGGGAGACAACTGTTTCCCCTCCGATTAGAGAAGGGGCACTGCGGCTCAGCGAGGCTCACAGAGGCAGCGACCCAGTGTCACAACCACGTCGGGCCTCCTTTCCGTGGGCCCAGGGCCGCGCTGCTTCAGTAAATGATTTGACCAATTGTTTGTCTAAACGCCGTTGGCCTCTGTGGTCATTTAGTAACACAGTCCCTTCTGGAAGGCATGTGTGGGGGTGAGGCTAGCTGAGGAAAAATCAAGAGAAAGCTGACACTGGAAGGGACAATCCTTAAAGCAGGAATTTTGGGAGAGTGGGAAAGCACTACTCATGACCCGCGGCCATGGACGTTTCTGTTCCCCCCATGACCTGCATCTACATCAGAGCAGCTGCCAGTCCTTACACGACTTTGCAAGAATTAAAGAACTAACTTCCTTCTGCAAGTAAAAAATATTTACGTTATTATATGTAGCACGACTTCAACAACTGCACAGTGAGGGCTGGTCCTTGTGCTTGGGGTTGTTCCCAGGGCCCAAGCGCGGCACTGGATGGGTTGCCTGCACCCCTGTGCCTCCTGTCCTCCACTCTCTCCTGCTCGCCCCGTCCCCACAAGCAGAACATGGGACATGCCGGGTGCCCCTTATCACCCACACGCTAGACTCAGATGTGGCGCCCTCGCTCAGTACGCAACCTGAACACCCATAGGCGGTGATTCTCCTTGGGGTAGAAAGAAGAGAGTTGAGAACAAACACAAATTCAAGCGTGCTTTATGGATTTGGATGAGTTACAGGTGGAGAGAGCCAATACCGAGGAGGTTTTGTGAAAAAATTCGAATTTAGAAAGAAATGATCTTTGTTGACCTTTTGTAGGGTTCAATTTCCATGAGACAAAATACACTTAGAATACATTTTTAATGTTCAAAAGTAGTCTTTTAAAATTTGTTGCTTAGGAGAAAAGTAGACAAACTTCGCTCCTAAATATTAACACAAAGCGTGAGAAATAAAATTATTCTATCTAAAAGGGGGTAGGGGGGCAAACAAATACAGAAGTCTGGCTTTGTCTGAGATTATGCAGACCCCAAGTTTTCTGAAGTTTCCTTTAGGCCTGAATATTGGAGGCTATGTTTGTGATGGGATGGGTCTGAGCAATCTTCCTGGTGATTACTCAAGTGTGGAGCATAAATTATTACCCCAGGCAAGCACCGACTTAAATGAAGTAGTTTTCTGAAAGTAGAATGTGATTAAACTGTGCATTTCATTCAAAACATCTCCTGTTTAGCCAATCTCCGTAGCTCCTGGTGCCTCATCTTCAGGTGGATGGATTCTTGGGGATAATTTGGAATGCTGCACGATTTTACAGAGATGAAGCTAAGCACGTGAGGAATCCATAAGAGATTCTTGTCACTAACCTAGCGAGGCAAAGGGGCCTCTACGTGAGAGAGCAGGGAGCGCCGTCGGATTTTATTTTCTAGTTGTACGTTTATACCTATTTACATCTCCAATGGTACTATTTACTAACCTTGTAAATGAATCAGTTCTATTTACCAAAATCAGGAGTTTCTACCCTTATATTAGATGGCATTTTGCTTTTAATAAAGAAGACTCAAGCTCTCCATGCACTGGGTCTCCTGCCTCTGTGCAGCATCGGGGCCCCAGTGAAACGAAGCCTGTGAGGAGCCCAGCGGAGTCACACTCCCTCCGGCCTTGGCCTGTGCCCTGCTCTGCAGATTAGCAGGCCCTGGACTACCCTTTACTTCTCCCAGCTACAGCCACACGCCGGGCTGCCAGTTCAGTAAAGACCTCTGGAAGGAGGATCTGTTCACCGGTCTACACTATTTTACTAACAAGGTACCCTTCTATTAACAATGGTTTACGACCAGGTATTTCAAGTCAGGGAAACTTGAAAGTGACCTGGGTGATGACTTTGCAATCCAAACCCCTCTTAGTATTACCCATCTCCCCACACACATTAGCAAATGTGTGCAGTGATTTTTCATAAATGCGTCTGTGTGAGGAGCCACTCTGCCTGCGCTGTCATTCTACCAGCGCTCACCGGTGATTTTTGTCTTGAAGTCGGGCTCTCGCCCATTCCCCAGGGCTTCCTGCCCGTGGGGCTCTGCAAAGCTCACTGTGGAAGGAAGGCCTGAATCGGCACCTCCTCCCTCTCATGAGGTAACGTTCCGAAGGGAAAGACAGGACCAGACAATACAGATTACCATTTGTTCACCAAGTATCTCGCGACTGATGACTGCAGGGCAGACACTGACCCGGTCTCTGGGCTTAGACAGATGGGCCTCCCCCGCCGCCGTGGTTATTAACCACTTCCTCGGTTCTCCCCGCCCCGCTCACTATTCAGTTAAACCGTGCATCCACGACAACCCCATATCCTTTCCTTGCTTTACTTTTTGCCTTAGAATTTAGTGCCTTCCCACCTACCATATGATCTCCTTATTTATTTTATTTAATGTCTAACATCTGTTGTTGAAATATAACTTCTATGAAGGCAGAATTCTTCTGTGTTGCACCCAGTGCCTGGAAATAGTGCCTGGCATACAGTAGGCATTTAATAAATGTTAAATGAAACTATACTGTGGAACTACCTAGCACAACTTGGAAAAATGTATAAAGCTACGGAAACATGAAACTCTTTTTACTTTATTTTATCTTAAAAAAATGTCTTTATTGATTTCAGAGAGAGGAAGGGAGAGGGAGAGAGAGAGAGAGAAACATCAATGCTGAGAGAGTCGCTGATCGGCTGCCTCCTGCACGCCCCCTGCTGGGGATCGAGCCCGCAACCCGGGCATGTGCCCTGACTGGGAATCGAACCGCAATCTCCTGAATCATGGGTTGATGCTTAACCACTAAGCCACGCCAGCCGGACCATGAAACTCTTTTTAAAGGGTTAGCTATTGGTAGGGGGGCGTTTCTAGTGGAATAATCTGAAAAGGTGTCACCATCGAGGAGGAGGTTAGTCATAGCTGACTTTTGATGGAGAAGAGGGGCATATTTTGAGGAAGGGGGAAAGCTGTTCAAGAGAGGTGCTTGGTTCATGCAGTGGCCCGGTCACAGGGAAGCATGTGAGGTGACAACCAGCTCCACAGGCAGTTTGATAATCTTGTCACCTTTCTAATGGTGAAGAGACTCCAGCCCCTATGATGTGACTGTTGACCTCATACGTCACCTCTCATTAGATTAATGTCTGCTGTGCTAAGGGCATTTTGTGTGCTGTGTATGAATCACAGACACAGTCTTTAGAACTTAATGAAAACCCAGGTCCCAGTTCATTCACTGGTTTCTCCATATGTTGTAGGAGAGGTCAGCTGCATTTGGTGATTCTTCTGCCCAAGATAATAAAGGTGATAACCCTGTAACTATATAGTCCTAGTAAAATATTATCCCTGGTTTTCCCATCAAAACCAAACCAAACCCACAGATGAGGTCAAGCGCACCAATACCGACTCGGGTTCCACACAGGCCAAACTACCCTGCAGGAGCACGACTGGGATACTCAGCTGCGCCACTCAGCGACAGGTTATTTTTCTGTTCACTTTTTTCTGAATTATAATGAAGTCTCATACAGTTTCCATAGCTTAATATCCTATTTGAGCCTAAATTGTCATTTACCCACAACTTTTTGTTGTTAAAATACGCAGTCATGTACTGCATAATGACTTTTCGAAACACATGTTTTTATTGGTTTTAGAGAGAGAGGAAGGGAGAGGGAGAGAGAGAGAGAAACATTGATGAGGGAGAAACACCGATCCCCACCAATCAAGCCCGCAACCCGGCCAGTGCCTGGATGGGGAATTGAACTGGTGACCTCTCTTGGTGCATCCGACGACATTCAACCAACTGAGCCACACAGGCCAGGGCTGCATAACAATGTTTTGATCAATGATGAACCACATATGTGACAGTGGTCCCATAAATGTGTAATGGAGCTAAAAAATTCCTATGTCGCAGTCATTGTAATGTTACAGTGCAATACATTAACTTGCCTACGGTATTCAGCACACTAACATACTGCACAGGTTTGCAGCCTCAGAGCAACAGGCTGTAGCATTTAGCCTTGGTCTGTGGCAGGCTATATGGACCATCTAGGTTTGTGATGCACTCTGTGATGTTTGCACAATGAGGAAATCACCGAATGGTGCATCTCGCAGAATGTATCCCCATCTTTAAGCAACACATGACTGTAAAATCGAGACTACATAGTCAACAAACACCCATAGGGAACATTTCTCAGCCTCAGGGCTTCCTTTGCCTTTCCCAACTAGATCACAAAACAAGTATTTTCATCTAGCACTGCATTTTTTTTCTTAAAAACTAAGGAATGTCTGACCATGTTTAAAAAAATGATTTATATATTCATGAAAACATTTTAATTTAGTTATATAATTGTCATGTTTTTAAACTGTTAATACCAGAATAATTCCTTAGATCTAACTGAGTGCAAGAAAGAGAAACAGAGAAAAGAGGGAAGCAAAACAGTTGAGAAAAAGTGGAGAGAGTAGAGGGGAGAGGTAGAAGCAGCCCCTGGGCATTCTGACCTGACAGCGGGAGACGGTGAGTCACAAGCAGTTGCTTGAGGGAGCAGGGACCAGGGGCCAGGAGAGAGACATGTATAAAGGTGGAAGAACACAAAGCAGGGCAGAGAGGAGAGAAAGGAGGCTTTCAGGTGAGGGGTAGGTGAGATCTTCTCTGCTCCTCAGATCTCTTAAAATCATGAATTTTAGTGTACCTATTAGTCACTCCCTTTTGGAAATGCCATCTCAGTATCTTCATAGTTCTTCCACTGCTCCAATCTTTAAATTCTCTATGGGATAACAGCACTGGGGGGGGGGGGCATGGATTGTTCTGAGTTCTACACTTACAGTGACCAGAGTATTATAGCCCCTCAGGCTAGAGGAATAAGGGTAGGTATATGATAGTCCTGTTAGGGATGTTCCTAAAAGCCCACTGAATGAAAACATTAAAATGATTTTACACAACCATTTATAAGGCCATTTACCTATCTAATGGTATTGAATATGAACATCTATCCCAACATTTCATAACCCTTTTTAAAAAAATACCAACTTCACTTTAGAATAGATTCAATATTCCTCTTTGGTGAGCTAATTACCCACTTTCATTTCTAGCCTGTGAAAACATACTTGAATAACCTTTTGCTTTTCGGAGAAAAATGTACTGTTATTTGTGAGGTTGCTCAGTCATTTTTTTAACATGCTTCTGAATTCATGAGTTTTCCACTATCTTCAAAAATCAGTCTTCATTTTGTTGTGATAATCTGCATATGCTTTTTATACCTTTTTCACCTACATTGGCATCCTTTATTTTTAAATTTCCCTTACCTTTTTATATAGCAGCTTATCAATGAACTCATTATATTTGTTAAAATATGCCTATGGGAATACAAAACAGTCTTGCTATCTTCCCCCACCCAACTCAACCAATCCCTATTTTTTTAAATCACTGAAACATTCATCCTGATGAAATTCTTTTATGCTTTTCTAAATGTGGCCCTTTGATCACTGGCTCTTTGTTTATTTCCTTCACTGTGATATTTTTTTTCAGAGTTCCTTGCTAAGTGCAAATTAGAACAGGAGTTTCAACCTCCTGCATAACATTGTAAAATAAATAAATAACAGACTTGTATTTATATAAACTATCCGAATCCGTGTCAGTAAATGATCTAATTAATTACTCCTTTGGGGCTATGTTATATGTTTGCTTTCCTCTTAGAGAGGTGAAGGAAGTGAAAATAAATTTCTAGCTGTTAATGGGGTAAATTCTGTAAATGGATAAGGGTCACCGAAACAAACTCTAATTTGTGTCACATTTGTTTTTAGGCACTTAATTTACTCTGTTTCTTTAACCCTGTTTGAATGTTCCTTAAGAGTTCCTGCTTGATTTCAAACGAGCAGGACTGATAGAGCCCAGTTAAACTTGAGAGGACGCGTTCTGATATTTGCAGTGAGCGGAGACAAGCTGGGCAAGAAGGAAGATAGACGTCACCCCTTGTAATTCAGTGTGGGATGCCAGATTCCAACCAAGTCTGCAGAGATTGGACAAAATCCAATTTGTCATTATTTATTCCTAAGCATTGTGCTTATAGTCTGTATTTCTTCATTCTTATTCGCCATTTACCCAATTATATCTATCCTTATTAGACCCCTGCTGAAGGCAGCATTAGCCAGAGAAGTCCCATAGCTTAGCCTAATCCTATTATCTCTTGATAAACGGGGACACATGAGGCTCTAGATGGCCAAATTCAGCATTACTCTCCCCTCTCTTTCTCCCTCCTCCTCTCCTCCCCTCCCCTCTCCCCCCATGAAAAACGCTGTTGCCCATCCTTACGCCTGATGTAATTAAGATCTGGAAATACGCCCATTCTAATCCTTGCCCGGTAGGAGCATCACTGTCAGTGCAGAGAAATGAACTGCAGTCATGATGTAAAGGGCTGACACCTCTGTGACATTTACTGATGTGTTGGGCCAAACTGCCACGTTGACATAGTGACGTTTATATCTTCAGAGTTTTAAAATCCCTGCCAGAAACAGAGCAACGGAACTTGGGGGAAAGAGGGTCACAGCAGGGAAGATAACAGGCCATCCTGAGAAGTGAATTTTTTGAGGTGTGTATTTGGATGCGCAGAGGGACAGTTGAGAGGGAGGAGGGGGAAAAGTGGAGGGGGGAGAGAGGGGAGATAGGAGGGGCTGGGGGAGAGACGGAAAGAGAAGGGGGAGAGAGAGACAGAGAGACGGAGAGGCAGAGAGAGAGAATGAATGAGAGTGGATGGGCTGCGATGGCGGTCCTTACGGAACTCCACAGAGCGGCAAACTCTTTCCCCTTTTCAGAGTTAATCCCAGACTGCTGAGCTTCTTGTTAAGCTGCACTTGCAGATGCCCATCTGCCTATCACTGAATCAACCAGGGCTGTATTCGAGGCAAGAATGTAGCAATATTGGCTGAAAATGTTTATTAAAAATCTATCTTCTAACACTAACTCGTGATTTGCTACCAACTGTTGGGTAAAGAATAAGGTCTCCTTTACCCATAGACCTCTCAGGATTTGCGTTGCAATCACATGATCCTTTCTGTCTGACTACATACACTATTTATAACATCAAAAGGGCTTCGTGCTTTTCAAAAGGAATTTATTATCCAAAAGGTTGTGTTTGGGAAGAAAGCCAACTCAAGCCTCCTGAGAAAGGGGGAAACCAAATCCATTTATTTAGAAACATATAATTTTGATAATGTTGGAAATGCCTTTCAATACTATATATACACGTATAAGATAGAAACCCTCAAAGTCCAACCAATTCTTCATAAATCGAAGAAAATAAATGTGTTCGAAAGTTCTATCCTGTTAAGAGAAAGAACACAGTCCTTTTGTCCCAGAAAGAGGCAACTGGCAAAGAGGGGGATTGCCAAAGGGTTAAGCACAAGGAGAGTTTTGCACAAAATTGGAGATCAAGAAATATTGATTGGCTGTTGCTAAGATGGAGGGCTTGACCGAGGGAAAGTGCCCGTAGAGTTTCAGTGTTCTTTTGACGCTGTCAACTCCTCTATGAACTTCGCCGCAACCTCTAGGGACTGCGAGCTGCACTTTGAAAACAGCTCTTCTTAACGGCACAGAAATAGGAATTCCTTTGGGGGCAACTTGTTTTATTTCATTGTCATCGATAACTTCAGCATTAATGATGTGACAGTGACAGGTGGGTAAAGGGGTGCCCTAGATAAGCATCTAGGGGAGCACAGCCTTTTCTTCCAGCTGGTAGCTTCACAGTTTGGGGCCGAGGCTAGCCCACGTTCTGCTGGTAGAGGCTAATTAGTGATGACAGGGCCAATAACACATTATTTATATGATCTATAATATACTTAATAATAATAATCGATATATATGTGGTGACTAAGCATATATATTCATTTCCCTTGCAGAGCAAGCTACAGCATTACTGCAGGCGACGGGCATGCATTTCATATTGAAAAGGAAGAGCAGGCCCTTAGAAACAAGCGTTTGCCAGCCACAGTGGGCATAACAAAACTGGCAGAGACAGGAAGCTCAGGGCAGGGAAACACTAAAGAGCCCTGGTTTATAACAACAGTATACTTCCGCTGCATGTTTATTTTCTTATGCCTTTTACTGCTATAAAGACATTAGTTAAGTCAAACAGAAGTCAGTGTTATTTGGCCAGAAATGAGAATACTGAGGAAAGCTGCATGGCCATGAGGGCTCCGTCTCACTTGATAACTATGACCACAGACAGCTCCTGTGTGCAAAACACTCCATGAAAGGAGGCTTTCATGTGATCGGGCCACCGAGTTAAAGGTAAATTGAAGGCCATGAGATCAAGGCTCAGGGTAAAGGCGTTTGAATCCTGGAATTTAGCATGAAAACCAGGATATTAAAAAAAGACAGTCACCCACATACTGCCTTTTCTACTTGCCTGTATACCATTTTCCAATACTTGAGTATTCTGTCACAGTGTTTATGTTCTAGTTGATGAGATTACAGGGCTATTCGTGATCATTAATAGCGGTCCCTGTTTTCCCCACAAGCAACTTGCTAAACACACAAAATCCATCAGACCTGGTAGCCTTTCTGAAAAATAGGAGAAACTCAACACAATAGATTTCAGGTAAGATATAAATCAAATTTTACTTCATCTGTCTCTAGGGCTGGGAGACTAGCAGAGTTCTAATCATATACATATTTAAATTTGTAATCAGACTCCTTGGGAGGACAGGCTGTTGTGTTTACCATGGGCTTAGAGCTAAGATTTCTGGGGACTGAGGATAGTTGGCTGTAAATCCTGTCATTTTGGTGACTTAATATTTTATATTATCATGGTATTAGCATAATTGTGACCTCTGCATTGTAGCATTTTATGTGTTTCTAGTGTAACTTTTGATGCTTTACTAAAGTCAACAAAAATTCCCATTATTCCCTCTTTTAGAGCACATTTGGCATGAAGTTTAAGGTTGATTTAATGTTATTAGCGCTTAAAGTGGTACAAAATCCATGAATATACAAATCCATCTCCCAGTTCACCATAACACTGCCATAAAATGCTAGGAGATGGGTGATAAACATTTCTTCTCCTTTTTTTCTCTTTCCCTAATTTTTCCTGCTGGAGGCTCTGCCTCTACCCAGAGGGCATGCGAGTGTTGCCAGTTCCCCCACACAGATCAATCACTAGGGCTTCCACATGCCCAAATAATAACCCAACAGGAGAGCTTGGCTCAGCTGCAAGCCTCATTAAAACTATTCTCAAAGTAACAGCAAGGTTTGGGGAGCGCTCTGCTTGGACCAGACTCTGCATATTTTTCAAGATAATGACCAGAGAAGAAGCAATAGAGGACACAGACCCTTTTATTTGTGATTTTGGCAAGTTACAAAAAAATAGTGAAGCAAAGCTAACTATTTCAAAGGATGTCCAATGGCAAAGTCTTGTTTAGAATTCTTAGTGAAAAATTATTACTATGGTGAAACTACTGAGGCTTGAAGGGCTGCAAGGGGCAAGTGAACTTGAAGAGACTAAAGGGCTCTGATTGGCCAGCTGCTAGAGGCCAAGTGTCTAATCAGAGTGAGTGGTGAAATGTAAATCCAGTGTTACCCTTGCTCATGGCTCCCCAAATGTTCCATGAGCTACTCAGGTGACTGTCAGGGAGTGTGTGAGTATGAGTGTGAATGGGAGTGTGTGTGTGAGAGTGTGTGTGAAATGATTAAGTTTCCTCTATTCAAAGTTATGGATGGGCAATGAGAGCAGAGTTAACACTGATACATAGAAATCCCAAGTTGACTTTTCCATGGATCCCTGTATTATTTCCTCTTGGCAGGTACTCAGAGACAATCTGGGAAGATGTGCCTTTAGCTCAGCAATCTCATGGTTCTATAATTAAGGAAGGAGGGACTGAAAAGGTTCTGAGAGGAGCAACTTCTTCCACCCTCCAAAAAAGATGAAAGGTTGTGAAAAGAGTCTAGGAAAAAAGGGCAGAAGTTAATGTTCACAAATGGAGAGGGAAACCAACCCCAAAGGCTGATTTAATAATTGCCTCATACATATGAAATATTTTTATGAAAAGGGTATTGACAAACTCTTTCCCACCTCCGGGGAAGATTCGTGCTAATAGTACCAGAAGAATCATTTAAATGAGAGATGAGGTCTCTGACTCCAAGTTTTTAAAAAGAAGCACTCTTCGAAACAGGCTGCATTTGAAAATGTTCTCTGTCGAGCAATATTGTTTCCAAAAGTCTGTGAGGGGGACAGAATGACCACAGCAATATCAAGAACTGTGTAGCAGGCAATCTACTGTACTCTATATATGACATGGTCTCCACCTCTCTGAAATAAATGTCCCCCAGGCGAAGAGACCAGAAGGAAAAGTCAAGTGACTAGGCAAGATAAGAATCTTTACAGAATAAAATTCTGGTATTTGCTCATTCCCCACATTTTATATCGATAAAATAGAAATATAACTGCCCCAAAGAAAGATGGATATGGAGTGAGAAAATGAATGAAAAATACTCATAAATGTTTAAATTGGGCAGCACTAAATTGACAACAAAGAGATGCATTTTCTCCCATTAAGTGGTGCTGAAGTAAGATCAAAGTTGTGCTGAATGCCGACATTCAGAGATGGAAGATTAATATTTATTTGCTTCCACTTCTTATTCTAATGATAATTCTCTACTTAATTGGCCTAGTTAATTTATGAAATCAAATCTAGATCAGTGAAATTGACAAGTAGTCATTGAGGAAAGGATATTACAGTTTAAAAGCATGAACGATAGCAGTATAAATGATATATGTTATGCTATTAAGCAAGTCACTATAAAGTGAATTACAATGAGCATAAAGGGAATGTATTTTACTGTGTCAAAAACACATTTTTATGCAATGTACAAACTTTATATTGAATGGTCAATCCTGACAACCTGATTTCACTTTCTGAAAGCCCATATCTGTATTTGGATAAAAATTAACATTAGAAAGGAACTAACATGTACATGGGACGTGGCGCTAAGGAAAACTATTATTGTGTTTTCAGGGCAATTTTAACAGTACATTCTTCTGTACATTTTAGAATATTTAAGGCATGCCTTAGCTTCCACTGGGGAAAGTAAAACCATGGCTGCTAGTAAGCCATTTAGCTGCACTTCGAATGGGAAATGAAGCTCTATTACCAGCTCAAAGTGAGGATGGCTGTGGTGCTTCTTTAGAGGGCAGGGAAGAGCAGCTAGGCAGCTGGCAGAATTTATTTCACTCTGGTCCATGCCCCTTCTGGTGGCTGAATGCCAGGGTGAAGTGACACAGTGAGAAATTGCTTCCCTCTCAGTGGGAGGCATGTCATTTTCTCTCCCCCTCACAAAGGCCCACTGCGTTTCCTGTGGCAGTTCAGTTTACCTTTACCCCAAACGCTCCTAAGCACAACTGGGGATACTGTCTTCAAAGAAAGAATTCCTCAACAAACATACAGTAATGATCTGATGAAAAACAGAGGAACAGAAATGACTCTGGATATTTCCAGAACTAATATCAGCCCAAAGATCTGTTTAGAAAATTAAGCATCTTCTAGGTCTCAGTTCTTCCTAGCATTACTGAAATTTTAGACACATTAAAAAGTTAAAGCAGGGAAAAATGTAGCATCATAGTGAACAATCGACAGATATTCACTGAGTTAAACTGACAAACTCAGACCTATAATTTTTGATGCCAAAAAATGCATCAAATATGCTTTATTCTAATTCTTTTTAATGTGTATGATTTACTGCATCAATAAGTTTATCAAGTACCCAAACACAAGTAAGGGGGAAAAGCCTCTTATATATTCAATATCCTTATTTTAAAACTTTAGTGTTTATTAAGATCCATTAACTATACACTCTCCAAAATTCAATCTGAGAGCTTCTCTTTTCTTTGTTTCATTTACTGAGAGCTTATTGTGTTAGGTCAAACCTTCTATGTTGATGACTCAATTTGTCGTAAACTAATTTTATTTTTCCACCTATACTGCTCTTTAAAAATTTCATTTAAGGTTGGGGGTGGGTAGAAGTGCTTATCAGGTTAGGGATCAATCAGACCCTTGTTCAATTCCCAGCTATTCTGTTCACAGGTTATGTTACCTTGGGTAAACTATTTAATCTCTCTGAGTCTCAGTTTCCTCATCTATAAAATGGGAGTAATAAAAATTCCTCCTTCATGTGTTGATAGTTTAAATGTACTAAAAATGTGTTAAGTATAGTTAGCATAATGCTTTGCACATTGTAAATGATTAATAAAGGTTTTCTCCTTTGTTTTTATTAAATTATTGATACAGTAATACACCATGGTTACCCAAGCCAGAAACCTGGGCACAATTTATTTTCCTTTCTCCTCTTTACCTGTCACATTATCAAGTTTTGCTAGTTTAACTTCCTATATCATCCTCAAATTTACGCCATCTCTCCATTTATCTTTTCTTGCCCTGAGTCATGGTATAAGCCCTTATCCTCTCTTTTACAAATCACTCTAAAAAGATAACTCTTTTTCTCTTTTGTTTTATTTAAAAGCAATACATTTTCATTGTAAAAAAACAAACAAACGACTACTAATGTATGAAATTTAAGGCGACTATCTCTTATAAATCTACTCCCCCAGGAAAAAACCTAAATTTTCTTTTCATGCGCACACAAACACATCTGCTCCATGCTTATGTATGCAGTTCCCTTGATTATTTGTACTGGGTATATTGTAGTTATCGTCCTTATCAGTATAATTTAGATATACCTCATTATAATAATTTTGTGATCTTCCATTTTACAAATTTATGGTCAACTGTTAATCAGTTCAATAATTCTTGCATAAAATACTCCTACGAACCTCCTAACAGTTTCCTTTCCTATAGTCTTTCCCCCCTGAACTCTATATTTTATGAAGCAAACAGAAAAATCTATCCAGAATTCATGTTTGACTCTAGTGTTACTGCTTAAAGGCCTTCAGTGATCCCTGTTGCACTGGAGAATGTTCAGGTTCCCTGAGAACAGTCTTCGGTGGCCTTGTCCCCACTTACGTCTCCAGCTTCACACCACCTCCCTTTCTCTGCCTTACTCTTTTGCTTGCCATTCTTGGACTGGTACCATCCATCATATTGTCTCCCCTTTCTAGACTGCCTTTTCCTCTCCCCTTTATTCTAGAACAGAAGTTAGCAGACATTTTGTAATAAACCAGCTAGTAAATTTTGAGGCTTTGCGGGTTATATGGTCTCGGCCGCCACAACTCCTTAACTCTGAAGTTGTAGCTCTAGAGCAGCCACAGACAATGTGAAAATGAATAAACACGGTTATTGTTCCAATAAAACTATGTTTACAAAGACAGGCAGCAGGCTAGATTTGACACCTCTTGTTCTAGACAAGTATTCGGCTCAGATGACACCCCTTCCAGAAAACCTTACCCTTCAGTTTCCACCGGGTTCCCATAACACTCGATGCATGAACACGTTGCCCTATGACCCTATCAATGTATGTTTGTTTCTTTCAACAGACTGATACTGCTTGAGGGCAGGAGCCATGTTTCCTTCATCTCCGTGTCTCTAGCACTTATATACATAACACTTAATAAGCATTCAATAAATATTCACTAAAAGAAGAAATATATGTGTCTCCAAATTTTTTAAAAAAGTATTGCCTCTTTCTCTCTCTCTCTCCTTCCCCCTCCCTCCTTCCTTCCCTCTCTCCCTCCCTCCCTCTCTCTCCAGAAAACATTCCGATTATGTGATTCACAGATTATAAAAGCTAATTAAGTCCATCAACATTTTTCCTCCAGCCTTTCTTTTTTTAAAATTTATCTTTATTGTTGAAAGTTTCCCCCCACCCCCATTAATCCCCTCCCCCATCAGGAGTTGCCTCAAAATCATCTGGAGGGCTTTAAAACATGTTATTAATCAATGTTACCCCAATAAACTTAATTTTAAACATGACGATTAAATTTTAAAAAATGCTGACAGTTTGGGTCTTCTCAAAGATTAGAATTAAGGTCTGAGTAAGGTGCCTCGTCTACATGTTTTCCGTGCCCACCAGGTAATTCTGATGCAAGCTCCAGTCATGATGCTGACGGACAGCCATCATTTCTTTTCCACTGTCCCAGTTTCAGTCCTGCAACCTCTAAGCCCCCCTTGCCAGCGTGACAGGCCAGGCCAGCCCTCCCCGTCCCTGGCCCTCTAAGCACCTGCGGGCCTCCCCATTCCTGCGCTCTCACCCCTCACAGGGAACAGGGGCCTTGCTCAAGCACCCGCAGGCCTGTCTGAAACCTGCGGGTCTCCCCACAATCCTTCCGCGTGCTGTAAGGCGTCTTCCATCCAGCTGACACCCATATTTTCATTTCTGACCACAAATACTCCGCAGAGGTCAAGCAAACACTTATATTGTTCCCTGCAGGGAATTTGGGGTGAGGCCTACCCCTCTTTGATTGATTTTAACCTTTTACTCTCTTTAAATGGTTCCCATTTTTAGTCTCTCTGTACCTTTTATGATAAGCTTTTTCAAATCCTCTTGGAAAGTAAAATAATATAATTATATTAATAATAAATGCCTTTGTCTTTTTGCGTTTGCGCATCTCCTTTGCTTGCAACCCAGCGCCGGGCCCAGCCGTGCACACTCGGCGCCAGACCTGCTTCCTCCCAGGCTGCTCTGAGTAACAGGCAGCTCCATCCATCGAGTCGCTCAGGACAAAACCTCACAGGCATCCTTGGCCTCGCCAGTCAGCAAATCCTACGGGCTTCACTTTCACTTATATAGAATCTGATTATTTCTCACCATCTCTGCTGCTACCCCCTTGTCCAGGTAGCCACTGTCTCCAGGCTAGAAGATGACAATGGCTCCCTGTCTTCCTTCTGCTACTCCAACAAAATGACAGCTAGAGATACTTAAAATAATAATAATAATGGCTTTATTGAGATATATTTCATATTAGAGGTACTTTTTCAAAGCTTAAGTGTAATCATGCCACTTATAAGGGTTCCCCAACTCTCTCAGAGTAAAAATAAAACTCCTTACACAAACCTCAAGGCTCCAAAAATCCCATAGAACACTCTTCTCTCTCTGACCTGTTCTTCCTCCAGCTCACGCCTCTCTGGCCACACTTCTTCGTCTGACAGCTCTTCTCCCAGATGTGAGCATGAATGGCTCCTTTGCTCTCTCAGGTCTTTGCTCAAATGCCACTTTTACAGTGAGACCTAATTTATGACTGCAATCACTCCCAGTCCCAGCACTTCTGACCTCCCTTTTCCTCCATAGCACTTTTAATTATTTAATATACATGTATTGTGCTTGTTTGTTCTCTCCTCTCACTAGGATATAAGCTCCATGAGGACAGAGGATTTACTGTACCCTTCTGCAAGGACAGTGCCTGGAACATAGTAGGTGCTCGATAAATATCTGTGGACTTAATAAATAAATAACTCCTTAAATTTCTTCCTCCCATGTTTCTGTTTTATAACCTTCCTCTAACTTCCTATTGGTAACGTCCCCTTTTAATGCTATTAGAAAAATAAGTCATATGACAATGTCATTCCTACCTACCCACTTGACTTCTTTTAAGGATGTTGATATCAATTACTCTAATTTTTCATTTATATAACACATGGTACACATTGAGAATGGAAAGTAATCTTAGAAACTTATCTAACCTGTCTCCTCTTTTGTGTTACACATCAAGGGGTGACAACGAGGAGGAGAGCCGGGGCAAAGAGTCATGGAATCCCTGAGTCCCACTCCAATGCTTGCTTCTCGGAACCACACCAATCCTCATCACCAGCACAGCCTGCGCTTTCTGCGTGCCGTGGCCTAGACTAAGGAAGACTTGCTTTCCGCCCGTGGGCTGGTCAGATGGTGTGGTATCATACTCAAAATCACAAGGTTGGCAAAAAGAGAGGTGGGCAAGAAGTGTGCTCACGGGATTGTGGCCCAGGTGCTCCAGTACCGCGACTTGTCTCTCAGGGCCTCATATGAGAAATGGAGATAATTACTCTGTCCAGCTTACAGATTTGCTGTGAGCATCAAATACGATAATGGATGTGAAAGCACTTTGGAATTCACAAAGCACTGGGCCGGCATAAGTTTGCTATTAACTCCGAACAACTATCTAACATGCACAGTGTTTTTGTTGTGAAAAGGACTGGAGGACAGCGCACAATTGGCTAAGTGCAAATTTATCACAAAACTGGAAAAGTTGCTCGAAGTCATGTGGTCGATTGTCAGTATCCCCTTATGTAAAGAACAAGATTCTCATGTTTTTTGTCATGTGCTTCACAAATCCTGCATTAGCTTTTAAGATTCTCAAGGTTGAGATGCAACCTCTACTGCGGCTGGGTGCTCAGTGAATAGAATTCCTCTAAAATGTTGCCATCTTTCTTAAAGTGTGTCTGCGTAACTTTACTTAGTCTACAGGGAAGGAACTTCATAAAAGTTCATTTCCATTGTTCTTATATTAATGATGAAAAAATATCCAACATAGCTCTTTGATAGAAACTAGCATGTTAACATCTGGTATAAGATCCTTTGGCAACTGCTGAAGATGTGATCAGCCTAAATGGACCATCTTACATACGCTTAGGGAATTCCCACCTCTAAAGATTTTTACTTTGAATTAGGCACAAGCCTAGAATTAACTTGAGAAGGCTTTTTCCTTCCTTCCTTGGGTATTTCTATCTGATATGAGAGCTGGTTTCTTGGTAAAACTAGGTTCTTTGAACAGTTATTTCTGCTAAGTCTATGTTTTAATCAGCCCCTATTCTTATATAGCAAAGGGATTTCTTCCAGCAAAACATTTTCTTCCCATTGACAGGCCTAAATGTTCAATAAAACTTATGTTACAGAAGATTGTGTTTTCCACAGATGGCTACACCAATTTACCCATCCCACATTCTCTTCTTGCAAAGCGATGTTGACAGTCCTCCATGAGAGGCAGGATCCACATTCCCTCTTCTGGAACATGGGCAGAACTCCGGAGAGCCACCGTAAAAGGATACGGTGCGAGTGACGCTGCGCGACTACTAAGATTGGTTTTCCCACCTGGCTCCCTGTTTTCTGGGCCCCCGACTCCTGGAATTTAGTCATCATGTTGTAAGGAAGCTGGGCAGTCCCATGGAAAGGCCATGGGAAGATGTTTCAGGGAAAGTTCCAGATGAGATGTCGGCTGATGGAGCAGCGTGTGGGAGTGAGCCTGCGGGCGACCCGGCCTCGGGCCTCTGAGCTGCCAACTGATGCCAAGTGAAGCAGAGAAAAGCTTCCCCGCCAAACGCCGCCTGAACGGCACATCCACGGGCAAAGTAAACGGTGTCATCGCTTCAGCAGCTAAGTTTTGGGGTACTTTTTATGCAGTAATACTCATCACTCAGGTCTCCCTATTTTCACTTATGCACTGCCATCGATCAGTCAGAAGTCGGAAGCTGGCCTGCCGGACAGCAGTCAAATGAACGACAGGACAGTGTTTCAGAGCAGGAATGAAAACACCGCACTCAACAGACGCTCTTAAAATTTCTCAGCCAGGTAATCATAAGGATCTGCGCTACGAAAAAAAACCCTATTTTTTAAAAAGCTTTGTTCTAGAAAAACTAGATCCCATAAACACATATAAGGCACTGAGGTCAGAAAGCAATGTGGACTTGGTATTTGCTTTAAATAACTATCCACATGAGCACTGATGTCCAGTATTTTCATAGCAGTTGTCAGGTCTTGAGTAAGTTACATACCCCATCTGTGCCTCACTTTCTTCACCTGAAAATGGGTATAATTGTACCTCCCTCATAGATCTGCTGCGAGAATGTAAAGAGATCATATTTAGAAAGTATTCTATGACTAGCACATGTTGTCACACTTCGTTTTTTAGACCTTCTCTGTTCGATCATGACTGCAGACAGAAAAGTATTTAGTGATTCACTCTTATCCTGTATTCATTATAATTCTCAACTGAAACACGTTTTAAAAAGTTAAACATTTATTTGTTCTGTCTCATCCCTTGATTAGAAGCAAAGTTTGAAATTGAGTTATGCTTTCCAAAAGAGACTTCTGGAAAATGTTTTTAATGCATAGAAGGAAATCATCAGTAACGAAAACAAATACTATGGAGGCTCCCCTTGGACTGTTCAGACCAACTTACAAGATCTGCAGGAAATAAGAGTTTCATTGCTTGGTATCGAATCCTAGGTAACAACTCTGTGGATTCAGGCTTCCAGAGCCCAACTGGCTCTGACCTGTGGCCAGGAGGCTCAGGATTCAACCCATATGGAAAGTTTCACCAAAATGCATTCAATACAAAGCAAGACTCCCTTTAAAGTATTTGTGAAAGTGTGACTACACATTTTGCTCCGACTCCTCCTGCATTAACAATTGCATGACTGATTCAGTGCTTGGTGGGCTGATAGTGTCAATACTGACAATGATGTCATGGGAAGAGTCAGGAGGATGGGAAAAGGATGACCACTCTTGTAATAAGGCAAGGCCTTGACTCAGGACAGACAATACTTTGCGAACATGCTTTCAAAATTGGGTCCAGACAGAGAAGAGTATGAGTTAAATCTGCTGAGCAGCTCTGAATCTCCAGAATTAGAGCCTTCATTAATATTTTAAAAATAATTCTCTTAGACTGATGTGAATGAAGCAGCATTCGCAAGGCAGGTTCATATATTTAGGGGGGGGAAGAGACCCTCCAAAAAATAAATGTACTTTATTTTACTTATTATTTATTTCCACTTTGCCTTTCAAAACAGGAGACAGAATTATTTGCAAGAAAGGAACCAGCAGCCACACCTTAAGGGTTTTTTTTCACACATGAAGCTCAGCTTTCATATTTTCTACAGATCTTTAAGCAGTTATAAGTTTACATACTCATGTATTTATTAATTCAGCTCTTCTGCCTTTCATGAATAAATTATGCTCAGCTAATTTCCATACGAGCCTGGTGGCCTTCTCTAGGGCTTTAAATCAGAGTCTGGGGAAATTTTATGTACATTCAACCACAGTTTACAGATACATTCAATAGCATTTGACGTCACCAAAACTGCTTAAAATGCTTCTGGGAGGAAATGATGACAGATGCATTCACAGACAGGTGACACTTGCACTCCTGGGGGCAGGAGTGCCCGATCAGACAGTTTGTCCACTGCTGTTACAATCACTGCTACCACAACGCTAGTTTAGGGGTTTTGCTCGAGACGGAAATAATGAAGATGTTTAAGACTCACATCCACCCCTAGTCTAGTTCAAGTCTCCTTTGACGTTTATTTTATTTGTGTTGTGAGCATGATGATTTATCACTTTCTCTTATTCTCTGGGGAAAAATCAGAGCCAACAATGGCAACTTTGAGAGATTTTGACTTTTGCAGAACACAGAAAATCATTAGTTTTAAATCTACAGGCTCCTGATTGCTTCTGAGGCCGCAGAGCCACCCCGCACATGCTACACATGGCTTATATTAATTAAGTCACTGCCACAGCATACAAAGGTAAGCGGGGCTCCGCCCATGACAATGACAGAAGAGCCAGGGGAGTGAAAATTTCAGTTACATTTCTAAGTATTTTGCTCGCCTAAGTACAAAGAAACTACATATTGGAGACACAGAAGCTTTCATGTGTTTCTTTTTTTTTTAGCTGCTCCAAGCCCAGTAGCTAGAACTTCAGGTATAATGTGAGTTCTACAATAGCTGGGGTAAAACAGAATCCCATGGCATTCGCCTCCAGGGTGGGGCAGTTTAAGCTTTAAGTGATGACTAGCAGGCTCTCAGTTCTAATTAAAATTAGGTTATTTTCCATCTAGTTTCCCCCAAAGAGTGAAAGTTAGCACTTTTGTCAATTTACACACTCTTATAACGACACCTTGTGCATATACGTGTAATAAAGGAGAGACAGATGACATGGGTGCCTTGTTGAGTCCAGATGCAGAAGAATCTGAGCTTCAAACTCTATGTCTTCCTTAAATTCTCTTGTAGGAAATCTGGCTACAGAGTATGTGCATACATGCCCAGGGGGCAACCCAAGGTTACCCAATGAAAGTGGCTCTGGTTTTGAGGGTCATTTTCAAGCAGGACAGCAATTTTATGGGCAGTAGGATTATTTCAACTCAGAGATAGATCTAGCAAATGAGGACCAATAAATAAAAACTTCAATGAACAAATATTATGGACCCGAAACTCTCAGCTTAACTTTTCTTTTATCAATGCCCTAAAGGAGGGTCAGCAAACTCTTCAGCCTTCCCCTGTCTTCCCTAAAGGCAAACAGTTGCTAGATGAACAACAGTAATTTAATGCTAATAACACCTGATAACCAAACTGGTGACTGCTACTTCTTTTCTATGAGTATTTGTTAAGAGGTTAAAAAAACAAAAGCAAACTTCTTGCTGATCACCACCTGAGTTTTCTAGTGTTTGTGTTTTTCTATTCTAAAAATCTAGAGTTTGAGACTCTTGTTAGGAAAGGCAGGGGCCTCCAGGAATGATCCTGGCTTGGGTGCTCAAAGGGACTTGGTTGCTAATTCTGCCTCTACCATGTCTCAAACCCTTAAGGGGGAGCCCATGGGCCATCTCTTGCTTCTCCCAGAACAGCTCCACCTTCTCTGCCACACGTCTGTCCGGCAGTCAGTCTGCCTCCCCCTGGAAGCCCCCAGAGCATGCTCTCCTGCTTCAATGCTTTTTGTTCAGGCTGCACCCCTTTCCCCACCTGCTATGCATTTGTATTTGGAGAAGCTCAAGTGTCAACTGCTCAGACACTCCTTTTCAAAACTGTGCTCTCTTTCTGCAGACAACACGGGGATGAGCACTTTATTATCTGTGACGTAGCTAATTGATCCTGGGTGATTCCACAAATGACCTGAGGATAAACTAAGAACACACACAACTCAATAAAGGAAGCATTAATATAGGCCACATATTTAATGGGACTGAAACAAGGGAAAGCACAAATAAATAAAATAACAAGGGTGTTTTATAAATAAAAGGGCATAATGGTCATTTGTAGACTTAGTATATACAGGCTAAGCATAGAATATCCTACAGCTCTATGCTCACAGTCTGTAGGCCCTTAGACAACTTAACACCATTTTCCTGAGCTTCAGTTACTTCAGTTATAAAATAGGGATGATGACAATAGAATTTTTGGTGAGAACTCAATAAGGTAACAAATGCGGACTTCTTTAAAGAGTACCCGGCACAGAGTTACAAAAGCCACACTGGCTTATATCAACCAAGTCACTGCCACAGCATAGAAAGGGCACTGGGGCTCCACTCATGACAATGCCGGAACACGGGGGAGCGAACATCTCAGTTACATTTCTAGGTATTTTGCCCGCCTAAATGTAAAGCAAATGCCTAATAGCAACAGACATCACAACTGAGTAAATAGATAATCCTGGTTTTTAGTTACCTATTTGCAGGTGACCTACTGTAAACTCCTTAAAGGCAGGGTCCATATTTAAAGCTTTTCCCCTCTAGTGAGCATAGTGGGGACTTAATAACTTCTTAAACATGGTCAAATAAAAGAGTTTATTGGGTTTACAAAATTAAAGGTTTCATTTACTTATTTATTCATTGAACAATATTTATTGAGTATCTACTATGTGCAAAGCAGAATGACTTTGCCTCAGAAAACCAAAACAAATAGTCCCTGACACTATTGATTCTAAAACAAAAGTGCAAAGGGATAATGTAAATACAGAAATTGTTTGATTATTGATCATTCCAGTGAAAAGAGCCTTGGGAGACTTTACAAGTGTATGACTAAGGCAGCTGGTACACACACTGCGTGTCCCAATGCGGGCCCTGCTTGCTGTTTCCGCGGTGAACGGGAGGACAAGCACAGCAGCAGCAGGTCACGAGAGGGTAACAGCTGACAGTAGCTGAGCGCTCCTAGGTGCCAGGTCCCTTGAGTCACAGGTGTGGGGTCCAGGCAACTCCACAAGCCGCCAGACGAGCCCTGCCATGGCCATCCAGGACTAAACAGTTCTTTGAACTAAAGCTTTGTGCTTGGCATTGCACAGGAAGGTGCAAACAGTTCCCAGCTCCTCTCCAAACAGAGCCTCATGCCCATAAATCAAAAAGCAACCCTCATGCTCAGCCAGTGAGGAAGGACAGTATGCTCTGCCCAACGTGTGTCACAGCTACATCCACACACAGTCAATATTTACAGGAACAAATGACGACCAGCTTCATCTCCACCATTAAGCAAGCTGCGAGCCCATGGGAATCACAGGGATCCATCTTAAACTGAATTTGGGAAAATTAGCAGGGGTGGGTCTCTCAAAAACTTCTTCGAGAAGCAGTGGCTTTAGGCTGTCTGCTCTGTGCTGGCTGTGACACCCATGCTTTGGCATTAATTCAGAAGGCAGGGCCTCCGACACTCGCTGTATCTCCGGGAGCGAGCTATTTCAACAATAGATTACTGTAATGTACTTGGCCAGTGCAGCCCTTACTGTTAGCATGAGTTAAGGCCGATTCATTTGAGCTATAAAAATAAAAAAAATTAACAACAACAATAACGAACCTTTTATACACATGCTGGCCTCACTAGCGAGTCCCACACAGAATATGGAACCGAGGGCCACCGAGGAGATTTGTGGCACTGCCCAGGGGACTCCAGAGTCCAAAAAGCAATGAATGCATTAAGTGAATCCATAACTGCCGTTTTCTCATGTGTGACAGATATAATATCCCTCATTTTACTTAACTGTTTTGGGATATCATGTGTGAATGAGCACAATGGAACAGAAAAAAAAAAAAATAAGCTTATACAAACTGTGAGCAGGGACTGCAGCCTTTTATGGGCTCTGGTTCACCTTCAGAAGGAAGAGGGCACGTCTGGCAGTGACTTTCTGGCCAGGGCACGCGGTTGGGACAGGTCATGCCAAGAATCCAACGTGCAGCTTCCCTCGCACTTCAACCAAGGCCAGGCCATATGCCGCAGAAACCTTTCATCTCAGTTGCAACTGTTTTCATAGATACCACGACTCTCACGAAAATCCATCGGTCATATCACATAACCAGTTACAGCCGTTACTGCCACACAACCGAGCTTCTTGATAGACTGAAACATAAATTATTCCGCTGAGAAGTTCTAACAGGTTGCTTTGGGGTATCGGTACTTGAGACAAGAACCTGTTGCTAAAGATTACATGACTTCAGGCATATTTTCTTTGCCTCAGTTTATCCAATTGTAAAATAAAGTTAATAATACTGATGGTGCTTGAATGTTTCAGGACTGTTAGGTTCGGGCATTGTTTTAGGAACTGTAAGGCACACAGAGCTTACTTAATATTTATAAATCTTTGAGATCTCCTAATGTATAGAGTTGTTTAAGTATAAATTATTATTAAAATTATTAGCCTTGAGAATTATAATTACTGCTTCATTATTTTCCTCATTGTGCTCGTTCTATAGGGGTTTTCTTGTAATTATTCCAAATGAGTTACTGCCTTTATTATACAATCAATTTAACGTTTGTTGGAAAGCTTTAAAGACACAACATGTGACTTAAATTTGCAAGGTCCAACATAAGACAAATACGTAATTTCTTTTCCCAAAGAAGTTTTTGTATGAAAAAATTACTATTTGGGTGATGGCTACTGAGAAAGGATTACTTCAGATTTGTCTGGTGGCTTCGACTCCTATTTGGGGGGGTGGGCTGGCTAAGATGCAATGGCCTCACACTAACAGAGATGCCTCCAATTCCCATTAGAAGCTTCTGGTCTTAAAAGGGCGAAGCTATAGTCCCCTTTACTTTCTTTCTAAGCCACTGTTCATTGCTGAATTTCTTATACTCTTCCTCACCCTGCCTCAATGGACACAAGAGGAAATACAGAAAGATGATGAAATCATTGACTCACAGAATGTTAAAACAAGAATAATAGGAATTACCTACTCTGCCGGGCGTTTTCTATAATGTAAAATCTCCTTAATCCAGGTCAATAAGAGAGCCAATAGTATTATCCCCATTTTATGTAAAAGAAAAGTGGAAATTCAGAGAGACTAAGCAACTAGCACAAGATCACACGGCTGGTAGTGGGAGCTAGCATTCAAATCCACAGCATATACTCAGGACTACACAAGTTCAATCCAACATTAGCTCCTGCTAAAGTCTTCCCTCGTGCCCTGTGCTAGAAGGTCCCTGCAACAATTCGGGATAGATGGGTTACGCTGCAGTAACAACCTCACTTTTGAGTAGTTTAACAAGGGGCAGCTTATTTCTCACTCAAGCTCAGTCCAACATAAGTCACTGGGACTCTGCTTCATGCCATCCTTCCCCCAGGCCCAGGCTGCAGAGCAGCCACCGCTCTGTCAAGGAAGAGGGAAGGAGAACTTCGGGGGTCCTATGATTCGATGCGTCAAACCGAGTGAAATACGTCCCTTCAGCTCACAGTTCGTTGGCCAGAATAAGTTATGTGTCCCACCTGACCACAAGTGCCCAAAGGAGAGGACAACCAGGTGACTCCTATAGCACTATGGGGACTATCTAGTCGAACACCTTTAGGGCACAGGTAAGGAATGCAGCTAGAAAGGTTACGCGACTTGCCTAATGTTGCCCTGCTGAGCTAACCGGGGACAGAGGAGGGACAAGAGCTCAGGTGTCCCCAGTCCACTAAACTTTTCCAACATGTCCCCCATGTGAACTAATTCCCGTAATGATTGTTTCCAGTTTACCTAGAGCTCGACCATAAAAAGAACAGAGCTAAAAATAAACTAAGGCTCACCATTATTTGTGACTGAATGGCAGGAAGAGTTTCCTCACGAGTAGCCTTTCCCTTGGAAAGTATTAGGGCATATTCACAACCATGGGTTCCACTGATACCACTATTGTCTCAACGACCTCATGAAATTGAAACTGTTAGCGTCCCCATTTTACAGGTAATGAAACTGAAGGTGAGAGAGGTCAGTCCATTTGCCCCAAGAGGAAATGACAGAGCAGGATGTGAATCAGGGGCCTGAGCCAAGCCTGTGCTGAACTGTGCTTCCTCCTAGTGGTTGCTCCAGAAGTAGTTTCCTACACCTACGATCTCATTACTGGACGCTGAGTGCAACCTCGGATTTCACATGGGAACCTGCTTGTCAGTTAGTCAACATGGCAACAGTCCTGTTTAAGAGAATCGCACGGGAAATATACACCCTAAGCAAATGTGCTCCATAAAGTCTTCACCAATGCCCATCAGGGTATGATTTTCCCTTAGAACTTGTAACACCTTTACAGACAGATTTTAAGATGTTTGGCCCATATTGACTACAGGGGTGTTAGTTATTATTATCTGACAATAACAATCCTAGAGAATGCCACAAATGTAAGACTTTCAAAAATTAAAAATGTTAGGGTAAAACTATTTTTTTGAAATAGGCAGAAGAGTTATAGAAATGATTTTGATAGAAATCATTTATACAACATGAAAATAGGCTTCTCAGTTGAACTGCCCAGACCCCAGAAAGCATTCAGAATCAGAGCATTCCTCTCCTTTGGTTAGCTCAACACTGAATGATCAGACAACTGGATCAACATCTTATAAAAATTTAGGATGTTGTAGGAAAGCTTAGAATTCCAAGAAAGTTTAGGTAAATACATTTTGAAGAAGAGGGGTAGCTTTAGGGGGAATAATTGCATACTGAAGGTGCGGAAGCCAAACATTTATAAATGGAGTTGCCTGGTTTCCATATTTAGAAAATAGTGCAAAGTAAAATGCAGAGAGAGAGAGAGACTTAGAATTATATTACTTGTTTTAGTGTCACTATACATGCTAATTTTATTTTTATCTGTCATCAACTTTTATTTTTTTCCTGCTGTAATTTAGAGCCAGCCTACCTTGTCTTGTAGGGCTTTGCAGTACACGACTCAGCCTGCCCAGAGGGAAGTAAGGATTAAAATCCACAGATCCCCAAGTTTACTTCAGCCCAGTAGTACAAAGACAACATTTAGACTTGGAGTCCTGAGGGTAATTATAAAACCACCTTTATTTCTATTGCCAATGTCACTGATAAGAAAATGCAAAATAGTATGCTCATAACAGAGCTGTATGCATACAAGTAAATCTATAATAGGCCTTTCAGTCATTGTGCGGGAGACCACATCTTTGGTGCTACAATGAAATCCCTACGAGAAAAAGGACCTAGCAGTCACTTTCAGGATAGCATTTCATGCATCCATTCACTCATTTGGTTTATAATCACTGAACAACTACTGTGTACCAGGCACCATGTGGGGCCCTAGGCAGACAGAATCTCTAACTTTAAAGAGTCTGTTGTTTAGCAAGTATGACATAGACTAAACCGATTATTATAATGAAGAATTATATATGGAGAAAGGAGAGTTCCTTGGCATTTACAGAAAAAGGAAGCAGGCTGACCCACCTGGCAGGGGTGTGTGTGTGTGTGTTACTGAGTAAGTGTGAGGGCTATACCATGTTTCCTCTGAGATATGCTGCTATGAGGGGGTGGATCAAGTTTACAAAACAGAAATAATTAACTTTTGTATAATGCCTTTACAAAACACTCCTTTGATCTTCCTAGTAACACTCTGAGATAAAAGTATTCCCATTCTACAGATGAATCAGAGATTAACTGATTAACCTCAGATTGTCCAACTAGATGAATCTTTGATTCCAACCAGGTGTTGCATTTGAGATACCAGTGATTGTAAGTGCCCATGTAGTCATACTGTGAATGGTCTTCACTGGACATCTCCAGGATTATGATAATCAACTCAATTTGCAGAGTTTCTCATAGGTTATGTGAATCAGCAACACCTGACGTCTGCATAATATTTTATAGTTTTCTTATCCCATGCCTACACAAGTATCTATCCTATAACTAGTAAATGTAATCAAACAGCTAGATTAACTTTCTTTTGCTTTTTAATTACTGATTATTATTGAATGGACTGAAATGAATGGTAGATATCCTTCATAAATCATAGAGCATTCAGTTAAAATTTTATACAGGGAAAGGGTTGAGAGGATGATTGGAACTGCTTTTTTAAATCAAATCTCACTGCACAGCTGTTAAATTTATGTTTCAGAAATGACAATTAACAATGTTATGTTTCCATTTTCAAGAATTTAACTGTAATAAAAAGAATTTTTGCTAGATTTAGTGAAATTAACCTTTATTCATAGAACTTTACTCACAGAACTTTACGATATTTTTTCCCTTTGTGTGACTTAAAAGAAATTCTGAATCTCAGAAAAATATGGAAAAAAAATCTGTGCCAACTTTACTAATTACTATCAAAATAGGGAAAATTTAAAGTGATTCAAAATATCAAAAACAGTTTACATTGTGACATGAAAGAAAGACTGATTATTTCCCCTTATAGTGTTTTTGGAATTGCCTTCAGGATATTTCCATGCATTCAAGTCTAAATTAAGCAATTAATTTAATTCCAAGCCACTAAAATTTTTTTAAAAAATGAAATGCTACTTGAATCAAAAGGAAGAGTTTTTCTTTAGCAAATGTGAACACTGTCTGGGGCTTTATTTGCCTAAAAGTAAATAAATAATGAATGAAAACAAATTATTCCTTTGGATGGATGTGGATATTGGAGAGTGGAATTCACACAAATAGCATGAAAGACCACTGAAGGAACTTGGACACCTGGGAAGGCCAGGAGAGTCTCACTGTAACATTTAAACTTCTTGGATTAGTTACTCCAACATAGCTGTGCTGTTGAAAGGATTTCCAATCATATGCCAAAGGTAGAGATGAGACAGAACTCAACTGATGTGTCTTTGAGAACCTGTCATGGTTTCCATTATGGTTTTATTTATTCACATTAAATCATACACAAAGAGGCCAGGGTACGGTAAGACTTTGATTAACACAAGGCTCCTGCAACGAAAGGGTGGCTGGGAGACAAGTGTGCGTGCTGTTCAGCCTTAGTAAAAGGAGGCATCAGATGGGGAGGGGATCTGGCACAGTCCCTCAGACCACATCAGGGCAGGTCCAGAAAGCAACTTGGACTCATATGTGATGAGCACAAGTTTGCAGTAAGGGGTATATCAGAGGACATAGCCATTTGGAGTGGGAGAAAGTATGTCTAAGGCATGGGTATGTGGAGGCCCCGTATCAATTTGCCTAAAAGGAAGTAAGAAATGGTATTCCCTGCTAAGACCTAACAGGATTAAAAAAAAGAAACTGATGTCTTCAAACTCACCCTACCTAACAAAGATTCTGCCTGTAAGTGGGTTCCTGGGAATGTCTTCCTTGGAGATGGGAGGTTGTGGCCTTCCCAGCATGCACAGTGTGTGCAAAAGAGAAATGAACTTTTCAAGCTGAGGACCATATAAATAAATGGTCATCCAGAAGATGAAACACCCAAGCACTGCTCTTTGAGGTCCTGCAGCAAAACCTCTTTTCATTCTCCAATGTGCGTTTTGTGGCCAGTGCTACTTCACTCTCCATTCTGTTGCCTGGCACAGAACTGTCCCATGGCACAGAAGCCCAACACAAGGGTAAAAGAAAACTGCTGAGCTCCAGCATTTCCCTTGGAATCCTTGGAGAACAATTTAATACTGAGCCTGTATCCAGGAAACAGAACACTTTTTCCTACGTCGAGAGGGAATGACAAAACTGGGCATTGTGGTGTGACCTAAATTCACAGATAAATATTTGGACGGTGACTTGCTCTTCATTTTCAGGAAGGCATGATATAGCCAGAGAAGGCACCTAAGTCATTATTGCCTCCTGATGGCATAAAACTCTTCTGTGGGACTCAATCTGCTCTCACTGTGTTACCTGAATGTTGGCCACTGAGAACAAGGCAGGTGGGGAGGAGATAATCCTGTCCCAGGGCTTGTGTTGCCTTTTCAGTAAGAAGCTGAGGAGGCTTCTGGCCTCCATCTGACTTTAATTCCTGCAGCCCCCTCAGACTTTGCCCCCATTTTTGCTTTTATGTTTCTTGTCTTTTAAAAGTACAGCATCACACATAAGCCTGAGCTACATACCAGCTCTGCCTTCCTTCCACCCGGTGATCAGTAGAGTAGAAAATTCTAGCACCTCCATAATCTCTAATTTAAACCAGTCACATTACAGCTCAGAACAGTGTGGTCTCACGCTGTCTAACGTATGAGATGTTATAAAGCTTTCCCTGCCTCACTTATTGATCAACAGCACTAGCTCTTAGAAACGATTTTAATCAGAAGGGGGATGTACTTTACGTAGCTGAGAACTGGTCTCATTATTTTCTAGGGCTACCTTGTCCATAGATAAGGGAAATGGAAATACCAAATGTTCTTCATTTTTCTAATAGTCTTTTTCTGCTTGAAAGGGCCAACCCATTTTAAAATTTCATGCATGTTGCTATTCCTCAAGTTTTATCATTTGTCAACAAATCAACTACCTGCTTAGCAGCCCTCGTGAGGGATTTAAAATAGCCGCCATGAAAAATCCTGGGCATTTACTATTTTTATAACAAACTTGATTGTCACCTATGATATTTCAAAGATCACCCCTCATATAGACATCATGCTGGAAATGAGATGCAGGGCCCGCTTTCCATGGAACATTATGCAGAGGCACTCTGACTAATAAATCTTCGTAGCTAATGCATTCCAGATGGAAGCCATGTCTCACAGATTTAACCTTCCTAAACCCTTCCAAAAATTCCTCCCATCAAAAGCTCTCTGAATGAGATATGTTTGATTGAAATGGGATCATCAATACATGACAACTAAGTAATAGTACAAATGATTACCGCTTGCAGGGAAATTGCCACATCCCTTCCCACAGAGCCATGGTTCTGGACAAGCCCTGGACAAGGAGATGGACCTGATAGGCCTTCCCAGGTAGTTCAAATGCGCTTTTCTTGAATCCCCACTGCCATTAACAGCTGCTGTACGGGGAACAACCATTTCTGTCTCTTTAGCTTTTGTACATGCATAACAAAGGCTGTTCAAAGGAAGGATCAAGACTCTTAGAGAAGCCACTAATTAACATCCTGTTTAATCATGTCACCGCGTTGAGCCGTCTACATCATTAGTTTATGTCAGGCAGGCGCGGTGAAACATCTAAGCACCTACATGGAGATCCTCACAGAATCAGTCATGTGCAGTGGCGAGCGCAGTGTCGTACAAGGCCGTCGCTGCACCGGTGACATTTAAGAACATTACGTATCACCCATCACCGCCTCGGCCCATGCAGCCCTCAAGCATTTGGCTTTTTCTTCCAGCAGTTTCTCAAAGACAGGTCAACTTACAGCACGTAGGTTTTTGTAATTTTAAGGGGGAACCGGGCTTCCTGGACGGATAGGAGGCACCGCATTCCCCCGCCTGTTCCCAGATGTGACCCTGTGCAACAGGACACCACTTTGTTCAAGGGAGACCTGGAGAGTTTCACTGGAAGGGGTCCAGTGAGAAGTTTTAAATTCATGACCAACTTCCTCTTCTACCCGCTCGCCAAATCATCTTAACTTAGGAGCTGAAACGCAGTAAACTTTCGCTAAGGCTGGTGCGTGAAGGTCAGGCTGAATTAGTGAAACATGAATGCTTTTGTGCTCCACGAATGCATAAATAAATGAATGTAAACAGTGCTTTTTTTCTTTGTTCCGTTTTTACTCTCAACAATTGCATATTTGGTAACTGAACTGACTGCTTACAAACATTATGGTATATCTTAAAATGGAACAGTATTTGCAGCAACCGTCTGGATGGAATAGATTACTATGCTGCTAAATTCATACAAAATGCTTATCTCTAAACATGGCTGGTGGCCCTCCGCGTGGTGGGAGCAGGCCCGGGAGCAGTTCAGAGACACAGGCTGAGCCCAGGCTCTAGCTGAACACGTGTGTGACTTGAGGCTGCTCACTCAGACCCCGGGGCGCTTCCCCTTGGCATCTGGCGATCTGGCTATAGCTCCCTGGTTCTCACTACTAGGCACACCCATCAAAATCATCTAATCCCTTCTCCCAATACACTCACATATTCTCAGAGTTTCTGACTCAGTGGGTGCTGGCGTAGGATTTGGAATAGGACATTTGAAGAGAACTCCCCAGCTGATGTCCTATATCCCCTGCAGAGAAACTAGATTGGATAACTCAAACCCCTTGCAGCTCTCAAAACCATGATTCCACTGCATTTATGCCCATGCTTACTTCCAAAAATGATTTGACATATGCCTAGAAAAAAGGTCTGGAATAAAATACACAACAATACCAACAATAACTGCTAAGCCCTATGGACACTTATTTCACCCCTGGCATGTCCTAAGCGTGGCTCATGGATTAACATGTTTTACACTCACAGGAGCCTAAAGAGGCTGCATTACGGGTAGAGTCTCTTTATTATCCCAATTTTATGGGTGAGCCACAGAAGATTAAGTCACCACAATGTTAAAAACTATTCCCTGATTTGGTGAAATTAAGGGTAATTTTCCTTTTTTCCTTTTGCTTTTCTACATTTTCTAATATTGAAAAAATAATCATCATCTATTTCTTGTATGACAAAAAGTTTAAAGTTCAAAAACCAATTTTATAGAGAGGATTTCCTGTAACATACATTCGTTGGCAGTAAATATAGAGAACATAGAACTATGAACCTGTTATTATATGGGTAAGAAGCCAGCCAATTACTAAAAGGATACATTTTTCAGAAACGTTGGCTAAAGGGAGCAATTGTGACTGAGGATGGAACTTGGTCCCTGGTAGCCATGGCAAAAAGGGAAGGCTCCAGAGCTGCAGAGCAACCTTTAGTTCATAAAGGCAAGCAGAGCAGGTCACCCGGAGGGTTGACCTTTTCAGCAACTCTAAAGTTGAAGAGGAATTTCCATATAGGTCTCCAGGTAAGGAACATGATTCTGTTATTCTAACACTTTTTAAAAAATAGGTCAACAACTCAAGAGCAAACGTAAGCCCAGCTGGGGTTGAATTATCATAAAATCTACTCTGACTCTACCAGATTGCTGGCCCCATTTTGTGCTCTTTTTTGTTCCAGAATTCATGGATAACAAATCCAGAATATGTTTTCTGTATGAAAAGCAGATCTTCATTATCGGGAAAAGCCATTTATAGAACAGTTGTGGTTTCTTTAATCACAGCCCTTAAAAGGTCCTCTAGATACTAAATAATAGGAAATATTGAGTGGGGGGGACTAAAGCCCTTTATAAGCTAGAGGACAAGCCTTGCTAGTGAGTGACATGTGCAGAAACAACCCTAAATCACACAGTATAATTACCTTCTTTATGCTCTGGCTCTAAAATTCTTAAGAGCCCCTGCCCGACTGTCCTCCTCACTTTGATCTATGGTTGTAATCTTACATTAAAACTCAATCACACCGGGGAATGTCATTTTGCCAGCTCTCAGGCAGGTCTTAACAATAGACCCCTGGCTGAGACAAGCCTGGAAGAGATCAAGCACTCTTCACCTCACCTCACAGCAGGGGCCTGGCGAGGCAGGCACACCTGAGGGAGCTTGTGCTTGAGCTTGGAGCTCGGAGCTTGCCTGGCTCATTCAAAATGAACCTGGGCCACTAGCACGGCTGTGAGAGAACCGGCGGCAACTGTCACCGACGATCATTGATTCAGTTGGTGTCCTGCAGCAGGGGAGAAATCACTGTGCGAGGCCTAATGTTTTTTCCTTCAACAATGAAGAACCATGCTTATCCAAATGTAATAACAAACAGGGAGTTTAAGCTTGAATAGGAATATACGTACTACTTAAAAACAACACGGTAATTGCTACGTTTGGTCTAGCAGGTCATCAGACTGCATATTATGACTTTATTTTTTTATCTTATCAGTCTCTACATGTTCTTTCTTCAAACACATTACAGAAGCAAAGCATTTGTCTACTTTATGAAGAGCTCCTTTCAAATTAGATTAGAAAATTTGGGATTCCCCCCCCACATATCTAATCCTGTTATTCTCATTAATGAATCCAGTTTGCCTTTGCAACTGCAATAAAAGCAAGTGGCAAAGACCTAAAAATTCAGCTTCTCCTTCATAGAAACATTAGGCATGTGGGTTCAACCTGCTGTGAGAGCGCCCAGCTCCATCTGAGAGTCCACATCCAAGAGTCTGAGTGCTCTAAGTACCTTTCAGTTCTTCGTTGTCTGTACACACTTGCTCACAAGGCCACTTAAAATTAAACCAGTATAGATTTTGGCTCCAGCTTCAGCCAAGTTCTGGGATAAGAGGGCATCAACATTAATATGATGAGACAAAAGGGCTTTTGCTACACATTCTCAACTCTTTTTTTTTTCTAAGAACAGTAGATTTTAATCTCATTATGAATTTAATGCAGAGGCTGTTAGCAGACTTCAGTAAAATATGCCACCTGACACAGAAGCTCATACTTGCCTGTAGATTTAAATGATACTTGTATAGATACTTTATTTTTTTTTAAATTTTATTTTTGTTTAAAATATTACAGATGTCCCTTTTTCTCCCCAATGACCCCCTCTACCCCTCTGACATTCATCAGTCTCATCTATGCTTCCATGTCATTGAATCTATTCTGTTCATCAGTTTATTAAGTTCTTTAGATTGCACGTATAAGTGAGATTATGTGATATTTGTCTTTCGCTGCCTAAAACATTAATCAGGAAGAATATATGCACCCCGATGTTCACAGCAGCACAGTTTACAATAGCTATGATCTGGAAACAGCCCAAGTGCCCATCAGAAGATGAGTGGATAAAAAGCTGTGAGACATTTACACCATGGAATACTACGCAGCTGTAAAGAAGAATCTCGTACCCTTTGGGATAGTATGGATGGACCTGGAGAATATTATGCGTGGATACTTTAGCACAGTGTTTTAATAGGAAACGAAGAGTTACATAGAGTTAGAGAACCTTGTTATAGAACTTCTGTCTCTTCTGGTTTATAATTCTGAGTAGCCTTACAAAGACTTATGTTCTTTCCTTATTCTTTAATTGCTCTCTCTATAAAATGGGTATAAGATAATGCACAAAAACAATAGGCCAATGTAAAGGATTCAAGTGCCTGTGAATCTACAATTAAAAAGTGAAATGAACCTAAAAAGATAATAATAAATGAATCACATTTTTGTAGCAGATACTTAGTTTTATTATTTATTATCTATTTAAAACATTTTTAAAACTTCTAAAGTACCTATTATAAAACAGCTTACTCCAATGTATAGAAATGACCGAAAGAGGGGGAAATAAAAGCTAACCATTTGTTGAGCATTTAGAATAGACAAGGCACTTCAGGGCATGATCTTATTTCATCCTCAAAAATCTTACGTGGTAGGTTCTAGTGTTGTCACCATTTCACAAATGATGGGACTGAGGTCCACGAACTTGGCCACGGTCACATGGCTAAGAAGTAGAAGAACTCATATTTCTTGACTGTGCCTAGAGAGTCTGAACCCAAGAGCCTGTTTTCTTAACCACTATACTGCATCCATCAACTACCATCAGTTACCAAAGGGAAATAAAGGGGCACACGGGACAAGTAAGGACACATGGGTTCTGGTAGTATATTGATAGATGATCTTGGGCATTTATCAAGCATGCATTCTTTGTATGCCTGATACTGGACACTGGGCAAAGTACCACAAATCAAGAGATAAAATATAGAATCTTGGCTTTCAAGGGGCTCACAGTCTAGTTGGAGAAACAGACAATTTGACCACAGCAATGGCGTAATACTAAACAACTAATGGTTGACAATTTTCAGCTCTTGTTAGAAATGTTCAAATAGCCTTGAGTTTCTATATAGGATAGTCCAGTAAATACCTCGCAACCAGGACAATCAATAACGCTATCTAACAGCATCTAACTATATGTAAACGAGAATATTTGTAAACGAAGGATGGAGAGAGTTGAGTAAAACCAATCAATGACAATTAAAATATGTGATTAAAAACTTCTCTCTCCAATTTGCACAAATTAAGATTTAGAAAAGGAGCAGGCTAGGACACATCACGGCCAATTCTAAAGTGCAGTACAACTCAGAGTACAAGCAATCTGCGGGGGGGTAGAAACAGCACTTTAGGAAGGTTTACATGAAGAAACAAGGTGCCAGAAACTGAATGGGGAAGTTGGCAACATAATTATACTAAATACCATCTAGAGCCAGATGCTTTTATATCTCATTTTGTGATTAATGCAAGAATTTAAAAATATTTTGGAAAACTATTCTTTATCTAAAGTGCTGATATTGCTAGGCGCTAGGATGACGGGTCACATTACTCTTCTTTGTATTTCCTTTAGTCTAAGTTTTCTGCATTTAACACAGACCGTTTTCTTTTGTTCTTTCCAGATGGCTTCAGATGCACCAGCAGAGCCCCCTACAAGGCACCTACTGGGGGCTCAGCCTTGCTGCAGAGTGAAAAAACGTCACGTCAGATGCTACGGCATCAACAATCTATACGTTGCGGGAAGAAAAGTGTCCTAGAAGAAAAGAGCAACCAGCTGTCCTTTATATGAAATTCTGGTACTGCCTTTGGGGAGTACACCCAATGAGAACGTCGCCTGGGGACATAATACTTCTAATGGGGGAGCCACGTGAACGCTTTACATACTGCCGAGTAAGTTTCCCCCGAACTTTCTCATTGTGCTCAGCGCTGTCAGTGCAGTTAATTTAGGCATCAGAACAGTTGTTAATTTTCTGACTTGCCTCTGGACTCTGAAATGCTATTGCTCCAATCATCACACGTCGGAGCACTTACGCAGATTTCAACAATAATATCCACAGCTGGGAATAAACCAAAGCAGTTTTATCACTGATTAAGTGCTATTGAAATACGGTCACAAGACAACAAGCGGCAAAGGACAGATTTCACTCGGGAAGATTAAGATGAAGCCTGGGGGGGAAAAGGAAGGGAATCCAAACAAAGTCCATGCAGCATTTAAAAAATATATAATTCAGAGTGAGAATGCATTTTTTAGCCATTTAATTCTCAGCTTCCTGTGGATGCGTGTGGGTGTTCATGCTATAGATTGGTTTGGCCATATAAGATGAATTTAGGCACAGCTGTTTTTTGAGCTAAAATGTCTTCATATTCTGACAGAGGTCAGCAAACTTTTTCCGTAAGGGGCCAGAATATAAATATTTTAGGCTCTGCAGACCATACATTCTCTGTTGCAACTACTCGGTTCTGCCATTTTCTGTGAAAGCAGCCTTGACGATACATAAATGAATGAGCATGGCTGTGTTCCAATAAGACTTTATTTATAAAAAACAGGCAGAGGCGGATTTGTCCCCTGTGATGTAGTAGTTTGCTGACTCTTGCACTAAGACACAGGCTATTTCATCTACCAAGAAACTCCCCAGATGAACAGAGGTAAGAATGAAAAGTGTAGGGATGAAGTCAGAGGGGACACCTGGGCCTTAAACATACTCAGTCATCCTAAGACTCACCCTTAGCCTTGGGGTGAATCTGAACCTGTCCAGATCTTCTGCAGTCTCTTTCTTGAGGACACATTGCAGGAAGCATCACCTTTACTTACTCCTTCAGGCCTGGAGAGCGTTGGGGTGGTTAACTCTCCATGGACACCCAGGGTGCCGTCTTTTTAAAAGTTGTTTCCTTTCTTTCCTTTCCCTCCTCCCCTCCAAGTGCCTGTTCAATTCCACTGCTGATTATTTTGGCCACAAGTATGTCAGGGTTTCCTCTTTCTAATCAGATCATTTCGGCTATCTCTTGGACTTGGCTGGCATGTGGTGCTGACAGATTTTGGCTTGCTCACTCTGCGGCTCTGCTGACCAAGCCAGGCCAGATGCTTAGATGCTGCTATTTTGCAATCACATCTGTGCAGAGGTTCGGAGGTGGGAAAGCAGATTTCAGCAGTGTTTGATCCTGGTCTCAGGGGTTCTTTGACATTTTCATCAAGAACCCAGATGATGGCAGAGAGATGATCCTCATTATGACTGCCGATCACCAAAATTTAAGTATGAACAGAATTCCTCCTTGCAAGATAGTCTCAAATTAAAATGATCTTGCCAACTAGGAACAATGGTCGTGAGAAACATCATTAAGTTGGGAAGGACAACGGCAGCTTTGTATATCAAGAAGAATAAGCCGTTGCATAAAGTGAGACAAGTATATGCTAGCGGAACTTAGATGGGCTCTCAGCACCACTTCTGCTCTCAGCAGCCCTTTCGCATGGAATTCATGAGCTTCCTTTCCAACTGGCATTCCAAATCTTCACTGCTCTTTCCAAGATGTCTATGCTATCTTCCCCCTGCCTCCTAGAGAAATAAAGTCAGTTTCCTCTGACATTATGAGATTCACTAGAGCTCTGAGGCCTCGTTTCTCTTTTCTTCAAACTTTATATATTCTTGGATGCTTTTGCCCAAACTCCTGACTTTTACTATAAACTACATATATCCAGATGGCCTCAAAACCTGTAGTTTCAGACCCTAATCAGGTACATTTCCACCTGTCTTACGGGTACGTCAAACTCTTCATCTTTCTAACTGAATTAATCACATTCCCCACCCTTCCCAAACTGTGTCATCTCCTACATGATTCAACTATGTTAATTTTTACCAACATCTACCCAAGGATTCTGGCCAGACACTCCAGAGCCAGCCTGTCCCCTTCACCACATATATATCTACTCAGTCTTCAAAGCCAGTCTCTTCTACTTCTTAAATGTTATTTGAATCCATTTTTTCTCCATTCTCATTGCCTCTATCTTAGTTTCAGGTCCTCATAATTTTCTCTTCCCTCTGAATTGGTGTCCTATTTCTGATCTCTAAGTCATCTTTCATATTATAGTTACATTTCTAAATTGGAAAAGTCATTGCCTAGAATAAAATGTTCAAATTTCTTAGCATCCCATATGAGGTCCAATATCATCTCAAGCGATGTCAATACTTTCCTCCCTACCTACTACAGACACACACCCGTTCTCTCCTTCTTCCCCCAAATCCAATCACACTGTACAACTTAATAGCTCCCATTGTATGTCACACTTTTGTGTTTCTGTGCTTTGTCCAGGCATAGATATTTCTTCTATTTAGAATTCTTTGCTTATGTGACATCTTATCCATCAAAATTTAGTACCCTTCTCTACAAAGATTCTCCAAGCCTCTACCACCAAGCTAAGATGGTCCTTTGGGTGCCCACTATTCTATATGTATGCCCACATAATAGCACTTGGTGTACTGAGTTTCTGTTGTAAGTCTACTTCTCTCTCTGCCTACTGTGAGTTCCTTTAAATGAAGACACCTGCCCTGTTCCATCATAAGTGTATCCCACCATTCAGAGTAGCATCTGGTACATACTGCTATTTGGTAAATATTTGTAAGATACATTAACAATTAACAGCTACATGCAATTGTAGATTTATTAGTTAATGAGTTTACCATGAACCTAAAACATAGCATTTTACTTTAAATAAACATAGTATTAGCAAACACTAGGTACCATGGCAACTATTACTTTTTCTTTAATTTTTTCAGCATTGGTCAGATCATGGATGAATAAACCTATAGACTTTGTCCTCAATAATTAAAGTCATAGAAAACATGACTGGATCTTACAGGAAACCATAAGGATTTTGGGAAACAAAACCTACAAGAGATTAGGCAATAGATTAGAATTGCTCAGTTACAAACAAACAAATAAACAACGACAATAAAAACCCAGGGTGATTTCATGGAAACTGTTGAGTCGATTCAATGATTTTCTGCTGAGATTGGTAATAAGTTTCTCTCCAATTTCCCTAACGGAGGAATGAGATAAAAACTCTCTAGTAAAGAAAGTGAAAAAGTCTGAGGAATATCTATGTATCCTTTAGCTTATTAGAAAGGATGAAGCATCCCTAGAGAAGATGGAAAAAATAATCCAAGATAAAACCTGGAAGAAAAAGATTTCAGTGAAGTTGATATTGAATCAAATAGAGGATCAGAAGATTAGAGAATTGAAGCTATCATCAAGGAAAAGAAGAAGAGAAAACTAGATTCCACTAAAACCATAAAATCTATAAATGGTATTGCCCACTGCAGGTGAGTTCAGATCTTCTAAACAGAGGATAGCATACCAGGCCCCACGTGGAGGCACAGCCGTCAGCCCAGGAAGGGCTCCTGGTGCAGCCCCCAGAGAAAGAGGGCTGGTGGGTCAGGTGATGACTCCTTACTGGCTGATGGGTTGGCGATTCAACATTGTCAATCAATAAGTTCATTGTTTTTCAAAAAGGTATGCCATTAAACCTGCAAATTCCTACCCACTACTGTTGACTAACGTTAAAATAAATAATACTTAGCGAAAGTGCTTCTATTTGCCTCTAGGAGTTTTAAAGTTTTGGGCCTGAAATTGGAGGCATTGTGAAATATTTTTATTTTTGATGTAACTTGGCATGAGAAAGCTGGATGGAAAAACAGTGTTAACAAATATTTTTTTCAATTAAAATATATTTTAAAAATTGTGTAACAGAGTTATAATTCACTTTTCTAGCTCAAGATAGGAAACTGTCATAAAGAACAGGAAATGTGTGTTTGGTAGACCAAGAGAATTTAAAGGGAAAACCGGAGGCACATGGCAGAGCTGGGGGGAGGCCCAGGCAAGAGGCTCTAAGACAGCCTATTTGACAAACATAAAATGATAACACAAGTTTGTACTCAGTACGCTGGCTTTAAGAGTATAGATACTAATGGGTAAAGTATAGGCAATAAAATAAAATAAAAATAAAATCTGAGAACAAAGAAGCATAATATAAATTGTAACAGAGAGAAGTGAGCAGTGTATCGGAGTTACACCAAGACTCAGGAGGATGCAGCTCATGCTCAGAGAATGGTGACAGAGGAATACTCTGATCCAAAGAAGTACAACCAACAAATTGGGCAGCAGTGGAATAGCCTGTTTAGGACAAGCAAACAAAAATGTAAATATAATTCTGAAGCAAAAAATAATTCTAGAAGATGAGAACACAGTGGAGAGTATTTGAGTTAAGTAAGAAATAACTGAAGTTGCCATGGGAGAAGATTACAGATGACTGATAGGAGATAAAGAGGATGATTTCCAAAAGCAGATTATCAAACGGGAAGCAGAATGGTAATATGGTGATGCGGGAAACTCAGGGAACGCAATATCTGCTGGGAGTGTTACTCAGCTAAAAGCAGAACATCTGATAAATTCCTGCCTTACAGGCAATTTCAACTGTCAGAAGGAAAAGGAAGAATGTGTATGGATATGCTCTCTGGTTTTCTTAGATACTTAAATCCCTTTTGAACAAGGTAAAGAAAGTAGAACATAAAAATCATCATACATGTCATCCAGGCCAACACACGGCCCCATCTCTACTGACCCCGCCATGTGACGGCCAGGCCATCATTGAATACTTTCGATGACACAATTGTCATGAGACTGGTCACAGGCACATTTGGCCAGTTTAGACTGAGGTCCCTTTATAGTGAAGTTACAATGAGTTCAGTTACTTGTCTTAATTTTAATTCCTCTGAGTACACAGATTAAAAGTAACTCTTTTTACTCAAGTTTGTCCTTCAAGTATTTGAGGACATGTTTCCTCCAGCTTTGTCTTTCCCAGCCTAAAGCCCTGTTTTGCTCAGTCACCGTTCACATGAATGGTTTGTATGTTCCCACTCATGCTTGTGTTCTTCTGGACAAAATGAGGGAGGGGTATTGATGACATGTAGACAAGAGCTTAAAGAAAAAGCCATAACATTACTGTGGTCATTATTATGAAGGGAAGGATAGGTATGTTCAATCATATGCCCTGACTTTTAGGTGCAGTGATTTATTTATTTTTTATTTATTTATTTTATTTTATATTTTTTAAAGTTTTTTTTTTTTTTAAATATATCTTTATTGATTTCAGAGAGAGGAAAGGAGAGGGAGAGAGAGAGATAGAAACATCAATGATGAGAGAGTCATTGATCGAGCCTGCAACCTGGGCATGTGCCCTGACCAGGAATCGAACCCTGATCGCCTGGATCCTAGGTCGACCCTCAACTGCTGAGCCATGCCCGGCTGGGCAGGTGCAGTGATTTTAAAAAATGTAATGAATAGATAAGCATAATCCCACAACTAGAGATTCTAAAATGGAATATTTCTCAAGGCAAAAGGGAGGTTCTAAAAGCAGCAGCCTTGCTACAATGATCTACAGGAGAGAAAGAAAGCAAAATAATAAACATGGCTGAGCTAGAAGGAGGCTTATTAATGCAGACATTAAAAGGGTATGTAACATAAAGAAGGAGATGCAGTAAGTGGGATGAGTCTAAAAAATGGCAAGGAACTGAAATACAAGTGTCTGAAAGGCTGCAGTCTGCAATGATCTTAGACTTATAAAAACTTCTAGAGATAGCAAAATATGTACACCCATGCATACGTATGCACACACACACACACACACACACACCTATCCACCAATATCCAGTATAAAACAGTAAATCAGGAAGGGTCAGGGAAACTTAATGGGCAAGATTAGATAATGCTAATTACATAATCAAAAAGAGAGTACCAAAAAGGTAAAACCACCACCACCGAAAAAAACTTAAATGGTTAAGAGCATCAGTAAAAGGAATGAAGGAGTTGCCATAGCATGTGTGCTTATATGTGTACATGCACGCATACACATTTATATTAGCTATATATGTAGATCTCTCGTTATATTTTATATGTAAATTTCATATACTTGAGTAGAAAATAATACAAAAATACAATAAACCAAATTAAACATGTTCACGTTACACTGTGTAGGCAAACCATAACTTCAAGGTCTAGTACAATGGTTGGTAATCTCAGGAAAATTTTATTGAAAATGATTAATGAACATCCATAAAAGAAATCAGTGATCACTGTGAACCAGTAAGTGTACACTACAAGTCTTGGTGAATTAACACTGATTTTTCTAGATTTGTAGCCAAACAATTCCTCTAATATTGTTTTCAGCAGCATATTTTATGGACTTGACATTTAGGAAGAGTAGGTAGACAAATGTCGTTAAATGGAATAGCACGTACCTACATAACTGAATTCAGTGTTAACTGCCAAAAGAGTGTCACCCTATAAAGGCCTCTCTTCTATTGGTCCTCTGGAAGTACACTGACTCATTCAGCATTTTTATCAATATCTTTTTAAAGATATTTCAATATACAGATAAAATGTATTTCACAGGGAGAACTCACATAGTGTTAAAGCATCAGGATTCAAACTTATGTTAATAAATCACAACAAGGTTCGAAAACACTGAGTTTAAACTCAGGTCCTGAACTGAGGCTAACAACTCATTTCCTGTGTCTAAGATGGGAAACCTGGCTTGAATGCAGTTCTTGTGACGGCTCTGGAGCTCTCAGGTGACTACCAGTTTGACAGCAGTTGACAATTAAGTGGCTGCTAAATGGCTGGTGTGATTTTTAAGCCACATTAGCAGAGGCATAATTTTCAAATCAAGGGACTTAGTCCTTCCCCTGGTCTCTGTCCTACTGGGAGCGTATCAGTGCATGAGGTCGTTTCAGAGTGCCCTGAGAAAGCTGCAGAGTTTGCCGTAGGAACAGTCACAGAGTAATTTAACAAAGAGGACTTGTGGAAGAGAACGCTTAGAAAATATATGTTTCATTAAAAAGATAAAACTGGGATCAAAAGGGAAGCATGTGAAGATATTTCTAAAAATAAGAATGTGATAATCAGATGGGCTGCCTTGGAAGGAGCGAGTTTGAGATCCTTGGAAGTGGTTGAACAGTGGTCAGGTGACTTCTGTCAGGAATGTTCTGAAAGGGATTCTTGCATTGGAAGGAGGTGTTAGATAATCTGAGAAGGTCCCTGCAACTCTAAGGTTCTATGCCTTTCTTTCTTGCTATTGCTTCGACACTAGACTATATGTTAAATGCTGCACAAAAAGGTTAGGTTTAATAAAGAAAGTGGTGGAAAACTATCCAGGAATTTCATGTTAGAAAAGGCAGTATATTTAACAAGGCTAACCTGTATTTGAACATTAGAAAGTTTACAGAAAATATCCTCACAACTATATATTTCTTTCTAATTCTCTTTAAAGGGATTAACAGTGCCAGGGGTGGAATACATAGAAATTAAATAAAAGAACAACTACCCAACATTACTGCATAATCTTCTGGCGCACAGGGCAGTTACAGACTCGCAGAGCCAAGATGCGTCCATTCTGGTCCAACGGCAGAACTTGACTGATGAGAAACCTCAGCACTGTGGAGGTTATTTATATGACCTGCTAAGTCAGCTATGAATATGGGACACTAGGAAGACACCCTTAACAACAACAACAAGTGCTTGTAAGAAAAACAACTATCTGTGTCTTTTGGATAGAATTTATATGTTTCTTATCCCTTGGGGGACATGTTTTACAAACTATCATGATAAAAAGTTGGCACTGTAACAAATCTATGAAGCTAATTATTAAATCATTGGTATAAAGTAAATCACTTAGCATGACCTAGAATCATGTTTGATCAATACCTCCTATGGCATGAAACACTGTTGAAAGCCGTTAGCGCTCTCTGGAAGGGTGTGGTGAACTGTACACTAGAATTCACTACACTCGTTCCCCACCTGGGCTTGGGCACAAGCCTGAGCTGCCCTAGAAGAGCCCCTCCATCTCAGCATCCTCGATGTATCACAGTCCAGTGACACGGGCCCTGAATCCAAGTCAGGTCTCTTGGTAGTCTCATGTGTAACGCAAGGTGCTGGGTGATTTCTAAGGCTCCATGTAGCTTTAACATTCAGCAACTTTCCTTCCCATTATGGTCTAACTGTCATCTTTCCATCATCACTTGGCATGACCAAGCCTAGCTGAGGACACAGAGGACAAGCCTAGTTGCCTGATGCCTCTGGCACCTTCACCAACTGGCTGGTGTCATAGCTTGAGTAAGGGGTTCAACTGTGAGAAGACCCTGAGGCACAGGAATTCCTAATTACAACACTAAATTAAGCATTCCATGTTTATCTTCTTTCTCAACGACTGACCAAACCGAGGGCATTTTTCACTTGGGGTGGTTTCTGACCTCTTTTACGCAACTAGCAAATTGAACTTCCATAAAACTGCTTAGCTCTTGCTTTCCATTGCTGACCATTTAGGAATCCTGCAGATTTTTAATTTTTTAAAACGGTTTCATTATTATTTGAAGGAATGTTACAATTGTTTTTATTAGAATTCTCATTTTTCATTACTTTTCCTCCTTAAGATTCCCTGATTGGACATGAGCGTGGCCACAATTCCAAGTGAAAAACGAACTGCGAGGACCCTACCTACCTTCGTGTCCCACAGCAGCGCATGGTGAAGAGAATGGTGTCTCAGCCCCGGGGGTAGGACTCACCCCTTTTCCTTGTGTCTTTACTACAAAAGAATTGTAAGGTATTAACCACTCGGGATACTGTTTGTTTTATCTAGACAAACCTCATACTTCACCCCAGGGAGGTGTCCGTATCGTCTCCACACACAAAAGTGAATGTCCCCGTCTTCCTGCGACGAATGCAGGCACAGCCTGTCTCTCTAGAGCAGCTTTCCTATCGGCCACAGACTACAAGCTGCATACAAACGTCCCGTTTACTTCACAAAGTCTATAGTAAAAATGTATTAGAAAAACTTGTTTTTGTAAAATGCTTTGATTTATTTGAAGGTACTATTTTCCTAAGACGGTATTATTTACTGCTTTCTTAATTTGGGTAAACTTGAAAATTGGCCAATTGTAAAATTTGAATTCCTGGATATATTGCACTTTTCCAAACTTAGCACCACAGGCCTACATAGTATCAAAGAAATTCATCAGGGAGGTATGTTACTCACAGTCTACAACAGACTAAGATACACTGCTTGTTGGAGGTGCCAAAACACCAGCAAAAAATAGCAGCATTTACTTCAGGTGTGATCACACTGTTCATTTTGCCCTTGTCATCTGTTAGCCAATGAGGAAACTTCTTACATATCATGGGAATGAGTTTTACTGTATTTCGTCTTAATGTTTCAGGAATTGATGGTGAAAGATTATCTCATGTAATTACTATCACGAGTTAGAGACAAGATAGCTTAGTGATTTGGAGTATGGATCCTAGACTCTTGTCCCTGGGCAGGTGGAGTCATTGTTAACACAATATCCCAGCCGAGTCATTAATAACACAAGAGTCCAGGTCGGCAAACATCCAGTCATCGTGCAGAAGCGACTCTGCTACAACCCTCCAACACTCCTCCTGTCCATGCTGCGGCCTTGCTGCCCAGCCTCCACGGCGACATAGCACTGGTTCAGGACTGGAAAATCTTGCTCTGACCCATTTTTTCTCCTCCGCTTCCCCTTCTCTACCAGGAAAGGTATGTCTCAGCAGTAGTTCCTCGTCTAGTTACATTCCCTGCCACTTTTAGAGTCGCCTTTCTCTCTCTTTTTAAAATTGATTCTAGAGAGAGAGGAAGGGAGAGGGAGAGAGAGAGAAACATAGATGTGAGTGAGAAACATCCACAGGTTGCCTCCTGTATGCACCCCGACCAGGGATCAAATCCACAACCTGGGTATGTGCCCTGACTGGGAATTGAACCTGAGGCCTTTTGGTGTACAGACCACACTCCAAACAACAGCCACACCGGCTGGGGCTAGAGTCTTCTTTCTCTTAACTGTATGAAAACTGTTTATACGCACAGCTTTATTTTACTAAACAATAAAGATGGGTTGAGAGCCCGATTCGTCTCACTATATAGTGCATGTCACCTTTCTTATGCTCAGTAACCATCAGGAATTCCATGTGAAATAACACCATCATTTATGTTTTTTATGCTCAGTAACCATTAAGAAATTTCACATGAAATCACATTATCAGTTATGCTTTTTAAAAATATCAAGACAATTTCTATCTTCATTTGACTGACATACATATATTATTTCCCAAATGTGTTCCAGTGTATTTTCAGTACTTCAGTGCCTTCTAGCTTAATTTTTCCCCTTTATATCTTCATTATGAAATTTCTGGCACACTTTAACAGCAACTATAGAGCAATAATGCTGGAGGTATATTGACAAATAAAGGAAGAGTAGCAGGCTACACTGAAATGTATGATGATTTTGGCTAGGGTTTGGCAAACCCTGATCCATGAACACATACATGCTCTCCCTGCCATATGTGCAGCTGTGACATGGAAGCCTCTAGCTGTGGCCCTTATTTCAGCAAGTCTTTGTGAATGTATTGGGGTATAATGTCCGAGTTGACTTTATCTGTGTGGCTGTAAGTAGATAAAATATTTGGAATAGTTAGGGTCAAATTATGCCACTTGTCTCTTCCATTCTTTAACCCAGCTCAATCCCAAAGTGGTTGTCCTTTCAAAAGGAAGAACTGTACATTCCAGTACAGTAAGGGGCTCTCCCTCTCTTTATCAATCTTGTAGGAAGATGGAAGGCCACTCTACTTAGGATGGTCAGTTGGATTCCTTGAATACTCTACTCTAGAACTAGGTGGTACAAAACTACTGGGCGAACCAAAGCTTAGGGACCAAGGGTTTCAATTATAAGTCCCATCCTTACTTAGCCTGACTCTCTCTATGGCCACTGATCTATAGGGCAGCTTCTCCACACTGTTTTCCCTCCCCCAAGCAGGCAAGCTTGGAAAAATCTGTTCTACTCAGCTTTAGAAAGCATCTACCGCTAGAAATCCCTGTGCCTGTGAATTTTTAAAACCAATTCCCTGATTAGATTACTGACAAGATCAACTAATTAGAAGAAACACAAAACAAGCAGAAACTGATCATATCTTCTGTATAGCTTTGAACTGTAGAAATAAACAAAATCAACAACGATGTATCAGTGTCCTCCTTTGTGCTCCTGAAAGACTGCAGCCTCCGGGCTCCTAAGCTCTGATCCCCACTGGACGTTGCTACTAGGTGAGGGTTGCTCTTCTCCTTGGGTGACTTTGAACAGGCCTTTCAGGAGCCCACTAGAAAGCAAACCCTGTAGAGGCAGCCTCAAAATGAAAACATCAGAATAGAAAATGAGGGCACAGCCACTAGAATGTCAATAAGGAAGAGCTGCTGTTTGTCCTAATTAAAAAAGTCAATGTTCTTGGTTTCTCAGATTTCTAACTAGTTGCAAGTTAGGTGAACAGTTTCCATGTTTGCATCTGAATTGTGCCTTGAGAGCCTCAAGGGTATCTGAACCGAATATACATATTTATTCAGGAAAACTAATTGTTTACGCTGATGAAATAGGCCGTAAATTGAATGAAAGCAGGCAGCAATGCTTGGTATTCGGGAGAAATTTAAATACACGCATTGACCTTTTAGGAACATGGATACGGAATGGTGGGCGGCACTTGAAACGCCGGTTTATAAAAACAGCAGTTTCTTTTCCAGGATCTTAAATGTGATGAAAGATGAAGACAATAAATTTGGGTAGAATTTCCGAGGTGGGACTTTTTGTGGTTTTAGTTAATGTTTCTGTGACCTAACACACTGATGTGCAGGTCATGACAATAACTCAGAGAAGCAGGTCATGTGTCCAAGATATTAACTTCAAAAGAAATAAAGGTGTGTTGAAATGCACCATGTTTACTTCCTGACCCCTTTAACGAGTATGGATTTTTTTAAACATCCATGTATCTATTGGAGCTCTTATTGAAGCTTATCGGTGAGTTTAGCTTGACCTTTTTACGGAGGTCCTAGTTGCATGCATCTACTAGTGAGTACAGGACTTGTTAGCATCATGGTTCACTAGTGTATGAGAAGGGAATCATCTCTCTAAATCACTGTTCTTCATGCTTTCTTCCTGCCTCTCCTTTTCTGTGGCCTAGAAGACTCAGCTCCAGGCATACTGACATTTGTGTAACTGCAAAGAAATGATCCAAGGGATATTTGGTTCTGACAAATGTACCTGCTTCCTCTTCTGGGACTGGTCGGAGCTATTGGGGAATCGCTGCAGTGGGGCACCGGCAGCTTCTCTCAGAATCAGTGGCCCCTTTTCAGGCCATTGTGTAACAGCTACGAGGCCAGGAGCACTGTTCTGTGTGCACAGAAGTGGATCAGGGCTGTTCTATACAAATTGTTACAGGAAATGTATCATGATGCTGAAGATAGTCCTAGCACTAGTAACTACAAAATTGTACACATCGGTCACGGTAACATTATATATACCTTGAAAGGGACAGGACATATGGAGGCCAGTAAGTTTTAGCATGTTGGTGAATAAAACCATTCCCCCTCTTTTAAAATCATGTTCACTTATCTACCTCCACCCTTGGGTAAAGAAATCCAATATATGTTCCCCCAGGGCCTAACCCATTGCCTAGAAGTTGGTATATGGACACTTATAGTAGCCAATATCCAATAACCACTGAACACTAAGGGTGTGGAAATAATGAAAACATTCTATGTGATGTAAATTCAGAATTCTATGATAATACTTAGTATATTTAGTCAGGAAATTATTAAAATGTGTGAAAAAATTAATGCATCTTCTTAAAGAGAGGCACCAAAGATAGGGCTTCATAAATTCCCAAATTCTTAACTAATGTTTTTTTTATGTACAGGATGACCCCAGAACCTGCTGGAAATAGAAAATAAAATGATAGCAACATTATTTTATCATACAGGACATTTTATTAAATTTTTAAAAGTTTATAAATATGCCCCAAACAATCTAATGCTAACCAAACTCATCAAACCTAAGGCTTTTTATCAGATCTTATTTGGCCAGATTTGTCCTTCGATCGAGTCCAGAGTTTGCCAGCTGATCTATAGGTAATAACTAATGGATTTCACAGTGGACAAGTATTTTATAGATCCCATACATAGAACTATTTGTAAACATAAAGTGCCCATCTAAGTTCCTAACACTTAATCTTCCATGAAACCTCCCAGGCTGACGGTCCTCAGCAGTGCCCTGGCCCATACTGCCTGGACCTTGGTAATCACCGCAACCGACGCTTCCCTCAAGTGGGCCACAAGCTCCTCGAAAGCTGACAAGTCTTATTCATTATATTTCTCAGAGCATCCAGCAGAGGGCTGGATGCATTATTGGATATTCAATATGTTTTTGAATAAATTAAAAATTAATGTGCTTCTGTTCATATTAGACTCATAACTTTTACGGAAGCCTGGCCTGCAATATTCGATCACTGAATTAAACATTTCATTCTATAGGTGAATCTATCTTCCCCAACATACATATATATATGTGTGTGTGTGTATATATATATATATATACACGCATATGTGTGTATATATATGAATATGTATTGGCCTTGAAAACATTTTGGCTGTTGCAATGTGTATAGGTTCCAAAAAAAAGTGACCAAATGATTTCAGCCAATGGCTCTGTGTTGAGAGTTTTCCTCCTAGTGAGAGTCTGGCTTGGTTCATGATCCACCAAAGAATACGTATATATATATATACTTTTTAAATCCTCTCCCGGGGATATTTTTTCCATTGCTTTTTCAGAGAGAGTGGAAGGGAGAGAGAGAGAGAAACACACACACACTGATGTGAGAGAGACACATCGATTGGCTGCCTCCGGCACACGCCCCGACCGGAGCTGAACTTGCAACCGAGGTTCGTGCCCTTGGCTGGAGTTGAACCTGGGACCCTTCAGTCGGCGGGCCGAGGCTCTAACCACTGAGCAAAACTGGCCAGCGTTCCAAGTATATTTTTACGCCAGCTGCTAGGAGAATGAATGACCCATTTGTTCATTCTTTTATTCACTAAATAACATTCATTCAACTCATACTATATTCTGGGTACTTCTCTACATTTCTGTGAAAAAACAAAAACAAAAACACTCACATGTATAAACTACACATGCAAAGCTACATGTAGCAATTTCTTAAACCATGTTCTAAGAAAGAATCAACCTGGTGGGAGGTGAATTTTAATGGGAAAATAATCTAACAGAGACAATAAGTGGGGGGCAGGGGATGACAGAACAGTACTATCTTAGATTGTCATTCCTCACTTCTATTTCATTTTTAACCATGGAAATTTGATTACTGTGTTTTACTAAACTGTCCCCAAACAGCCATTTCTTTTCTTTTCATTTTGAACATAATTTTTTTAAAAGCTATGCCTACATCGAAGAAAACCTTCCTGGCTCCTGTTGGTTGGGCCGCTTCAGAGAAAAGGCTGATCGTCAGGCTTCTGACTTAGAATTGGGTGTAACTCTAAAGTCTGCAAGTTAAGATACTGTCTACAACTACTATCATGCTTTTCATTATTTCTGTTTCATGATACTTAAGTGCTACATATAAATTCAAGAACATATGGCTCTCCCTCAGCTGCTACTTGCTAACAAAAGTAACATAAACACACCCTAAAAAGTAGAGTAGCTGCAAAAAGTAGAGTAGCTGCCTCCAAATGCACGGAAACCTTCAGCAGCACCTCTCGCAGTCCCCTGCGTGCTGTGCTCTACATACATCACATCATTGCTCCTTACACAACCTTTAGACATTCATTGTTTCCTGTCTGAAGACAGTTATATAATTCAGGGTCACAGACGCAGGATTTGAACTCAGTCCTTCTAGCATCAAAGATTGCGTTCGGTTTGCGGTTCTATATAGTCTCCAAATACAGTCTTGAATCTAAGACTAAATGCAGATGAAACTGTAAATTGAGGTAATTTTTATTCATTTTCTTGAATAATAGGAGCTTTTAAAATACAATTACTGATTAAATGAATCTACTAATATAGTACTCAGAAAACGTCTCATTCCTATAACTTCACGGTCTGGGCTTTATTTGTTTGCTTGCTTTTTTGTTGTTTTGCTTGGGCCTCATTTTATCACAGCAATTTTCTGACACTAAAAGTTTCTTAAAGTGTAGTTAATACTAGCTATATATCCCCAGAACCTGATGGCATTTAATAAACAAACATTAAAAAGCCCTTTGCTTTCAAAAGTGTGGTAAGCACAAATATTGCCTACATTTACATATGTAATACAGACAAGTAAAATCAAAGACATGGAGTGCCTATGTAATAAAGTAATTGCTTTAAAAATGTGTGTGATAATTGCATATCAGCTGAATAATTCATTACTGAAATTATTGGTAATGAATGTTAATTTTGTACGATTATCTCATGTGTGGGAATATGCTGATGTACAGTGATTTACAGTAAACTTTAAGGATGAACATTTTATTTTTAGACAATTGCGCATTCATTAAATATGAAAAAATGATGACAAAACAGGCTTCAGTGATGCATTCAATTTGCAACGATAGAGTTTCAATCACAAATGGCTTTTAGGTTATATTAGCTACAGCCTATAAATCATATATAAATTTGTGTGTACTTGTGACATCACGCGGAGCTGTCCAGCAGAGGGCTCCTTTGAAACAGAACGTGAAAAATGAAGCTGCTGTTCACACTGGAGTCAACATGGTACTTTTAATAAACTATATTGAGGCTTAGCAAAGGTTTATGCCAAACCAGCCAATGGTTTACTATCCATTTTCCTAGAGATTGTAATTTCATGCACTTATAAATGAATGAATGGGATATTTTTGTGATGCCTGTCCTACGAAAACATAAAGTGATTAAGATCTATATTCCTTAATGAAAGGCAAGCAAAGCCAACTAATAAGTGCCCACAAGCTATATAAATAGCTGTACACTTCATTACACTGATATACAGCAACACAAACCAAATGTACAGAAATACTTTTAAGGTGAACCAATTTCTTTCCCCAAAGGAATATTTTGTTTTAAAGAAAGACTGTACAAACTTTCCCCTTTTATTAGAAACTATCATTGTCATTGAAAGATTCTCCCCTTCCCCATAATTGGGAGGGAGAGTTGGGTGTTCTAGAGATTTTTTTCCTTTAAAAATTATTAAGATGTATTTAAGTAAGACAAATAACTTTCTCTTTACATAGTGATCCTGATTTATCATAATTAAATATAATTTTATATATTCTCAAAAAAATAAATATGATACATTATGTACAATATTATATTTTTTATATTCAAATGAAATGGGTTTATTTTATTCTACTCTCATTATACATGAGTAATAGAAATAAAAACTACTATGGTGATCCATTTGATCAATATTTTTCACATACACTTCATAGTGATTTCATTTTTGAAAGAGAAAAGGCTAGCAGCAACTCCAAAAATGATATTTCTTTTCATTGCAATAACTATTAGGTGGGGAGAAGGGACTTAAAGGGATTATCATGCTTTTAATCTTGGAGTTACCCAGTTTCTAAGGTGTCATTAAGGATTCACCAAAATTGACCCTTCATTCAACTCAACCTTAAAATTTGCACTTAATTTTAATAAATGGATATATCACTGACACTTGTTGAGAAAAGGTGAATTTTAGATCCCCAAAGAAGATACTGACATTTATAAAACAAAGGCAAGCGATAAATCTTTAAAATAACAATCTAAAACCCTTCATGACCACCGCGGTGGAATTTGTTCTGTGCCACACAGCCCTACATACTAGGCTCGGGGGCCAGGAATCACACAGCTCTCCAGTTGGCAGCAATTCCAACGTTCAAATCCATGAAATAAAACAACAACCAAATTTAATGGCCCTTAAACAAACAAAGCTAATATATAAAATTGTAATGTTTAAATAATTCTTCTAAGCAAGAGCCTGTGTAGATAGATGTGGTTTTTTGGTTTGTTTTTGCCGAATTACAGCCAGGCACTACTGGTAGCATTCAGGGGCACTAGAGACCAAAAAAAGTGAACATCTGTATTTAACCAGTGACATATTACTGCGAAAATCTGAAAAGCCAGATGTGGTGGAACATCTACGGCAAAGTTGTAGTTATTACCCCAAATGCAGGAAAGGAATCAAAGAACCTGCATCATATCAGAAAACGGGACCGCTCTAATGAAACCTGGGAAAACAGCCTTATTATAATGTTGCATTTCACAGGTGCATTTTAAATGCTATTATTTTCCCTCTTTTGATCTTTCCTTTGTGTTTGCAAAGGAGCTTTCATCTTTGGGGGGGGGGGTGCGGGGAGGTGCTCTGGAGCCCGCGTCCTTCCACGTTCCCGATGCCAACAGCCGCCCAGACTCTCGCAGATGCCACAGGCCAGGCTGTGCCGCGACAGTTCCATCTGACCGCTTAGCCCCTCGGCTTGCCTGGCCAGGCCAGGAGCCCCTGTTGTGACGTTTTGTTTGCACACAGGCACAGATAAAGGCCACCGCTCTCCTCGTTAAACAAGGAGGCATGTGGGAAAATTAATAATTGAATTAGCAGGAAGATGAATGTAGAAATCAAATGTGAGTCCACGCCCTTCCCTGGGCGCTCACCTTAGCATCTGAGGAAGTCTCATGCCAGTTCTGCCGCCTGACTCACGTCTCTGGAATATCAAAGTGGCAGCAAATCAGCGCTTTCAACCCACTGGGCTAGGAAGGCTCGTCGGGTGGCAGTGCAGACCCCTCCGGAGCGGGAGAGCGGCCGGGAGGGAGGGAGGAAGGGTCCTGCCACCCCATGTGCTCTGCTGGGGCCTCCAGTGCCCTGAGGGCTCTGAACACATCCAAGGGGCCGGCTCCACCAACAGGGACCCAAAGACTCCAGAAGCGTTCTGTGTGATCGCCAGCAAATTAGAGACAACTATAAACTACCGGTTTATTCCCTACTCCTCAAAAGCATTTTCCTCTTTTATTTCAAAGAAAAAAGGGAGGAGAAAGGGAGGGCAAAACAGAGGCAAGAACAGGGTTCTGGTTTTGTCCTACAGCCCTGGGTCCTGACCCTGAGCTGCGCCGCCAGCATGCAAGAGCAATGGCAAGCACTCATTTTACAGCCTTGATAAAGCCTCATTTCCTTGAAAAATGTATGTGTCGGGCTTTCAGGAAACCCACCCAGATTGTGCTGCAATTTTCTAAAACAACAGATCCAGAAATGACACTGGCAACACCCCTGTATATGTAAGTGACAAAGGGCTCACACCCCAGACCATCACTCTGCAGAGAATCCTAAGCTTCACCTGCCCGCAGACTCTTGGTTCAGCCTCAAAGGGCATCTGCCACAGGGAAGAAATTTTAGTTTGTAATTTTCTGCATTAAAGATGGAGAAAGAAATAATTTACAAGAACAAATTCCTTAGAGTAGGGGATAACCAGGTGGCACAAATCATCAGCAGCACTAACTTTCAAAATGCATCTTTTTAGTTCCATCTACCTGACTTCATTCTTTCGAAGTCCTCACTTGCTTATGCTCATATGCAGAGACTGGAGGACATTCTAAAGAAGGTGCTACTGGGAAAGTTTTCACAACTTACCTTCAAATTAGTATACTGTTCTCAGATAAAGATCACATCACTGAGCCGCAGTCTAAAGGAAATAGCCTTTAAGTGGCTTTTTAATTAATGGTGAGAGCCCCATACACACTCTGTCCCCTGCTTTAATCAAAAGCATCCACTGGAAGCGAGGTGGCTAAGGACAAGGTATATGGTTGCCGAATTGGATAAAACTAATTTGCCCGTAGAAAACTGGATCCCTGGACTTGGTATCAACAGTAGAAGTTGGTAGGCCCCGCTGAACTAAATTTCATGAAGATCAAAGAGATAGCATAGGGCTAAACAAAAACAATCACCTGAATTTGAAGTCAGAAAAGGTGGGTTTTGGACTCTACTCCTAACCAGCTACTTTGCCTTAGGATGAAGTTAGCTGACCGGTGCCTGAGGACATCAGTATGGACTTTACAGGTGCTGGTCCATGTGACTAACACTTAACAGAATGTGACACCCTCTAATGTCTCCCTATTTATTTTCGTCTTTCCTCTATAAATACAAATGCCAGTTTTGTTCTCTTTTCTAAGTGATATCCTTAAGAATATTTGGGAATAACTTTCATAAGTTTTTTGTTTCCCTTTCTAGATCAAACATCCATAGTTTCCCCAATATTCGTCAGAGAGCATGACTCCCAAGCTCCTCTCTATCTTGGCTTCCTTTCCCAGATATTCTCTACTTTTCCTGATATCCTCATATGAATGTGGAGATAGAGAAATCAACCTATGAAGCGGACACCACTGTTTTGTAGAGTTAGGATTTCCTATGTGAGAGCTGAGTGACCTTAATAAAAATATGACATAGCCTGGAAAAGAAGTCTGGTTATCTTGTATGAGTCAGTGACAATCATGATGCCCAGGAAATTTAGAGAAAAGCCATTTTTTCATGTTGACAGCATGGTTTATGTTTACAAATGGTTGGAAGTCCACCATTAGTCTAAGGGTTGGCCTACTGCTCTCTGGGACTCTTGTAAACACCCACCTAAAATGTAAATGTATCATTTTCATAAAAGATCATTTCCTAATCAACTACATTAAGCAAGTTGCTGGAGGAAGTGATATTTTCATGTTTTAATCTGTAATAAACACTAATGCTCAACATTAGCAACCCTGCAATTTACACTACTTTATTTAAATTCAGCACCAGCCAACACATTTATATACATTTATCTAAATATTTCTATATATCTATAAACAAATTCATATGCAGATTTTAAAAACTAATTATAGCTGATAATAGTGGCTAATGTTTATTAAGTAGTTACTATGTGCCAGGCACTGCGCAACACTAAGTACTTTGCATGTAATATTTCAGTCCATCCCAATAATCTTATGAGATCAATCACATTATTATTAATTTTGTTTTACCAATGGACACTATAATTTAGAGAAGTTAAAAATGTGTCCATGGTCACACAGCTAGCGAGTGATAGAGTATGAGAATTGAACCAAAGTTGCTCTGACTTAAATATCTGTGCACTTGATCAACTCATGATGATGTCTCCCCAGTGTCCTGCAGCAAGAGCCACCTTGTCTTGGATAAACAGACTCTCTGGAAAGCTTGGGGTAGATTCTAAGTTATCATGTATTGGAGCTGAGCCCACAGATTCTCCATCTATGACTCAATGAAACTTACCTGGGACACAAAAACTAGCATTAAAATAAAGTACAAGTACCCACACTGTCACTGCAAGGGGTTCCAATGCTTATAGATATATATTCATTCACAGTAATATGCAGGTAGGCACAAATCACACTGGTGAAAAATTAGTTCAACTAATAATAAACTCAATCATCACAGTTATTGTAACAGTAGTAAGTACATGACTGTATTGTGCATGGTTTCTGTTCCCTGTGGCGGGCTCCACCACCAACATAACTACCAGGAAATAAGACTCATTTTGTTAACAGACACAAGAATTTACACTAGATTGTTATCTTCAAAGAATCCCTCATTTATTCAACAAACATTTATTGAGTGCCTATATGTATCAGGCCCCATTCTGACCACTGGGAATATAGCAGCGAGCAAATCAGCAAAATCCTTGTCCTTGTGGAACTTAAATTCCAACAATTCTGTTGACTTTTAAAGACCTTGGCAAGTTCCCCAGGAACAGTCTCATGCTCTCCTCACATCGTGGATGTCTAGATGCTGTTGGCTGACTTTCTCTGAGTCACATTCATGGAGAGAGCAATGCCCCTCCACTAGATGTTGTGTGAAACACGTGCCTGTGTGCACTCACATGCACACATACACAAAGTTGACAACGGATGTTCCAAAACATGGCACAGTATAAAAGCAAGGCCTTCCTAGTTGTGGAATTTACTTTATGATGTTTGTAACAGGGAATGTGTGTGCCTAATTATTTTCAACTCAGATTATCATAATTGGTTTTAGGACAACCCAGGAGGAACATGTCAGGTGGCAGACAGAAACAGACTCCAGGGTCAACGTGGCCATAGCTGGGCTGTACCATGTCTTCTCTGCAGACAGAGCAGGAAAATGCCATCTTCCCAAACAAGGACTCTTCCCTAGCTCTTAGGAGATTGTTTTCATAAAAAAAAAAAGTTAAATATATTTCAAGTTATCAAGTGCACTAGGAAATGAGAACTATCTCTCTGCTAGGCTAAGGAAATGGGAAAGCCAGCTGGATAAAAAGCAGTCTTCCACCTTAAATTATACATATGACTTCCTAAGGTGTGTGCAAGGCCTTATAAAATCATGCCTGTAAAAAGTGTTACCCATCAATAAAGAAAGATAGAACAGGTCAAAAAGCAGTCAAGGTTCGCCAAATTAAAACCTCTGGCTTATTTTTGGGCATAATATCCTACAACCTAGTGATAAGGAAAATCTGCTCTAAGTCACTGCAAGTGTGACACCTTCAAACAATACTCGAATTTCCCATCATAAAGAGACAGGGGGGCATGATACAATTAAAGAATCCTGGAAACAGTTTGACTTACTCTTTAGAATGGTTGTGACCAAATGTATCAAGAGGAAGACAGCATCGTGACTTTGGGTCCACTGACCAATCACCCCCTGGACTCTATCTTCACTCACCCTCCCCTTCAGTATGAACTGCTTGATTCATCACTTCAACCTCTCTCTTAACAACATCCTAAATATCTTTGCCCCTGACCTTCTGCCATATCCTTCTGGCAAAACCACAACTCTAGAGGAATCAAACTATCTTTGAATTCCCTCTATAGCCTTCTGCTGTGTATTACGCAACCAGGCAGATTATCCCACTCTGGAATCAGGGTTACCAACCTCGAGCAGATTTACGACCCTGCACACATTCCAATAGGTTGCAGTGAGTGAGCTCTCCCTTTCTCCACTAGTATTTTAAACCTTCTCTGCTTTTTCTTACCTTACCTCAAGCACAACGCCCCCCTCTCTGAGCAGATGACTTTTCCTCTATTCCCAGAGACCAAGCTAAGGGAGCCTCTAACCTTCCTACCAGCAGCCCATCTGCTTCCACATGCACCTTTCCTCAAGCAGTCTTCACACAGAGGTGGCACCCTCTCAGGAAAGGCCATTCCTTCCACCGGGGTTCATGAATCTCCTCCGCTTCCATCTTCTTCCTCAGTTATCCCCTATCTTCATCCTCTCTCTTTACTGGCTCCTTCCTCTTCATGTTGAATGTCGAGGATGGCAGATGCTTTTCTCCATCTGCCAGCAGCCATGCTCCATTCTTCCTACAAAGGCCATGCTCTCAGGGAACCCGAGTTCTCTCCTTAGCACCAGAAGATGACCTGATTAATCTAAATCAATGGTTCTTGAAAATGCATCAGATTTGCTTAGAAGGATTGTTGGAAGCAGATTTCCAGGCCCCGCCCCAGAGTTTCCTCATTCACCATGACTGAGACAGAGTCCAAGAGTTTGCATTTCTCTAATAAGTTTCCATGAGATGGTGATGCTGCTGGTCCAGAGACCATCCTTTGAGAACCACCTGGTCTAAACCATGCTTGATGACCATGCTCTCCCTTACTAACCGCTCATTTAGGGTGGGCACATAATTCAGCTCTAGCCAAGACGACACAAATAGAGGTATGATGGAGCGGAGGCAAAGAAAACCTTGGATAAAATTGTGTTCCCTTAGAGAGAGACAGAGAATAAGAACCATGCTTCTTGTCTTTGCTCTGAACGAGGTAATACAGAATTAAAGAAGCCTGTTAGAGTCCACTAAGTGTCTGACACAAGGATAAGAAGTCAAGAGAAAGGTGGAATGGAAACACAGTGAGAGCCTGGCTTCAGTATATTTTTTGAGCCACTGCAGCAACACTGGATCCATCGATTTCCAGTCTTTTTATTACGTGAGATAAATAATAAAGTCACCATTAGTTATGTATTCCATTAACTGCAATCAAATAGGACTCACTCGTTCATGTCCTGGACATCTAACCACATCCCCTTTCCTCTCCATGTCCTCCTCTGGGTGGAACCCTATCTTTCCCTTCCATTTAAATACATACTTTTTAAGTGACAAGTGTCCTCCATTTGCCTATCTCCTATTGGCCCTTCAGCCCATTCCAGTATATCTTGCATACTTTTCTTCAAAAACAAATTTTTTTTTTATTGATTTTTAGAGAGAGTTAGGGAGAGGGAGGGAGAAATATCGATGTGAAAGCAAAACTTCGATCAGCTGCCTCCTGCACACTCCCAACAGGGCATCGAGCCTGCAATGTGCCCGGACTGGAATCGGTGACCTTTCGGTGCATGGAACAACGCCCAGCCAACCGAGCCACACCGGCCAGGGCAATCTTGCACACTGCTCACTCCACCGACAATGTTCTACCAGCATCTCACACAACCCTCTGGTTATAACAGGCGTTTCCAGGCCTAACGCTACCTGGTTTTCCCGCAGCATTTGAAATACTCCGTTTCCTCCTCTTCTGAAACAGTCTTTTCTTCTTGGCTCCCATGGTACTGACGCTCTCTCCTGGTTTTCTTCCTGCAACATTATTACTTTGCCCTATTTGACCCTCAAGCATGAGCATCAATCAGAGGCCACGTATTGTTCTCTTTTTATTTAGTCACTCAGTCTCACCCGTGCTCCGAGTTGCTTCAATTACATTTACAGCACATGGTACCTGTTTTAACCAATCCTCCCTGTGAGCTCCAGGCCCTGATGCCCAACTCTGTTCTTCTCCAGCCGATGCCTCAGACACCTCAGACTCAGCGTGACCCGATCTGAATCCACTGCTCCCGCCCACCTCCTTCTCAGGCCGGTTCTTCCTCCCGCAGTCCCCATCTCATGGGCCGGCGTCATCTTACTTAGCTGACTGTCTAAGCGAGAAATGTGGGCATCATCCATGGGTCCGTCTCCTTCATCCCCTTGTTTCCAATCACTCATCAGTTCTGTTTCTTAATATCTCTCGAGTTCCCAGGTCCATCACTGTTCCCAGGTTTGACTAGTACCATGCATTCCCCAGATAACTGCAAGCCACTATCACTGGCGCCCTAACCTCCAGGCTTGCTGCTGTCTGACCCCTTCCCTGCCTACAGTCAGAGTAGCTGCCTTTGATCACAACACTCCCCTCAAAACCCTTCAAAGACATCCTTGCTCTTAGTCTGGAATCTGACCCTGGGCCTCAAGGTTACACAGAGGTGTCCCAGTCAGCCTCTCATTTTAGCCCTTCGGTTCTCTCAGTCCTAGACACTTGAGCCTTCCTTTAAGCCATTCACACCTGTCATGCTTGCACCTGCCACTAGGCCCTTGCACATGCCATTGTCTTTGCCAAGGTGCTCAACTCTCCCTTTGTTTCTGGCTAACTCTAATTTTACCTTAAGATATCTGCTCAAGTATCACTTTCCTTCTGAAACTTGACCTTCCAAACCAGACCAAGCCAACTCATGCTTATGTGGATCATCTGTCTCTCCTTGGGAGCACTTGCTAATATTGTAATTTTGTTTCTGTGTGTGACAGTCTAATGAGTGTTTTGTCTCCTTCATAGGAACCATGTTTATTGCTTGTTTTTACTCACCAGAGCTAAGCATTTAGTTTGACCCATGGTTCACATTTAATCAATATTTGTTAAATATTCAATTATGGAAGGAAAGGAGGGGGGAGAGAAGGGAGGGAGGGAGGGAGGGAGGGAGGGAGGGAGGGAGGGAGGGAGGGAGGGAGGGAGGAAGGAAGGAAGGAAGGAAGGAAGGAAGGAAGGAAGGAAGGAAGGAAGGAAGGAAAAGAGGGAGGAAAAAAGATAAGTAGATAAGTTGGTTTCTTTCCCTGTCACTTCTTCTCATTATACCATAATGTCCTTGATACTGTGAAGCTATTTTGATTTGCTTTTGACCTAAATTCCTTTGCTATGAACTTCTGTAGCACCCTTATTTAACATCCATCACATCGGTCATTATTTGTTTAAAGTCTATTTTTCTTCCCTGACAAAAAGGTACATGAAGACCTTTGCTTGTTCCTACTGAATCTCTCAGTGCCTGGCATATAACAGGTACTCAAAATATATTTATTGAATTAAAGTACATCTTCCTTCTTTTCAATATTTTCTTTAAAATCCCATATGTAATATATATTATGCAAGGTATAAAGTGGGTATTAATATGTACAGTAACTTCTCAAGCATGCTATTCTGATATTGGTCAAGGCAGGATCAGAATAAAAATTGCAATTCCTGCTACAGAGTCTGCTTTTGGTGACTTTCAGCAAGGCTTTTTTTCCCCCTTCTTAATTGTTGTGTTAGAAGCCAATGTCAAATGCAACCAATTACATCTCACATCTCCCTGGAGTGAATCTAGTGATCGCGCATAAATTAAGCAAAATTAAATTAAATAATTTGAATCCCATAAAAAGGCAAAAAAAACTATGGTCAGCAGGGAGAATCAATTCAAAATGTCTTGACCATCAATAAACTCTTTATGCCCTTCTTGATCTCTGGTTGCCTAGATCTGAAGTGATAATTCCTGACTTCAGGCGACCCAACTTGTGCACCCAACTGCTAAGTGCAGAATCCTCACCTGCCTTCACAACCACCAATGAATTCTGCTCTTCAAACACTACAGAGACAGGACGGTCATGGGCGTCGCTTAGTTATCTTAGAGCGATGTTAAGTATGCCTCCATCCAATGCTCCTTGCTGGATGGGACTCCATCCCTCTGTGTATTACACTGAACAAACCAAATACCCCGACCATTACAGGTTTCGCTGTCAGAGCAAAGAAGACAAATTCATTAAACTGAATTTAAGAAGTTTCCTATTCCATTTCCCTTCACCCACTCCAGATGGCACCTCTCTGAGTTAAAATGTGTTACTTTGCAGCAATCTTAGTTGCTAAGTATTAACCAAACTAACACTTTTAAAGAGAGATTAACAAATCTGTAATTCCTTAGATAACAGTGGGAACATATGAAAAATCTCCTCTTAGGAAATATACTCATTCAACAAATTCAACAAATTCAATACTCTGTAGCAGGTGCTCTACTAGGTACTAGAAATATAGCCATGAGTAAAAGTGCCCCTGCCCCCCTCGCAAAGCTTGCATTTAATAGAAGATACAAATATCAACACACACAGGTAAAATACATCTGACACTTTCCACATGCTTCTTAGACTCTCCATGGGGACGGGGGTATAAGTTGTAACAAGAGAGGTTGTTCCACTTTCTCTCTTCTATCTGCAACTCTAACTCGTTTACTTTTTCCTCCCTTCCTATGCCTCTGGGTTTTTTTCTTGCTTGTTGTGTTTCTCAGACTTCACTGTGAAATTTTAGGAGTAAATCTACCTTTTATGTAAAGGAGACACAGCACCGCCACCTTCCCCTTTCCCTGACAACATACTTTTGAATTGGGCTCAACTTAGTTGGCAAAGCGCATAGACACTATTTGATATTTCCCCATCAACTCTCAGATGAGGATCTCAAAATGTTATCAGATAACACTTACCAAGAATTGACAATGTGTGAAATGTCATACGGAGCCGAGAATTAGTCTTGGCCGCTGCTCAGTGGGTTCACTAATGCAAACTTTAATTCACTGAGGATACCAAAAACTGCCTGAAAAGACTATTAGGACAACTATCAGAAAGTTCAATTTGCCGTCTCAAGGTCCCGGCAGTGGCATTAGTGCCAGGAATGAAGAGCCAGCTATGAAACCTGTTCTCTTGTATGCTACCTCAGAAAAAACCTCAAAAAATACAAAATTAGCCCAGTTCAATCTTATGTACTTTCTGTCCATAACGCCTACTTCTAACCTGACTATCTTTCTTCTTACTACCAAATAATTTCCTGGTTGTTTGAATGTACCAAAATATCTTTTCCAGGTGTAATGGCACCCTCAGTAAATCTCTTCATCAACAATCTCATTAACTATAAAAAAGTAAGTCTAATGCAGCTTGTCTACCCAGTGTTTAAGATTTTTAAAGTATGTAGTGAGTCACTCTGAATACAACCTAAACTTTCATACAGAGAATAGTTTACTGCGCTTTGCCTTTCCAAAGACAAAGCGAGAAAACACATCTGGATTCTACATGGCCTTGGTCTCAACCAGACATCAGAAACCTGCAAATGGAAAGTGCTCCGACGACGGCAGGTAGAGAACAGCCCCCCTGCCTTTCTGCTTCCTGCCCCCCCTCCACTGGAAATTCAGGAATCGAATTAATCATTTCGCAGGCAGAATATTTTGGCTCAGGAACTGCTTGTGAGGTAATTTTATGAATGAGATTGCCTATAGCGAGGGTCAAAGCCACACCTTAATTAGGCTGGTCTCACAGATCTGGAGCAGGACATTTTTTCCCCCCTAAGAAAAGACTACAATACTGAGCCCCAGTGATGGGGACTCCAAAGGACAAGAGCTCTGCAAAATTCAAGGTGAGCCTCCACTATGTACTCATGAGAATCCAGTGTCTCCTTGAGGCTTCGGTTTTGGTTAAAAGGACCAAATGTAAAAAAGGAAAAGATGATTTGCCAATTTATTGCTCAGAACTCAATTTTAACAACAAAGTAATATAGCACGAAAACCTGGTTATTCAACAGCATGTGGCTACACAGAGGACGGTTCAATGAGCCCCTCTTGTCTGACTTGTCAAAATGACTGACACTTTCTAATATTGAGCTGGAAATAATATGGATATTTAATACTGCAGCGTTTACATCAAATAGAAGTGAAGCGCTATTGTTTATCAGCAATCTATTTCTGATGGCACGAATCTATATAGACATAATTATTGTTGAATGATGAGCTCTGATTTTCACATTATGGCATAAACAAATCTGCAGGATATTCACAATGTTTCATCTTGTGTGATTTGAAAAACCTCATAAAGCCAAATTCTTAAGTATTTTCTATGCTTGCCACTTGAATTTTGACTAAAATTTACCTTTTAGATCTGTTATGCCACTCATGAATTTTTTACAGTATCCATCTGTGCTTTGCAATCTCTATTCTCCATGGTTCCACATTGTTTTGGCTAACTAACAGGCCCATATGTTGCCTTAATGTATTTCTGCACAATGTTTGTGCTTAAAAAAAAAAAAAAAAAAAAACCACAGGGAAAAACCACAGGTCTAAATAAGCTATAAAGAACATCCACATACAGTTAGACTGTCTTTACTGAGTCTGGAGACATTATGATTCTGCTGCGACAAGCAGCATTTGTCTTCATTTTGTCTGACTGTCCTCATGTGTTATTATTAGTGGCTGTCAGGCTGAGGCAGAAAAAAATAGCATCACTTGAGTAAGAAGTTGAATGCATAAATGCAATACTACACATGGCGGCTGAGGGTGAAGAGTCTGTTTGAAATGCTTAAATGCAAACACCAGGATGAGGGCATTTAAAAGTGAAAATGCTCAGTTGGCAAATGTGGGGAGAAAATTATATGACTTCCTTGTCTAAAAAGCAAAGTGAGGGCTAATTATTGACAAAAATTTAGCAGCCTCTGAACGTCTTTGAAGACCATCTTTTCAACATGTCAGCTTAGCTTTAATTGTAAGAAAACAAATATGTTGGAACATTTGCCTCCAGGCCGGTGTTTCAGATAATGTTGACAAATACCTTGCATTTTAAAGTTAAGCTTTTTTAGTGCTCAAAAAAAGTAACTTCAAAGTATATTTTCCATGCTGATCACCTGCACACACCAGTATATTCCCCCTCTCTGAATAGGCGCCTCTTGGGTGGCAATTGCTCCTGGAGTCTGGATCTACGTGTTTGAGAGCCTCTCCCACCTGGCTTCTCACCATTTCATTTCAGGAGCCAGTTCATCTTCTTTCTTTTTTATCATTAAAATAAGACAAACCAGATTATTGTAAGACCCGGAAATTGTTACACTCAGCTTCTTATCAGCTAGAAACACTTTAATTACCCAGAAAGTAGAGGATTTCCCTTTAAAAATAAATTTATCTTTATCTCCTTACTTTCCTATCTGAAAAGATTATCTTCTTTCTCCTTTAGTCTCACTTGTGGTTATTAAACACAAATTTTTCAGCAAAAGCTTTTAAAAAATGCTTTTAAAGAAACTACGACAACTACGAGTAAATGAAGATTTACCTTTTTCATCAGCATCTCATAAACTTTCTTTCAAGAAGTCTGCCTTCTCTGGCTTTCTTTACCCATCACCCATAAAAGTCACAGCTTTAATGGTTTTAAAATACCCAAGCATGCCTCTCTATAAAATATACATAATTTTCATGTGTATAATGAAAAAAATGGGTTGATCTTACACTAATACACTGAGACAATGCTTTCTTTTTAATTACCTTCGTCCCTTCTCTAATGCTATCCCTAACTGCTGGTTTTCCTTAGTCATGTTACACTTAGTCTACCTTCAGGCCCAGCCTAGGTGCTTTTTCTTGATAAACCAGTCACATGGATTTCTTTCTTTCTGACGCCTCTATTTCCCAATTGTCATTCTCAGATATTAGTTCTATCATAATTTCCTATAAGGCACAATTTAGTGCCTCACAATATCAATTTAGGCCGGTGCATAATATAACACTATACACCAATTGTCTAGTGTGTATGTGATTTGTCCTTCCAACTAGACTATAAGTACCTTGTGGGTGGAGAGCTTTTATCTTACTCTCTGTAATCCTTAGCCCACGGTAGGTGGTGGTAAAATAACTGAGAACATATGAACAAAGGAGAGTTTATGCAAAAATAACTGATTTGCATATAGTAGGACAAGCCTCTGGTAACATATTAAGTAAAAGAAGCAAGAGCAGGGCTGTCGAAAGTGATAAATGGAGCCCTGCGCGGAAGATCAATGATCACGGAAATATTCAAATGAAAGGGTTGCAATTCCAAGAGGATTTTCCCTTAGCATTTCTCTCCCATCTGCACCGCCCCAAAAGACATGAAAATAAAAACCTGAGGACATCCTAAATAAAATACGAATCGTGCAACTCTATTAACATATTCTCTTAAAGACATCGAGAGAGAAATACAAATATTTTTATAGAAAGGTACGTAGTTGGGAAGGGGAAGTGAAGAGTCCATGGGAACGTTTGTAAAAATATTTCACTCCCTCAAAAATAAACAGTTGATTTTCAGTGCCTCAGAAAATATCTCTGTGGAAATTCTGTGGACTAGTTGTTAACACAGTGCCCACTACCAGTCGCCTGCCAGCCTGGGAGGCTCCCGTCACCTATTATCATTCTCTATGGCAAACGGGGTCCTTTCTGAAGCCCGTGAAAAGCTGCCCTTCAGCCTTTGGTCCTGCTGCTCTTGTTTGCTTATAAACTACTCACTGCCTACAGCCCTCTCCCTGGGGCCTCGGGCAGAGGGGAGCACACACCAGTTAGTACATCGGTTAGGTGGGGCTCCAGCAACAAAATCAGGCGGGGAAATGCTCCTGGAGAGCATAAGCTGTCAAGGTTTAGGTAAATAGCAGCTTCCTTGGTTCCTCTTGAACTAATTTTTGTGTGTAATTAGACATGGATTTCTGAAAACACATCCTGCATTGCTTTAGTTGATTAATCTTTTGATAATTAATAATCTATGTCCTTACAAACTTTTAGCATTTTTAAAGCATGCATGCAGCTGCGTGTGTTTGTAATTCCAGGGAACCGAAACCATCAACAAGAAGGAAAGTCGCTGAGGAAGACACACAGTGGTCCTCTGGCAGTACAAGTTTTAAAATGGTTCTGACTTTGAGCAAAGACAACTTAGGTTACCACACACAATAACAAGTTATGTATTACTGCTTCTTTCTTTTTCTGCTCCTCTCTACTTCAGTTAAATCTTTTTCTTTTTTTTTCTTTTTTCGGAAAGGCACTCATACTAACTAGAAGGTTTTATAACTTGTAAAAGTTGTCTTTAAAAGGCAGATGATATTTCAGAGGACAACAGCATCAGTCACCTCCTGGGGTTCAGAGGTGGAGGTAACATATTCAAAACAAGCCTTGGCACACTTCTTTCTCTCAAGAATTGGGGAGGTTCAATGCGAATCCAAACATGCCTCCCTTCAAGTGCTGCGCTGGGATATTTTACTGTGGACCTGCTGACCCCTTCCCACACTTAGTAATCACACAGTTGGAATGGCTCGTTCCCCGTAAGTAACCTGTGCTGTGCCATATCAACCCAGGGAGTAGGTAAGTGTCCCTGTTGTATTGGGCTATTAACACGGCGGTTATATTTTAGAGGACATGATTTAGCCCAGACTACATCATTACCAGGAAGGTGACAACTCCTATCACAATAGAGGTTTTAATGGCTATCAATTCAAAACTATTATTTCATAAATAAGTGATTTTTGAGAATTTCCCAGGAACATGCATTTAATATTTTTAGCTATCAGTGGCAAAGTTCCACAGTCTGAGATAAGCTAAAACAGATTCACCCCCTAAGTTTTTATTTATGAAATTCATGTCAATTAACCTAAATAGGGTTCTTAATTACATCATCTTGCATATACTTGCCTGAAAGAATAAAGTACCAACTTTTAGCACCATTTCCCTGATAAGAAACATATAAAACTAAAAGCTATTCAGAAAATCGAAGCCAGAGTCTCATCTCATTGACAGTTAAACTTTTTTTCTCCCCAGAAACCTCATTGCTATAATTGGAAACATATTAAAACCAGCAGAAATAAATGAATTAGAAGAGAAAAAATTAAAGCTCAGAAGAAATATGCAAAGAGCTATAAATACTAAGATCCACAACTAGAAAGCATTAAGTTCTAGAAAGAAACTATTGGACTCACTTTTCAGTCTCTCATTTCTAAAAAATGAGAAACTTAATTCTTGTAATGAAGTAAGAATAGTAAGTGTCTATCTCCAATAAAAATATTGTCATTTGCTAGGCAGCAAGAAAGAACATTTAAAAAATATTTTTCCCTTGGATTTTTGAAGAAGGCAAGCCATCAGAACAATAGTGCTGGACAAACATATTGTAGAAACATGGAATTCCTCCATGTTTTAATTACTCCATAATTCAATCCTAAAAATAATTTAGGCTTTCCTAAGTTACTTTTACTTAGTCATTTTAACACTAAGTAAAAATAAAAAATAAAACCAGAAACCTTGTCCCAGAAACATGTTATGAAAGTAATGTTATCAATGAGGATTTTAATAAAATCCTGGAGCCAGATAAAATCTCAGTACATATTCTAGTCTAGTGCCCGGATTCATCCAAGATAAATTATTTTTTTTCCCTTTAGATATCTCCCAGGAATAGAGTCCCTGTGGTTCTTCAATGTCTTGTTTTCACCTTCAATCAATTTTATTATCACGGAATTTACCCCTTATGTTCAACCTAAATTGTGCATGTTGAAGTTTACACCAGTTTCTTAGCTCCCTACCTGTAAGGACGGAGTTGGTTCACGAGCACTTATTGCATGCTTGATGTGCGCAGAGACTGATTTAAAAACACACAAAGAAGAGAAAGTTTTGGGGAGAGGCGCTCCCATGTAGCTGGGAACAAAGACATCCTGGGAGCTTTACGGAATTTGAGAGCTGAAAGCATCGTGGATAGAGTACAATCCAAAAGAGCAATTAAATATAACACTTCCACCCATGAAGCCTTATATTATACACAGCAACAGTAAGTGCTGAAGGAAACACAATTCAAATCTTTTTAAAAGAGAGAGAATTAATCAAGAAAAACTTTCCAGGACAGGTAAGTTTGGAGCGTGACCTTGTAGCATGTAAAGCATATAGTGTCAAGAAGGAGAGAAATGAATGGCCTGAAGAGGAAACAGGCAGAGTCAAAAGCAAAGACCTGGCAGGCTGAGAAACTTTTATATGCAGGACCATGATTATCGTGGATAGAAAATATGAGAGACCTGTGCGGAGAAACCACAGTGAGGACATGAAGCACTTTAGACAGAGATCGCTCCATGGGCCGCTGCAGGAGGCCTCGTCTGTGTCTCACAGGCACCACGGCTTCCATGGATGTGCTGTGGTTACATGTGGGGTGACTGACACACAGAACACCATCGCGAGAAGGCTGAAGCAAGTGTTAAATATAATGTAGGATCAACAGCATCAGAAAGTCTCCTTTCAGGCAAAATGGGCTTTTAGGTGAACTTTGACGAAACTATAAGATTTGACCAGAAAGAAGATTTGAGAGCACAAAAAATTAAATAAAAGGCTTGCTCAGAGAGGCAAAGGTATGGTGAAATTAAGCTGAAAGGCTGGAAATTCCAGTCCAGGAATAAGAGGGAAAAGAAAGGTTTTGTTCTTACTAAACACCAAGTAAAAATTACTTCTTAGAGTGTTTTCTTTCATCTTCTTCTTGTCCATTGCCTGCTTGGGTTTATGTTCCTCTGTAGAGTTCATGGGATTTTTCAATGAAGGTAATCTGAGACTCCAAAAAATTTTGTCTGTGTAATAATGTAAAAAATCTACCTGATATAAATGGAATCTCCTCAACAAGGTTAGCAGAGCAAAAATGAGAAAGCTTCCATTTATAGATAAAAATTACAGATAAACTCCAGGGGATTCAATGGTGGGAAGCTGGAATCCTTTAAGTATAACAGGAAGGCTCTGCAGGGAGGCTGTCCATCCACGGCACACGCAACATTCGTACAGGCATTAGGAGAGTCTCCTGCGCCTTGGATACAAATCACATTTGTTGATGAAATCTGGGTGTTTGTCGTATTTCAGGGAAAATTAGGGCAGTGGATACTTCATCGGTAACAGAGGATTTTCTGTTGGCATATTTTAGGGACTGAAGGATGTGAGAGGGAATTTTACCATTCAGATTTCTTATCTATTTTTGCCTTAGAAATAAAAAAAAATTATGCCCTAAAGGCAATCCGGCGCTCCCTTCAATGTTTAAAAGTTTATTGGTTTCTGTAGACCAGTAATTCTTGAGGAGGAAGCAATGTCAGAATCAAAGGGTCCTGCCTGCCACCAGCAGTCTAACCCCACTGCCCTCAACTTGTCCTCCCTCCACTTCGAGAATTCTTACCCGAGAAGGGAGCAGTTCTAGTACAGCATTTGTTTTGGGGCCGACGCTTGCCAGAAATCAATAATTAAATTCTCAAAAAGAAATGTAAAGAAAGACTGTAAGAGACTGCAGGTTTGGAAAGGATTACAGATGAAAGCCTCAGTTGTTTCTTACGTTAGAAGTAGAAACTGTCAGTAACGGGCAAAAGACAGGAGTGTTGAAGCAGAAATGCTTGGTATAGGAATTTAAGAAGATTTTCAGTCAGAGGTTGAAGTTTGCCTCTTTTGTCATTCAACCACTCAGGGCATAATTGAAGGAACCCACAAACTGATAATTCGGCTTTTTAAAATAAGGTTGGTACCTTGCCTTTTATCTCAGAGGGATGCCCTATGACTTAATTTTATATCTGAAATACTCAAAAATAAGTTTTAAGAAAAGAAAAAAGACAAGAGATGAACACGACTTCTACTTCTCTCCACCGACTTAACTTTTGTTTGCTCTTATTTTTTGCCGGAATAGGGAAAAATAAACAAGTTTGTTGCCGGAGTGAAGTGATTTTGGGATGTACTTTAACCTAACGTCTCTACCCCTTATCTGTCTGCAGTCTGTAACCTTACCCTGTCTCTTTTCATTTGCACACATAAGTAAAATGCCTGGAAACTGCATATCCACATAGCAGCTTAGTTAGCACGGGCTACTAACTAAGGACATAACATTTCACTTGATTCTGAGAAAAATCTTGACAAAGGAAAGAGAAAATCCCACCACAAGAGAAAGGCTAATTTTCATTTGCGACCTAATACGAAAAGAATGAGCCAAGAATTCCAGGCATATTTTGACAGCAATAGTGGAGGGGAAGAGACTGGAACTTGATGGTCTTTACTCCAGAGCTCAGTCCAGAAAGAAGGCCCATTTTCTCTAAAACCCTTAAGGTCCTAGATCTGGTTAAGTCAATCAAGTAGCTGAGGGCAGAATGTAGATCAGGCAGGAAGGACACTTTGCAATCTAACAGTCTGAAGTCTTTCCAGAGGCACATATGAATGGCAACATCTTTTTCTTATCTCCAGCCACATTCCCATGAGCCATCTGTGGCTGTGGCTGCTGGTCCTTAGGCCGGGACCCCTGTGGCACTGGCTGCTCGCATGGCCCGTTCCCAGGCACTTTACTGCAGTGACTTCCACACCCTCGGCCTCTGATGCCCAGCAAGCTCAGAGGGGAGGAGCTCAAGGGCTCGCTCTAGGCCTTTTCATCCAAAGGCAGCAAAATCAATATCTATTTCCAAAAGACAGATCTAAGGCTGCCGGAGTTCCTAAATACTCCCAGTTACTCGGAAGCAAAGCGGTTTTGATGGGAGAGGCGCAAAACAGCCACAAGTGGGGCCACGCCCTCATGCAGCTCCTAGAGACCCGAGGCTCAGAGAAGAAGAAAGAAATGACATCAGTAGCAAATGGAACTTTTAAAAATATACTTTGAATTTTCCCAGGGCAAGACAATGAGGAACAAAAATTCACGTCAGAGTATAGCAGTAAGGAAAGTGCTATCATAACATATAAGGGGAAAAACCCCTAAAACTATATTCCATCAAGGAAGTGCAGTTCCGATTTAGACTAGAGAGATCAACCAGCCAAACGATAGCAAAAGAAATCGAAGAATGACCTTATTGAATTGGTGGGCTTTTCATACTTGTATTTCCCGTGACATGGATTAATTTTCAATTCCCTATATTTTATAAAACATAATTTCTTCTCAATTTTGTACCTAAAATAAAATTTTGATAATTACACAGCACTGCACTGAGAATTCCTTGAAGCCAAGACTGTTACCTCTGTATCCCCAGTTCTTGGTACAGAACCTGGCACACAGAAGTCTTTAAGTAAGTGCTTATCGAATGAACATGAGTAATTTTATTTACAACTTATTTCCAAAGACATTATCTGCTTTAATGTCCAAAGCTCTAAGATGTTGGTTTATTATCTCATTTCCACAAGTAAAGGTATATGATCAAACAGATTGTTTCACTAAGACAAACCATGTAATTAGTGAGGATCAGAATGCCATTTGAACTTCGGTCTTCTGACTCTTTCAAGTATATGACTTCCTTAAAAATTGTAACTGGAAATTTAAACTGATAAATCACTTCAGCATGATTTTGGCAATACATTTCGCTGGCAATAAAAACATGCCACACCATTTGGACCATTCCTTGGAATTGGTTTAAAGGGAATACTGCAGATGAAAGGTGAAAAAGTTACATGCCAAAGAAGGGGTATTACTTATTTTGTCAAAAACTAAAATCCAGTTAACTTTAAAGAAAGAGGAAACCAGTTAAGTAAATTAGAGCATATCAACTTGATTGAATATTACTATATAGTTATTAAAATAATTGTGGAGACTTTGTAGCAATATGAAAAAAGCATATTGCAATGTTAAGTGGAAAAAAGATAAATTCTAAGTTGTGATTCTGCTATGATTAAAGATGCACGAAACTCCACAGGAAGTCTAAGTTTCAGGGCGCTGTGTTGCTTGGCTTTATATTGTACATTGAGCTGTACAGTAGCTAAATATCTAGAAATATCTAAAATGAGACATAAGACACAGACACAACCACCCTACACAATGGCCTGCCATAAAAGTATAAGACTAAATACTTTAAGAATTCAGAAGAGAGGACATCACTGTTAAATGGAATGATGGAGGAAGGTTTTTTTATTTTATTATTTTTTTAACAGTCAATGACTCTGCCTGAACTGGAAAGAACAGAATTTCAGTAGGTTAAAACTAAATAAGCACTTGTAGATGGTTGGGAAGACATTTCGAAGGAAAACAGCAGGAGCCAAGACAGAGAGGAGGGGGGAAGCAAGGCACAATCAGGAAGTGGCAGGTAAGCATATTAAAAGGGCTGATCTGAGGTTTAGACAAATCTTTAGACAAATCTTAGTGATTGACAGGGCTAACAGTTTCTCTACCTTGGTTCCTTTGACATTTGAGCTGAAAAATTCATTCTGAGAGCTGTCCTAGGTAGTGCAAATGTGCAGCAGCAGCCTGGCCTCAACCTAATAGATGCCAGTAGCAACTCCCCAGTTGTGACCAACAGTAATGGCCCCAGACATTGCTGAACATCTCCCAGAGGGCCAAATGCCTCCTGGAGGGCAAAATCACCCCTGGTTGAGAAACGCTGGGCTAGAACCTAGACTGAAACTTGGTTTCAGCCAAAGTGTGAGCTCCAGCTAACAGGGAATGGTAACCTGGAACCCTAAGAAGGGCTGAGTCCAAGTCTAGGCTCAGAAGGTGCATCACTGAAAACTACGAGACGCAGGGACACTGAGCAGAGGCGCTGCTTCCATTCCTGGGCCAGAAGGTAGGCGTGGACCCACCTTCCTGACGACCTCACAGAAGGAGCCTTGAATATCGGTAAAAGAAGTCTGGGCTGCGATGGGGGAAAATGAATTTTCTGTTGTCTAAATTAGGAGGCTGATAAAAATAATAAGCAGATTCTAGTTATTAATCCAAGGACCCTGTGTAGGATGGATTAAATCAACTAGGACCTGAAGGCAGGAAGACAGGAAACAATTTCGGAGTGGACAGAGATCAGTTGGGTGCGAAGAAGAGCGTGAAACGCTGTTACAGATATGGAAAGGACAGGTGAACAACGTCGAAATCGAAGAGAACCGTCAAAAGTTTCAATAAGCAAAATGCATTGCACCCAATCTAAGCCTCTGGAAACTCACTGCAATTGAACTATGAGCAGAAAAGCTGCATGAGCTTGGTCACATTTGGTAAGTTTTAGTACCAAAGGAAGACTCCTTCAAGAGTTTCTTCTCTTTATTATTTTTAATTCCATGGACTTATGCAGCTTCATGACACTTGACCAGGAAAGGATTAATGAAATAAGTTTATAAATATTTATAAATTGACTTTATTCATGCAGCAATTTTGAAAAATACAGCAACTCAACTTGGGACTGGCAATGTTGGAGCTACAGGGAGGGCGGTAAAGCAGTGCCCCGGTCACCTGGAACTTGCAGTCTTCCACTTCGTACGTCAAGCCTTGCCAAATAGTCAGTGTGCCCAAAGTTTTAGAGTGATCTCCTCTAGCTGCTTGCGGGGCTGGGCTTTTTGGTAAAACCCCACTTAGGTTATGGAACGGTGCACTTTCCTTCTACTGGCTCTGGAAGTCCATATCCTTACTCCTTTCTGTAGTTTTCAATTAGGGCAAAGCATCTGCTGAAACCATAGTTTATGAATGAATCTCATTGAACTTACTGTTCTTTTCATTTTCAAATTAAGCTGGCAATCTGAATACATCCTGCTGTCCCACTTACAAAAGTCATAGGTCAGGGAAATATTTAATTATATCATGTACCTTTTTTTTTTTTTTAAGCTAGTGCTTTACTAAGAAATGAGATTAGAGGAAGAGAGAGAAGTGATTTATCATCTTTCAAAATGATGAAAATATAATAATGACAACTAAACTTATAAATTAAGATAAAACAAACCCCATAATCTTTTAACCTAAAGCACATATCTGACATACATAACAACCAGTTATATTTCTTATAGGATCCAATGTGTTTTGTAGATGTTGCTTGTTTTCAGTATAAAGGCCACTAGAGTGAGAAAGCAGTTATGCTTCAGTGACACATTTCTGTTACTGGCACTAATGCTTTCTACTTACATTGTTGCTCTCCCATCAGCTATTATCCTTTGTACCATCTCAGAGTCACTAAACGGGGCCCCTCAAGTTCCCTCGCCACAACTTACAAGTTCCTACACAGTTTAAAAACTTTTTTAAAAACAATCATTCATCTGTAATTTATAGCATGGACCCTGCTCTTCAAATTACTCCACAAGTAAAGTAATTGAAGTATTTAACTCAAAAGCAAGAAATATTTAAATGATTGTATCAGTGCGGAGAACTTAGACACCCTGAAGAAGGAAGTTTTATATTCTCTAAATCTCTTCATCTGATTGTTCTGTCAATGAATAAACATTTCTGTCCAAAGATAAAGCTGTAGAACAGAATAATTCACAGTCACCTCAAGACACTCCACATTCTCCACCTTCCTCCCAAGGGCTCTATCCAAGCCATCGTGAAAAGTGTGCCATGCCATCAAGCACCACCACCACATGTGGTCACATGCAATTCCCCAGCCCAGGCCCCCTCCCCTGAAACAAGCAAGCACCGAGTGGTTCCGCCCCTGCCTCTTTGTTCCCGGTGCCTTCCTTCACAAAGGACACGGGACAGCATTTCCCATGGGACAGTGCCCAGAAAACTGCTGGCACCCCACGGGCACTGCTATTAACAGTAATAAGAACATGAGCTACATTTATAATCAAAGGAAACACGACCAGATCCCTGTTCCGGTTTAATAAGATAATTGAAAATTACCTCATGCAAGGTGTTCAATGACCAATAAATGTTTGGATGGTGGCCAATGGCCTCTGGATATGCTGGCATTTGATTATGAAAGGATGTTTGGCTGATTCCCAGAAAGAACAGATAAAAAAGGACAGCGCTATTTTCTCCCTTTTCCATGCGTATGGCATGAGAGCAAACACGGGTTAGAACAACGGTGCACAGGGACTTTCTGCAGCCGTTTGGCCAGTGATGAAATATTCTACCTGGCAAGCGTCTGCACCAGGCCTCAACCAAGGGCCAACTGACTGTAACGAACCCAACTCTTGCAGGGAAAGTTCAGTGAAGAGCCATGAAGACTTGGGGACAGACCTCCTGGTAACCAGTCAAGTTTTAATAATTAGACTGCACAAACGAAGACAATCTAGTACTGATAAATCAGGAGTAAAATTTGGGAAAGAATACTCCTATCTATCGTCCCTTGACTAAAAGGAGTCATGTGTATTTACAATATCTTTCAATTAGCATTTTTAAAACTGCATTAAGAACTAGACTTCTATGGGGATTATTAACTCAGAATGATGTAAGTAGTAGTATTCCAGTAACTTCCACCTGGAATTTCTGGTTTTCTGCCTGCTTATTACAAATTCAGTCTTAATTAAGAAACAATGTTTTAAAATTCATTTCTGATGTTCAGGTTTAATTTTGTTTTCCTTTTTTATTTTAGCCACTCATATGAGGGATTCATTGCAGGCCCAGAAGCATCCTACAGATACTGTTGGTGTTTTTTGAGTATATCCTGGCCAGAAAAAAAGAGACAGCAAAGTGTTTATCTGGGGTTAAATCAACTTATTCCTTACCCTAGATGTGCAGGGGCAGGCCACAGCCCCTACAGATGCCTGTGAGTTCTCACATTCATTCCAAACAGAAGGTGGACGAGAGGAATGAGAGAGAAAAGTAGAGCTGAAGGAAAGCAGAGGAAAATACAGGGACTGAAAATTTTAAGATGGGAGTAAGTAGTAATTTATTAGTCTGTACTTATGCAAAAGAATAACATTTAGACTGGGATGATTTCCAGTCTCCATTTCTATTATATGAAACCATATGCCATTGCCAATACCTGAATGTTTTTTATCATCTAAAAATGATAAATTACATGTTTCAATATAATACTAAAAATTGGAAGAAATTTACCCAACGGTACCACAGAAGAGTTGCTTTAATTTTGACCTGAAGATCAAAGGATTTGTTTTGGAAGGAAATGACATCCTGGTTCAGAAGAACTGACCTCACACTTATCCTCTGAGGAGCTTTATAAGTATTACCAATGACCCCAGAAAGTACCCAGGTCCTGTGGAAATGGAAAAGATGACTTTTCTAGATGGGCTACAGCTGAGAGGAATATTCACCGAGTCTGTGCAACGGTGTAAGTTCTGTGGGGAGTTACAAAGGATGACAGTGCCTCTACCCTGGAACACAGATCACCCAGCGAGGGGAGAAAAGAAAACCACGGAATCACATCACCCACCGAAGAGCTTCAGTGAGGGGGAAAGAAAGAGTTCAATTAGAGACCGCAGACGATTTGCAGGTCTTCAGCCAAGTTTACAGGGAATGAAGTTTTACTTCCCTTTATATTCTTAATCTTCTGGGTCTCAGCAGGGGTTGAAATAGTTCCATATAAAATGCCAGGGCAATTATTAGGCCCTTTGAACTGTGCTGTGCAGGCCAACTCCAGAGGGATTGTGTGTTTATAGGCAAATTAGTAGCTCCAATGGTTTATTTTTCAAGCTAACAAGTCATTAGAAGGGTCTGCCCCTCCAAGCACACTCCCTGAAGATATTTCATAAGTTGTGATTCTGGGTTAGAGAAATGGAGCTGTTGGTTAACACCCCCATACCAGGCCTCTCTGTTTTCCCCATCACAGTCATGAGCATAGAGGAAAGACTGTCAGAAAAGCATTCTGTGAGCTTTACGGTATGGTGTTGATTTTGTATTTTTAAGTGAAGTTTTGAGGAAGATTACTTTGCTACCTAATATATTTCACCAAATGATACACGCTTTGACTTACACTCTTTAGAAGAGAAGGCATAAGCGAAGGGCTGGAGGACACCAGCTTGGGTTATCCGCTTCTCCTTCTTTGGGTATCCTTGTGCCAGATGCCCATGAGCTGTGTACAAAAGCCCATGCCAGCTTCTAGCAGAGTCACAGACACCGAGGTCAGCGGCTCCCTGGCCAATAGATTCCTGGCTCTTTCAAGGGTTGGAAGCAAAACAGAAGTAGTCTCCTTTTGCTCTTGATAACCTATCTTCTTTCCATTTCTTACTTTACTCTCCCTTTCTCTCCCTCCCTTTTACACTCCACTCTCTTCCACGCACACGCTCATATTTATTGGCCATTTGCTTAGGGAAGACACGGGAAGGACATGGCTCAAGACTCTAAGACAGGCTCCCAGTGTCAGGCTGGCCAGCAAAGGTTCTGCTGTAGCAGTTACACACTGCAAAGGCCTAATGCTGAATGTATGTTCTTATGGAGACGCTGAAGCCACCTACTGCATATCCTGCACTTAAATACAGCTCACTTCGGAAGATACTCTTCTCCTTCATCTCCTATGTCACCTGGGTAAAAAGTTGATTGCAATATACACTACCAGGTCTCTTATAGTTGATATTCTTCTTTTTTTGGTCAAGATGGTGAGATAATATTAAAAAACAATGAAGGAGGTGTCTAGTCAGAGTCAAGTGAGCACACTGACTTGTTTACTCTTCCTACTTGTGGGTGAATGAGTCGTCCTCCTGCAAAGGGCCTCCTCATACGCAGGTCCCTGGGAAAGCCAGGGTAGCTCAAGGCGCCCTCAGGCGCACACTGAGTTAAATGCTACCCATCCAGGAGAAGCCTGTGGCCAGAGTTCTGGGACGGTGGGGGCAACTGGCTTTTCCATACTTTAATCCAAATCACCTACTGCGAAGGAAAAAGAAATCTGAATCGTGCTCCTATAGGTGCTGTGAGATTTTTCACAGATGAAACGTTAGGGGCTATTTAAAAGTCCTAAAACAAAGCAAAACACTCATAAAATAACATGAACAATTCAGCTTGTCTAGGAGGCGGGGCAGTAAACGAGGTTAGGCGTCGTCTCATGGAAGCCTTCTAGAGTGAACGCCTGATCTGGCCAAACCCCGCTGGCGCACAAAGCAGCAGTCAGCTTCACAGCTTAGCTCGTGTTCATTTGATTTATGTTTATTATTTACTAGTCAAGGCACAGGAGCATTCAACATTTCTGAATTAGCACTTACGAATTACTTCTGAGGTGAGAGGAGGGAGGCAAATGCCCTCCATGACTGGCATCGTGGTTCTGCCCCATGAAGATCCAACCTTGGCTCTTATTTTGTTCAGAAATGGCCTCTTCCCGCCTAAAGGGCTTCAGATCGCCCCCGCCCATGCCACCCTGGTCCCGATGCCGACAGCACAGAAAAGATGCACCCAACCGCGATCACAGGCCCCGGCACCCCGGTGCTGCAGGCAGCAGGCAGCCACTCGCAGCCCCCCACGGGGCGAGCAGGCAGCCAGCCCTGCAGAGCGCGCCCGAAGCAAAGTCTCCTCCTAGACTTGCCTAGGTGCAAAGCCAAGACCAAGGATTCTGTGGGTTAATAAGCAGGCCCCAAGAACAGGCGCAGGCATTACAATACAGACAGGGGACGATGGCAGCGACATGAGACAGACAGACAGACAAAGACTGGACCAGAACAGGAAACTTCCCTATTCACATGGCCCATCCCCCAGGGAGAGGAACTGGGCGTCTGAACCTGCTGAATATGTTCCATGTCGGATTTTGTCCACTGAAACAGAGTGAACTATATACAATTCTCATTCCGGAGTGTTCTCCATACACTTCTATGTCACTTCCATAAAGTCCCTTTTATGTCACCTTTTCAGGCACTGTTAAGTGTATATACCTGGACTAGGTGGCCTCTAATTAATATTCAGGAATCTGACAGCCAAAGGTGTGAACATTGAGTCCCTGATTTAAAAAGACATGCATCTCAGTGAATGTAGAAACATTTATTATAAACTAATTTATTATTAGTTAAGAATGCACAGTAACATTTAAGCTTATGTTCTAAAGTAAAACAGATACTAGCTATAGGACCTAAAGAGAAAGAAAGAAGGGGGGAAAAGCCGTATCCATTACAGACTTCTGTCTGCACCAGGGTGATGTCTCCCTGGATGTGCTACACAGAACCTCAGCAAGATCCTAGTTTGTTCAGTACCCTGTGTTTCACCTTGGCTACCAGAAGCCCCTCCCATAAGTCAAGAAAGTGAAAGGCTAACGCCTGTTTTTCCTTCTCAGCTTCTTAAGAAACACAGAATGCCCGCCCTTCCTGGTGAACCAACAGGAAAGCCACGCTTCTGTGAAGGACTTGGCTTCAGTCCTTCAGCCCAAGGACAGCATGAAACACCAGGTGCTACGCTGACTTGGAGGCAGGAACTGTCTGTCCTTTCAGCTAGAATAGGAGAGCGGTTTCAGTTAGAAAAAAATTAAAAAGTGCCTTCCGATTTCCTTTGGTCCCCTGTCCCCACTTCCCAGGTCAGTGAAGAGACACTGGGCATTATGACTACTGCGATTTTATAGCATTATCTTTATGACACTTGAATATGGCTGCACTTTCTCTTCTCAAATATTGGTGGTTACTGCTTAATTAAATTGGTTAGTGGGAAGATACAGGCTGTCAGATTTTAAGTTATAGTCCTCATCGATCAGGAGAGAAATCAAACTGCTCTGGATTAAAAAAGAAAGAAAGAAAGAAAAAAGAGATGGCATCAGACTGACCATCTGGATGCCCACTGCTGCCCACGGATGGTAATAGTTAATCACAAAGATTCCTCTTCCAGTTCATGGAGGAGGGAGTGCAAACAGAAGAAGTAGAGAGAAGACAGAAAAGATGAAATGCATAAAGCTTAAAATGGTGTCACTGTTCATTTATGACCCTATAATTTTACAGTCATTTAATAAGAAATTTAATACAAATGACCAGCCCACAAGTAAACTCCAGGCCTTTATGCAAGCTGCATGGCAGACACAAGCTATTTACCATTTTATCAGTGATGGGATAATAGAAGCAGGTGTTCCTGCTGGTCTATGCGGAATACATTCACTAAACATTTTCCAAATCTATCAGGCTGTTGTATCAGTGATGTGCTGTAGTATTGCATTTTTCTTAGGCCCAAGTTATGAAAGAAAATCACAAACCTCCTGCTAAGCATCAAAGAATGAAGTCCCCATTTCTTATGCTTTTTTTTTTTTTTTTTTAAATGCCTGTTTATAAAAACAAACAAATAAGCTTTCCATTGTAGTTGGGGATCTGCCTTTACATTAATATTAATTTCAAATAAAAAACCCACACTTTTTCTGTGAGTGAACCAATTCTTTAATATTTCAAAGCTCTGAGGCTTTGGAAACACTTCTTTTTCTAAAAAGTGCTGCAAATGTAGGAAAATGCAATGACTGATAAAAACGAAAACTGGGATTGAAGGTTTTGTCTGGTGACTTTGTATTGTTCACAGATCTCTTCTGGGATTCCCCTTTGATCTAGAAATTCTTAGCCCCAGCCAGTGCCAGGTCTCAGCATGCATGATAAACGCGCTCACCTACAGAAGCGGAGAAGCCCTGTCTCCCAGCCCTGCTCCACATGGTGATAGCTGGAGACTCCCCCTTATTACTTGCTAGAACTTGATCAGCCAGTGAACTACACACATGAACAACCACTTAGTAGCCCTTGTCAAAAAGTGGTGCTTCTCAGCGGTGATGGGCTCCTGGGGCTCTGGGCTAATGCCTAAGGCTTCTGCAGCCAGCACTCGGGCACACAGAAGGCACCCGATACTTGTGGAAAGAATGCATAAATGAATAAATAAAAGAACAACGGATGACAGCAGAGCTGCAGAAAACTGGCTGTGCCTCTTGAGGGTGATGGAGCTGGGGAAGAGGCCATTCGGGTGATTCCTAACCTTTCTTACTCCCTGATCCACAAGTCAGAGGAAGCCCTGGCTGCACAGCTGCATTAGAGCACCATCCGATACGCTAAGGTTGGGGGTTCGATCACCCATCAAGGCACATACAAGAAGCAGCCAATGAATGCATAAAAATCGATGTGTTTTTTTCCTCTCTCAAATCAATTAAAAAAATCCAGGGGAGGATGGTGACCGTGGAGAGTGGGGAGACTTTCTCAGGCCCACGTGAGAGGCGGTGGTGACCCTGTGGGCCTGCCAGCCAGGTCAGGAGCGGGCTCAGCGGAAAGTGAAGGTCCGAGGGTGTTGCTCACACCACTTACCTCACCCCAGTTACAGAAGCCCTTCTGAGAATACTTTCAGAAGTACAGTTAGAGGTTGTCCAGGTTTAAAAGTATTACTTTTTCAACCCGTTTCTTGGTGGTCCCATTACTTAAAGTCTCAGTTTGACACTGGGGAGATTAGAGAAAAGTACCAATCTATCTTTGACTGTTTAAATGGGATTTCCGAGTAAGAAGAAATATGGCAGTGAAGAGCTTGGGGCACACAGGACACCACTCACCTGAGTATACGGTGGTTTCAAAAAGGACGTCAAGTATCAGGAAAGCAGAAATAAACTCAGTTACCACGAGATACTTAAGTTAGACACACGAAAGGACTTTCTGACAAGAATGTGTACTGGACAGTGGACTCCATGACTCATAGTGGATAGAAGGCCAGCCCTGGCTTTTCCAGATGAACAACTGTAGCAGGGATATGCCTCAGTCTCAGGTGGTCTCTTCCAAGCCGCAGGAGGATAGGTTACATTTTTCTTTCAATGTAAAAAAAATACATATGGCTTTTTATTTAGAATAGAGTTGATTCTCATGTCCACGCCATTCTGGGGGGTCCCTGTACATGGCTAGGAGAGGTCCCACCAAAGCCCTGCTGGCACCTCCAGCAGTAAAGACCTTAGGGCAGGTATGGGGCAGGTGAGGACACCAGCTGGTGTCCCTGGAGGGGTCTTTCTGTGGTAGTTTTACTACACAAAACATGTAAGGGGGATAAACTAAATAGAATTTTTACTAACCAACACTGATTGAGTACTTAGTGTCTCATACATATCATCTCATTTAATCCTCAAAATACCACCCTCCTCTCACAAGAGGCTCTATTATATCCCCTCTTTACAATGAGGAATGAAATGTGCTCAGGAGTGTGCAGGGGCCAGAACTGAATCTGGCTCCAGAGTCTGCACTGGAGGTAGCACATGATTAATTAAATGGTCTATAATACACTCTCAAAAGATTCAAGAAAAAGATCATTCCAATAAAAACATCCTCTACTTAGTACTTCTCTAATGAATAATCCAAGGCCCAGGTTCCTGAAAATTAGGTGGCTGTGTGTAAAGGCTCCTGGAAGTGCTACCTGGGGTTACTGAAACCTGGGCCTGGAAGGTGACTAAGGCCCGGGTGACAAAGCACATCCCGAAGGGCAAGTGGCTCCTTGTCTGCTCTCTCTGCGTGGCCTCGGATGAGCTAGGCTGGAAGGTGGAAATGCAATTTTTAGACTTGTCAGATTTCTGCAATTAAGTCAACAAACATCTCAAGGTATAACTCAGGACTGTTTTTCATAAAGCCCTGAAGGGGTAAAGGATTCCAAAAAGACAATTTTTTAACATCTTTGAACACAGCCTCAGTGTGCCAACTCACCTGTTAGAACTTGGCATCGTGTGGTATCTAATGTGTATATCTAACAAGGCTACTTCTTTCCACTTGGAAATCCCTTTTCAAGTGAAGAGAAAAGCATCATAAAAGAAAGAATGAACAGCGTATAAGCTGGTTTCCAGCCTAGGTCAACTGAGGTAAAACTGAAATCCTAGATGGCTTTGAATGAAATGCCTCAAGTGACACATGCTTTCATTAAAAATGTTTCCAAATGTCACTAAATGTGAATTGTCTAGAACAGGCCAGAGCCCTTCAGAGTTGCGCTTTCCTCTGGGTGAACTAAGAATGTCTGGTTTTGTTGTTTTTCTAAATTCTGGCCTACGTTCTTTTTTTAGAGCCATTTATAATTTTGCTAATTAGGTTCACTAATTTCTCTGGCACGGCAGTTCCACAGACTACACCTCTAATTTTCTAACCAATCATCGGTCTTAGGGTCTTAGCCTTTACTTAAATGTTATAAGGAATGAGATTTAAAATAAACCCTTATAGTGCCAGAAAAAATTCTTACTTTCTCTCAATAGCTCCAACAAGTCAGAACTTGACTTGGATTTTTCCATGGGGAAAAGGTGTGAGCAAGATTTCCACACTTGCAGGTGAACATTTGTTATTCTACCCTCAAGATATTTTCTTTTCTTGGAATTCAAATATTATTTCTAGAGTTTCTGGAGCTTAGGTTTGGATATTGCACTAATCCCTTTAATGACAAGTGTGTATGATGAGTTAAAAGATATATTTAGTCTACAGTGAACTTGAGAGCTATCTTTAAAAATATAAAGTAAATTCTTATAAAATATCAAAAAGGTGAAGGAAAATAGTAAGCAGCAAATTTAATTATCATAAACAGTAAATTTTTTTTTGCTGATAAGCCTCAAAGAAGTTTCTTAAGTAACCAAAATTATTATTTTGTGTAACAAAAACTTATGAGTAGGTAGCATGTATAGTGCACTGATTACCTGTCTGCTATTATTCCAAATGCTTTCTCCCTTCAGACTTTAAGTACCAGTTCAGTTTTGATTTTTCAGCTGAGGAAACTGAGGCACAGATAGTTGAAGCAACTTGCTTAAGATCGCACAGCCAATAAACAGCTGAGCCTGGCACTGAAAAAAAGAGAATCTGGGTCTAGAATGCATACCCCTAGCCACTACCTTATGATACTTCCTTTGAATACAAATTAAGAATAAATATGAAGACATCTCCTTGACCTAACGCTAGAGATTTTTTAAAATCTAAATAAATCAAAATAACTACTTAGAAAGGAAAGGAAATGGCTTATTTCTGTGGGATAAAGAGGAGGGGAAAAACCACCTAAACTTCAACTCGAACAAATCAGGAGTGTTCAGGACAGGATTTTGGGAAGGACTTAGTTTCTTGTTGAAATTTGTCTTCCTCCCCGAGGCAGGCGGGGGTTTCCATCCACAGGCGCAGAGACGTCTCTGGGCCCCTGCATTCACAGACGGTAAGAGCTGAACAAGCGAGTCTGAAACATGTGTCCTTGGAACTTCCTCACGCTGCTTGTCCCTCTTTGGGGACATCTGCGTATTTTCAGGGCCGCCCACCGGACCTTGCTCGCCTGGGAGAGGCAATGCTCCATGTTCCTAAGGAGAGATGGCCACTTTGACCATGCTGCCTGCACATCGGACCCTCTTCAGTAACAAGCCTCTTATTTTAAAAGTTTTTTCTCACTAAAGAACACGGAGTGTATGACCACGTTTGGAGGAGTGTCACCTGTTAGCGTTTCCCACCGTGCTCCCGAAATCTCCAGGAGCTAACCCAAGGGTGTGATCTTCAATCACACGCTTATCTTCAACCAATACAACACCTTGTGGTGTGTCTTCTGGGTTCATAACCAACTTCAGTAATAATCCATTTCAGTGACAAGTCAGACAGCTCCAGCTCTTAATGTACTAATAAATAAATGGTCTAACAACGGGGAGCTAATCGCAACAACGGTACAGTGTGAAAGTCTTGTAATCATGGCCTCCATTGTCACAATGAATTTTCCTCTTGTAGCAAAATATAACCTTGGAATCACCTTAGCATTAAAAAACACTTTGTACCCAAATGTAGATTTATGGACTTTAAAAAATGTTGGTAATTTTAGGCTATGTCGATTTCTTAAAAGTGAATAATCGACGCTCCCTTGCTATTTGGCAGTAACGACGGAAGCTGTAATAATTCCATTTCCGAAGAATAGATAGGCCCTATTCGTGAATGAAATACTTGCACTATTTTATAGGTTTACTTTTAGATCTGTATCACAAATCTTTTTTTTTTTTTTAATTCTCACTTAAGGATATGTTTGTGTGTTTTTTTTAAGTGATTTTTAGAGAGAAAGAAGGGGAGAGAGAGAGAAACATCGACGTGAGAGAGAAACATCGATTGGCTGCCTCCCATATGCACCCCAAACAGGGATCAAACCCACGACCCAGGTATATGCCCTGACCAGGAATCCAACCCGCAACCTTTTGGTGTAGGGAACAATGCTCCAACCAACAGAGCCACCAGACAAGGGCTGTATCACAAATCTTAAAAAATGTGTACTTATTTAAGGCCAGAGTACCTTTAAAACAAACAAAAAGTCAACAATAAACAAGTAGATAGGCAAAATCAACATCCTTGTTAAGAGAAAGCTCCTATAAGAGCACGCTCATCAGCCCAAATCTAGAGCATATTCCTAGGAGCAAGTTAAAGTAGTGTGGAGGTTTGGAGAAGTAATTAGTGCTCAGAATTACCATGGGGGGTTACCTTTTCTTTTTTTTTTTTAAGCAAAATAACAAAGGTTCAATCTCGGATAATTAAATATACAGAGGATTCACAATTCATTTGCTTCACGTGAACAAAGGCTCAGTAATTATCTTCCCAGTAGCAGAGGGGGGTTGGGCAGTGTGGTTTTGACTGGGGCTCTGCAGAGCGGCATGCAGTTTGCTTCATTTCACTTCCTTTAATATTCTCAGTCTTTGGGATATTAGATTCTTCGCTGAGCAGTGTGAACCGTCATCCTCACAACAACTGGATAATCAGGTAGGACAGACCTTCTCTCTGAGATGCAGCTGTCACTAGCACTTAATTATTCTTAATCACCCCACCCTGAGAGGGAGAAAGGAAAGGATGTTTCCCTAACAAAATTTCCCTAACACAGGCATGCTGAAAACATAATTGGAGGCTTCACGTAAATCAGTTTGGCTGAACTTAGTAAAATGTAGGGAAACAGAAATTACCCCCTCAAGTGGACTGAATTCTGTTAAACAGCCGGAGGACCTGGGTGTCCTATTTTTGATCTCCTATAACTGGATAAGCTCAGAGCTGGCATCAAAGGCCCCCAGTCAAGCGCCTGCTCTGCCTGTGCGGGGTGGGATGGTCAAGAGCATAAGCTCTGGACAGAGGCAGAGCCGGGCTTGAATTCTGGCTGGATCACTTTGTACTTTGGGTGAGTTAATCTCTAAATATCAGTTTTCTCATCTGCAAATTTTAGGTGAAAATACTTGTCTCTACATTTCTTGGGAGAACCAATAGAAATAAGATAGTACAAAACTTGGCACAAGTGCAACGGCAATTATTTGAAACAATAAAAATTATTATCATTAACCTCACGCAGGAGACTAATTAGAATAAAGTGCTGAGTGTGTTGTAGCATAAAGAACCCTCGTTTAGATTCACAAAATTAAAGACAGGCTCACAGCTTTGCTTCTCAGTAACCATGGAACTTGGAGCAAATTATATAGGTTCTCAGGATTTCAGTTTCTCTGTGTGAGTAATGGGAATAATAATTTTCTTCAATACAGAATGAAGGGGATACTGACAGTTTGAAAGTGCCTAGTATTGTGGTTTAGCTCTTAGTGTTTAGCAAATATTAGCAGAAGCTCAATCTCTCTGTAGAGCTTCAATTATAAGCCTCTCTTCTGAGAGATAAAACACACAAAAAACTGGTTTAGCAACAAGTTCTGGATCTGTAACTGGCATGAATTTGGCCAAAACTGGCCTCTTAGATATTGATATTGCAACTGATTTTTAAGAGGCAAGTGAGCACTTTCTTCTTAAGTGCAGCACCAAGCCCACCATTCCCACTGGGTTTGATATACACCCCTTACTCTGTGCAAGTCTGTGTAACACCAGCATTTGATGTTTGTGTCTATATCACATGACAGAATTAAAGTCTTCAGCATATAAATAAGGTCACCATGGAATGACTGATAACTGGACATGCTTCCATATTATAAAATTCCCATAAGTAAAGCATTTGTGTGTGCTGTGTCCGACCAGAGGCAGTTTTTGTGGACTGATGTACTATATATACACCCAGTCAATATATAGTAAATATAAGGTAATACGTTTAGGTGAAATTCTTTCAATTGTGTCTTAAGCATCATAAAAAGTTCGAAAAGAAATGGAGAACATATGCTCAAAATTCCCTTGCCAAGAAATTTAGTATTTAGGAGAAGTATGCATGATTTGTAAATGTGGTATCACAGGGAACAGAAGAAGAAATAGAACGGCCTAGAAGCATGAGGATTTTCCAGTAGCGAAATGGTTTTCTCTCTTGATGAAACAGGCTTAAAATATTAGCAGAGGTGGTATACATTAATTCTGAAACAAACAATATATAGTTCTGCCATGCAAAACATAATAGATCTAGGAGCTAACAGAGAATTCTATAATATGTAAGGCCAACCTAAGATAATCAAGATATTCCTCTTGAATGGAAATCTCACAACTTTAATCTTCAGCCCTGCTCAGAGTTAAGGGAAGTAGAGACTGTACTTTTACCATGAAATCAAATGGGACTATGCCAAAGACGCAAAATAAGGATAGAATTTAGGGTGGAAATCTCAGAGTTCGGGCATCTTGGTCTTGATTCAGCTATGGTTGTGATGTTTAGGACCCAAATGAGCTGAGACTCAGCCTTCATTATAGATACTGCCACAAAGCCTGCTAATCTGACTAAAAGCAATTTGCAAGCTAGTTGTTTCAATGAAGTTCATAGGTTCTTAACTATCCCTTTCTCACTTCTCCTCACGACACTCAAGTGCAACAAGCTCACATCAAAGGTTAATTATATTAGGTTGTGAGTACCTGCAAGGGCAAAGCCACTCAAGAGAGACCAAGATACTCAAGCAGAGCTAGGAGGCACCTAGTCTATGAAAACAACACTGGGTCTTCAAGTCCATTTGCTTATAATTTATCTGGGGAGATAAGATGAAAACAGAATAATTAGTGCTATGAAAAATGCCTAATACCTAAATGATCTTTAATTGATACTTGCTAATGAATAAAAAAATGAATGAGTGAATAAATGAAAGTACTAATAAGGCATATAAAATATATAATAAATGCCAAATGTCAGAGAAATAGGCCATCCCAGGGGACTTGAAAGAACAAGGAAGGTATCATGAAAAAGTGGAATTGGGCCAAGCTATAAAATAGATATTCACATTTATATTTACTATATAACTGTCTATTATCAGGGAATAATAAATTTAGTCCAAATGGTAATGTTTACAAAGAATTCATATACCAAGATAGAATAAATAAATAAATAAATAAATAAATAAAAACACCTTAATGGTAAAATAGTATTATCCTTAGGTGGCTCATGGTTGATTCTGAATAAATGCCCTCAAAATTAAGGTTAAGAATTATGCTTCTGATACTTTCAACTGCCAAGTATAAATGATAATGTTTGTTTTCCACCGTCACTGAGGCACTGGCATAACTAATATTATTTTAAAGTATCTGCTGATTACAAAATGCAAAACAATTGTAATAACTCTTCATATGACCCTTCACAAATTCATTAAACTCTGAAGAAGTTTCTCTAGTAGAAAAACCAACACTACTTCAATTACCTTTCAAGAGATCTCTGCTATTTGCCATTCTTGTACTGCGGTGCTGCTGCTATTAAATACATTTGCAACAACCAGTGTACTAAGAGCTATCAAAGCCTAATTGTTATAATTTTTCGAGCCTGTAGAATCTGATAATGATTTTCTGCTGTTGGCGAGTTTGACGGTTCCTATATTGGAAAATGAGTGTTCTCTTCATTCCCATCGTCATTTACCTGCATGCATAGTTTAAATACCAGGAGGGCTTCAGAATACATTTTAAGTGTCTGAGTAATGATAAAGGACAATTTGCAAGGCAAATGCATTTATCAGCCTGATCTCTTGACCTAAGTTTTGATGATGTTTGGTGAGAACTTTGGGCATAAACCTTGGCCTTTGGACCTCTACTATCTTCATAAAACTAGTTGTGTTATTTCCTTTGGCTGGAGGAAAAAATAGCAGTTTAAAAAGTCTACCGGATAAATATGAAAAAAATAATAAAAAATGAAGATTATGCTAGCATGAAACTAATGCATTCGACAACAGAATTAGTAAATATAAGCAAAAAAAAAAGTCTAACCTTTAAGAGCCAGTGATGTGGCACAAGCTTAAGTTTCTGTCCTTCCCTAGCCAGAAGACAAGAACCCTGATCAGGAATTTGGGATTATAGAAAAAGATCTTTGCTCTGATTTGTCACATTCAGCTTTGCTAAACGCTATTTATTTTAATTCTGTATATTGCACAGAGTGACATCAGGTAACTGTGTTCTAGAGGAAAAGAAATATATACGGTGCCCCTTTAGAACTGTTTTTAAATTCTAATAGAATTTCAAGGTTATTATCTATTTCAGATCAACAGTGGGGGTCAGAGTTCACAGCAGCCAGAATTTACAAACCTCCAATGGGTTTTGATTGACAGCAATCATCATCTCTTCAGCATCACTGAGGGAACAAAGTACAGGTCAAGACAGCGGGCGATTTCATCTGTCATTTTTAATTATCTAAATGATATTCACAGGCAAAACCTTTCCCACCCATCAGGGCATCGCATTACCATAGACAATGTTTGTTTAAAGAAGGGGCCATAAAATCAAACAATTATGAATGCAGACCAGCCTTGCTATTGACTGCATAAATAATCAAGCAAGAGTTCCAAAACTCTCGGCTAATGAATTGGCAGACTGCTGGCAGGGAGCGGGGAGGAACAATACAGACAACAGCCTGATGCTCTTATTGACTTTTACTGAGGCTGAGCTACAGTCCCAAAGATGCAAAAATGACGTCAAGTGAGGTTTCCATAGGAGCGGTATCGACGGCGGTGCCCAGCTAAAGCACAAGCAGTTAACTCTTGACCTCACGGGGGGGACCGGAGCTCCCCGGGGGGCTGCCGGCGGCCGCGCGATGCAGCCGGAGCTGAGCCACAGCCGCGGGCCCGCCGGCCACGCGCGCCTCTCTGGCCACTTATGACCCAGTAATCTCTAATAATTCAGCTGCGACCCTGAAAATTCACTCTATTTCGGTTTGTTACATGGGGAAATACAATTTTCTATCGCCGCCTTCTTTTTTTCGAACAGCAGAGGAAGGGTACAGGCCTGGAACACCCGTGAGTGGAAGCGCGGCTGAACGCGGCCCCGCAGCGGGCGGCAGCGGCCCGAGAAAGGCTCCAGCTTCCCGCAGAACTTGCGAGATGGGATGCGCGGCTGCAGGGAACGCCTGTCCTCTGGGGAGAGCATGCCAGGCGCAGAAATGCAGATTGGTGGCATCCAGTTTTGTAGCCCATCCTTACTTCTTTAGTCAACTGTCTTCATAAGGAGGGCCCCGCTCCCCCTTTAGTAAACTAGCAGGGTAGCCCCAGCCCAACAGATTCCGTCTTGACTGGTCAAGGAAAGCACCAGCTACGAAGTGAAACACCTTGCCTAGGCACCCTTTATTAACAAGCTGCTAATCGACAGATGTTAGCCATGCTTTCCCACTCGTCACTCACCTCAACACACACAAAATGCTGTCATATCATTGCACACAAAAGAATTTTTTAAATAAACATATTTACTTTGAAAAATATATTCTAGAGAAAGGAAAATTTAAGACAAAGGAGGATTTAAGGAGTGGGATTTTGCGTCTGAGAGGAGAGTTTACCCCAGCAAATGATTTCCTATAGACACTCAGCAAATCACAGCCACAGCCATGGCCGTGAGACGGACAGATCACTTTCTGCTGTTAACCCGCAGGTTCCAAGTTCACATTCTATGAACTGAGAAGACTGCGAGTAGGAGAGGAGGGAAAAGCATGGAGTGGAAGAAGGCAAGATTCAATCGGTAGAAGACCGCAATGAGGTAGAAAACAGGAATGGTAAACGTAAAATGTCTTTGTTTTAGTAGACACTATGCAAGCAAAACTCTATAACACAATTTCATCTATTAGCTTCTAAGGGTTTTCCAGACTTCCAGATCCTCTGAAAACATGAAAATAGCCAACAGAATACAAAAGAATGTTCTACTAGCTTTCTCGAAAAGGATATTAGTGAACAAAATAAACTAACAAACAAAATCGAAACATACTCATAGAGATCAGACTGACAGCTGTCAGACTGGAGGGGGTTGGGGGGCTGGGTGGAAACGGCAGAGGGATTAATAACAAAAAAGACCTCATAGATGCAGACTACAAGTGTGGTGATCACCAGAGGGAAAGGGGGGTGGGGGCGGGTAGAAGAGGGTAATGGGCGGGATAAATGGTGACTGAAGGAGACTTGACTTTGGATGGTGAACACACAATACAACACACAGATGATGTATTATACAACTGTACACCTGAAGTCTATATAATTTTATTAACCAATGTCACCCCAATAAATTCAATAAAAAAGAGATGCAGTTCAGAAAAAAAAGGGTATTAATACACTTCTTACGCTAATAAATTCCTACTACGATTCGAGTTTCAGAACTTCTTAACCTATTATTGCATTTTTTATTACATTAAAATGCATATTTAAAAAAAGCATAGTCACTGGCATCAGAAACCTAGGTGCAGATCCTACCTATGTCATTTATTTGCTGAGTGACGTTGAGCCTTTTTACTTTTATCTATAAAATGGGAATGCTAGCAGCTCTTTCATTGGGAGGTTGTGAATTAACATTAACTCAGTTATATAGCATCTGAAAAATGCTCAGTAAGTATTAATTCCTTCATTTCCCTTGCAGTTTATATTTGTTTGCTGTACACATGTTACAACCCAGGAGTAATTTTAAGAGCAGGAAAAATTAGCTGCTTTATATTTCCATACAAAGTAGATAGTGACAGGAGGAACTGATATAGTCCATTAGTCAAACTAACTTTTTCAATAAATATATGATCTCATAAGAATTTTAGTCATTTTAACTTCTTTTCTTTAAATTAAAAATGTAACCCTAATCTGAAAGCTCTAGAAATGTTTCAGTTGCTGGTTTATTAGAAAAGAATGTTTTTATCCAATAAAGGGATCATCTTCACCAATACAACTATTCTCTTATGCATTTGAAATTCAATTAGTCATTTTAAATTGCAGTATATTTGAGATAAAGTATATCTGGGAGTTGGATGCAAGACCTGCTATTGCCATCAATATACCCAAGGGTGAACATTTCTCTGAAGTTCTGGAAGAGACAAGAAAAATAACATGGCATCCTGTAGGGTTAACTGCAAGGTTATTACCACTGGCCTCCCTGTGTGCTTTTTCTGTATCTGACCATAAAAACTTCAACACAGTGTCTTCTCAGCCCTGGGAAAAAGCACCACTTCTCTCTTTCTACCTTTGTCTCTCTCAAAAATTAGAAGAGACTTTGAGACAGAACACACCTGAATGAAAATAAAAATTAATAATGTTGGAAGTGAATTCACATATGGGCCAAAGATCATGGACTTCTGTTTTCCCTCTGCTTAAACACCCACTCTTATCTCTTAATATTTAATTATTGCTTTGGCGTAATGATGTTTCAGACTCCTGTGCCTTAGTGTTACCCTTACTGTTACCTTGATGGGCACTAAGTAATTTAAAGGGATACATAATATAAATGGTAGAGACAGCTGAAGAACCTCTGCAGATGTTCTAAGGCACACATTTGTAAAAGAAAGTTCAGGGCATGCAGTGTGCCTTTAAAGTATTATTTCTGTTTGTTTGTTTTAAGGAAGATAACTACATAAATTAAATTATGAAAGATGGGAGGATGCAGTTATTTTAATTTCAAGAGAGTTCAGGAATTAAATGTACTGATATAATAAGACAAAACTAATAGGTGTCGCCCTTCTTTCCCCAGTGTAAGTACAGATTCTGAATTTCTAGATCCTAAAAATGCAATGTGAATGCAAACCCAGGAGGCATACCCTCCCTTACATTTTGAAGATGAGAACATAAAGGCATCCAGAAAATTCTAGGTCTGTTCCAGGCAAAGAGTAAGAGAAAGAAAATGCATTGAGAGGGGAACATCCATTGTCTACGTACTTGATGGGTACACTCTACAAACTGGCTGTGAGCCCTGCCAGCCTCCTTCTGCAGAGGCGGACACAGCTGGATCAGATCTATAATGTAATACGGGATGAGGTGTCTTTGGATAAGGGCCAGCATCTTAATTCCTGTTGAAAGAAATATTGCTGATAGAAATATTGACTGCTAAATTATTCTGAAGCAAGGAACGTTCTTTCCTCTGCTACTCTAATCTTGGACGTAGTGAGCCACAGCCTCCTACGCTGTTCTCCGGTCGCGGTCTTTATAGGGAGGTGGCACTCTTTCTGCCACAACACGACCAGCAATCTTGTCTGCATCTTTGCGTGGCAAAGGGCAGGACGAAGAGCTACCAAAAATTCTGAAAGGAAGCATGCGTTTTTCTGTCATAAAATAGAATCATACCAAATTAAAAATACTCAAAATATAACAATTGTTTATCTTGACTACAGAGTGACTAGACTCTGAATGGACTGCCTCCTTTCCACCCACCTAGGTCAATCCTGCCCATCTCTGACTTCCTCACATCCAGATTTTGTGAATACAGCTGTATTTCTCTTTTAGATGAGGCATTTTAGATGACATCTGAAGAATAAAATTCTTTCCATGGAACAACATTCGGCTGACAGATGACCATATGACACCCTTCAAACAGTGCAATATGTCACTATCAGAACACGACTGCTGGGAAGTGTATGTTCAAAGTAATATTTAATGTTCAAGTCAAAACATAATGGAATTATACCAGCACTTAGTATGAACACACATGAAGAGAGGAAACAACACGCCTCACTCAAAAACTATTCATTTGGTTTACAAAAAAAAAAAAAAGGGGGGGGGAAATTGTTATATTTTTATAGATGAGAGAGAGTGCTAATCACATTTTGCCTCTAAAATTAAATAAAAAGAAATATTAAGCTTATTTCTTTTCTAGGATGCAGAATAATCAAGATAAATTTAACTTCTTTGTTTTACCTTAATGTCACCCTAAATTTTATTCAACAAAATTAAGATTGTAGCTGCAGTCCCAAGCATCAGCCCCTGCTCAACTCCCCCAAGATATGAGAGCTGCATTAGGACCTTTGCAAATGTCAATACGAAGAATAACATAGAACTGAGGCATCTGATTCTTTCACTTCTGAGTTTGAACATAAAACTCAATAAGACATCCGTTTCCTAATAACATACATGTTTTGAGGGTTATTACTAAGGCCAGTGAGTTATCTCAATTGTATTTTCATAGCAAGTCCGCTTCCCCCATGGTGAAGCTTGTTTCAAAAGGATTTGGAGAGAAGTGATTTTGTTCTTATTAAAGGTACTTTAAAGGCAACACCTATAATTTCTAAAACATTGTCCTGATGGTAGAATATTTTTGTGACGTTTGTTCCAAATGACTACCATTTTTATATTTCAAATGAATTAATAATGATCGCTCACTTGTTTTAAAATGTTATCATTATTTACCGCAGTGCAGTCTTGCCCAGAGCATGGTATAGATCTCACACACCACGACATCTGTCTTTTTAAGGACAGAATACTCACAGTGCCTTTTGCAGGAACTGTTGCTTTCATTTGCTCTGTGAATAAAGGTATGAGCCAAGGAGCCCTTACTATTTGCCAGGCATTGTACGAAGGACTTGGCATGGATTAGATTATTTAATTCTCATGTAACTCCTGTGAAATATATAAAGGTGCAAATCTGTCATTTTAAAACTCGAGATCCCATTCTCCTAACCTCAGCCATAGAGCACAGTTTTCATATCAGGTTTTCTGGGTTCGAATTCAAGCTCTACCATTTGCTATCTCTATAACTTACAGTAAGTTACTTAACTTCTCTAAACTTTGGTTTCCTGAGCTGTAAAGAGGGCTAAGATGATCTTCTTTGAGCCTTCTCTCAGCTCTGACTCCACCGCAATCTCGCCATCGCGTCCCAGGTCAAGCCTCGCCACCTTTGCCAGGGACAGTCCCAACCACTGCAGGTTGTTCCGCCGCCTGCTGGCTCTTTTCTGTCCCCTATTCACCTCCCAAGGACACTGCAATCATACCTCCAGACTCAAAATTCTTCATGGCTCTCCCAGGTCTCTGGGGTAAAGTCCAAACCCTAAGCACTGGCATTTGGCTTCAACCTGACATTCTAACCAGACGTGTCCCTTTACCATCTTTTACCCGCCAGGCCGAAATCGCTGTGACCACCTGTCACCCTGACACTATCGTATGTTCCTTGAAGGGGGGAAACAGCATTAATTACTCATTAATATCCCCCAAATCCAGCTCTGCACTGGCACAAAATTAATACTTAATAAATGCTTTTTGAACCAAACTTAATAGAAAGCCAACGCTAACTTCTCTCTAGCCCTCACGCTATACCCCATGGACCCGCTTCCTCTGTCTTTGCAAAGCCCCGAGCACCTGGTCACGCCACTCTCTCCACCTCGCGTGTCTCTGGATCCTGCTCCACGTGGCAGACCCACACTCGCCCACCAAGTCCTACTCTGGGATCACAGCGCGTGTGGCACTTTCTCTGGCTCTCAGTGAACGATTCAAGCCTTCTCCCTCTAGGCTTCCTCTACTGCTTGTGTCTTCCATGATTCTAGTTTTGCTCCTCATAGATTTTATCACAGTTATTTATTTTTATATCTGCCTCCTTACCATGACTGGAGAAATCCACAACAAAAAGGACCGTAACTATCTCTTGGTATTTGCATCTAATTGCTGGGCCCAGTACTCAGTAAAGAGTTACATAAATGCATATGTAAGAGGCCTGTGCTATGGGACCCACCACCATACCAGCCCTTCACACTGAGGACACCCTGGCATTGCCCCTTCCATAGCTCTCCACTTCTCCTGCCTTCACTGTAGGATATAGGAACAAGGACAGGCACCCCAACTGTGGTACACGGTACATGTGATATCCTTGGGGGAATCTATACACCATTACCAGCCATTTAGGCCAGAAAAATGAAAATCGAATATTGTAGCTGGACAGCAGCAAAGAGCTTCTCCCTGAGTGAGCTCCAGGCCTCTGAATTTTGCTAGCAGTGGAGGTGGAGTTGGAGGAGAGAATATATTCTTCAGTCTAAGTACCCAACCCCCAAATACACAGGCTGCCTTCATGAGAACTTGGCCAGCCATTCCCCTCAGAGGCAGGATATTCTAGGCCACACAATCCTGAGGCAGCTAAAAATTACCATTATTCATCTGATATTAGATAGATCAAATTCTGGCTAGGAAAGGTGTATAAACATGTGTGAAACTATGACTGAAGTCAAAGTAAAAATTATGAAGCCAAGGCCCCTGTCCTAGCTCGGGAAGCAGGTCATTTGAGGGACTGGTTCCATGCTTGTTGTTTCACGTCCACATAAATGCTTCAATGCCAACATCAAGGGGGTGGACTCCATCAGCCCTGGCCGCACACCTTGGATCAACAGGCATACCACAGAGGGGGCCACACCCAAGGCTGACAGAGTCCATTTAAAAATGACTTAGAAATGTCATTAAGGCAGAGAGTGCATACTTTCTGTTAGATTACCCAGTTGCAGAAGAGAAATTGGAATATAAAGTTATCCACAGCCCATGAGAATGCTCACCTGATTCCCATTAATGTCACTCACTGTTACGCATTATCTTGCAAAATCTGATAACTTCCCTAACAACGTTTAAAGCTTAGTAAAGGTTTTGGTAACTTAACTGAAAAGTTATCATAATAAAATGGAAGAAACATAGCAATTTAACAAAGGCTCCAAAATTGTTGATTAATGGTTCCCAAATACAGAGAAAAAATAAAAAAGAACAAACAGCACAAATCACTTTTCTTTTGTACCTAACACACTATCCATCAGGAATTAATGACTACTATAAAGATACAACTGGTTAAAATTGAAAGTAGATCTATAAATTGGCTCCCAATGCATGACTTGTCCATCAGTCATTCCTATTCAGGGTAATAACTTGTGATAACAACAAGAAATAAACCTTCTCTTTTCTCTTTTGAAGAAGGATTCTGGGAAATGAAAGAGAGGAAAGGGTGAATTGCTTATGTGGAGCCACACAGCTTGCTGTTGGGACAAATACGACGAGCTGAGAATACTTACTGAAAGGAAAACGCTCCCATTTTATGAATGTGAGTTTCCCCTTTTTCACATGAAAGAGAAGAAAAGGTATTGTCGCTATGAGATTTGTTAACTGAATTCCTATCCTAGAATATGTACATCAGGAGTTAGTCAATAAGCACTGGTGGAAATCATTGTCCAGAATCATCTGGTCTTAATTTTCCTTGAACACTATCATTGCCCCCCCCCCCAATGACAATGACATCGTGCTCATGTGTGCCCACAAACTTATCTGTGTATGTGTTCACCACCACCACCACCATTCAAAATTGACTCCTAGGGCGTGTTTAAAACCTATCACTCCAAAGAGCGCAGGTTGGTCCTCTGAAAACTGGCTATCACCAGGCCAAGGCCAAGGCCAAGGCCAATACCCGCTCCTGACGGCTGGCTCAGCCGAGAGCCCTGCCTCCGCCCGCTCGCGCCGCCGTAGCTGTGTCCACTTGGATGCCGACTGCGGGCACACCCCGAGCAGATGCAGGACCCATATGTGCAGCTCCAGGTAAGGCTTCCTCGGCACTGGCAGCTGGATGTCAGCTTTTCCTGCCTGGCTCCCCTGCTGACTGTTCTGCTGGACCCGACTGTTTCTCTGCGGGGGCTGGTCTGCTCGCGCCCTGCGGCGCTCATTGGCACTGCCTGGACCTCGCTGTGTGTGAAAACATACGCTAGGCGATCACTTTACAAGGCAGCACACCAGGTTCCTGTTTTGTCAGCTTTGGTGTCTAAGTCTGTCAAAGGAAACCTGGAAAGTCTTGGTGCTATGTCTTCAATTCTTAATTTTTCAGTTTGTTTTTAAACCTCCATTGATTAGAAGCATAGGATGCAGTGTCTAGAACGGGTATAATAAACTTATAGTGATGTGCATCAAGTTGCCAACAGGGAGAATTAGTTAGCATCAAAAGAAAGTGCACTCTTGCAGATATTTCTCAGATTCTGGGGTGTCCTCCCCACCACACTGGAACAGCTGTGTGTCACAGGCACCCACCCTGAAAAAAAGCAAAGGAGGGTCTGCATCCACACATCACCTCTCTTCACTTGCTCCTTTGCAAATAAGCCACTGGATAAACATTTCCTTCCAGGTGGGAGGAACAAAATGAGAAAAAGAAATGCTTCCCAAGTGTGAATCATCATAGATTACAAATGCTACAGCCTTCCTCGAGGGAGAAAGAATAGCTTGGTAATAAATTGACAGTGACGTGTCCTCCTGCTCATCCGTGCCAACTCTCCCAAAGCAAAGACTCTTCCTTCCCAGAGGAGACCTACTCTTCATCAAACAATGAGCAGTTTCCATCCTGAACCCCAGTGTGTGGGCCATGTCTCAATGAGGAAGATTGGGGAGAAATGAGCTTTGTTTGATATGAACTCCATCAATTAGATTCCTGGGTGATAGATATCAATGTGAAAATTACACTAATTTTTCTAAGAGGAGCATAAAATAGATGTAAAATTTAAATAATCATTGTATAATGAGATTGTTTTTTAAAAAAACACATAGAGAAACATTAAAAACCGTGTGCTGACTTTAAATTAAAATGATTAATCTCAAAAAATTAAAATCTCAAATCTGTCCATTTTATAGAAATTGGGTTAAAATACATAATCTCATGGTTTTATATCTTTTTTTTTTAAGGGGAAGAGAGACACAGAGAGAGAAACATTGATGTGAGAGACACACTGGCTGGTTGCCTCCTGCACGTGCCCTGACCAGGGCTGAGGATCGAGCCCACAACCAAGGTACATGCCCTTGACTGGGAATTGAACCTGAGACCCTTTAGTCTGCAGGCTGATGCTCCAACCACTGAGCCGCACTGCCCAGGGCATGGTTTTATACCTTAAAGTTGGTGCCTTCATTTAAAAATGAAACTGAATCACTTTTTCTCAACTATTCCATATTGCTTAAAACGAACCTGATTGCTACCAAGCATTTCGGCAAGCAATAATTTATATCAGGTGTTTTAAACTTTTATCAAATATGAAAAATCTCAATCATTGCTATTTTACACACATAACTGAAAAACGACAAAGGCAAACACAGCCACGTGCTCCCTCGGTGATAGCATGTCAATCTCCAAGTTCATTTATTTATTTATTTTTCGTTTATTTAATACTCTAGAGACAGCTGGCATGTATTTTATTTCCAATATTGTCTTCTGGCAGAATGATTCATGTAAATAAAGCAGCAGATTATAACATAGTAGGGGAAAAACAGAGGGTTAAGCTTTTCTAGTTCTGGAAAATCCAAGGATAAAAACCACCCCTGGGGTTTTAGAAATGTAGAAGGGCTGACCAGCCCTTGGCAAGATGAAATAGCTCTATTTCTTTGTTTAATATTCTTCCTAAGTGCAATCATGTAAAGCCTTCAGAAGGAGCTGTCCTCTCTTTCAAAAGGGTTTGACTTGGGCATGGCTAATCATCACTGTGCTAAAGCAATTAAAGGTATTCATAATTAGGACCAAACGAAATGTAAGTAACCAGAAAATTAAGGGGGAAATGACATTACGATGGGACTGGGTATTCTTTAACAACCTCGTGGCTGAAAAGGACATTCTCACATTGGTGCATGGGGACTTGGGTACATACGTGCTTTAACCCTACTAGGAGCCCAGCACGTAAATGTCTTCTTCAAGTGATAAGAATAAACCTTGGGATCATTTAGTATACTGACTTCTTAATAACATTGTCCATAACCCAAGAGGCAGGTAAGGATCAATCAGTTGGAAGTTACATGCACTGTTTACACAAATTCAAATTGTTCTACAAAAGTAGCAAGTACCTACTAAGAGCACAACATGATAGAAGACACGGAGAAGAACCAGACAGGGTCCCTGTCTTTGAGTTGCTTACTATCTAGTAGAAGACATAAGGCAGGTATGCAATCATTTTGGAATTTTTCCTCCCCAAAAACACATGGTACATTCATGTATATCTAAGTGGAGGAATTTTTAAGTATATGAATGATGGTTGGCCCTAAAAATGGAATTCCATTTCCTAAATTTTACTCAATTGAAAATGCAATCATTGGCATTTTATATTCTTTTTCTAGATCTGTTCCTGTCATTCCAGATTAGGATACGAAAATATATTATAAATTCTTTGTGAGAAGAAACATTTAATATTCCCCCAAGCAGTGTCTGGTGTGCCTTATATATATCAAGCTAACTATAATATTTGTTCAGTGTCAATATACAGCGTCTGTACTTTTTTCTGCCCTAGACACACTGGTCTACATTTAATAGGAGGTGGTTATACTGCTTTCTAAGATGAATAGCCTGAGCATACCAAAAAGAATGGGCAGTGATCTCAGTGGCAAAACCTGTACCCCCAGCCCATCTCCCAATTACAATAATCCAGAAGAATCTCCAAAGATGGAGAAAACATAACCTAATAATTTAGATATTGATTGAAGAATAATGTGATCTCCTTTTGGATTAATGCTATGAGTTAAAGGTCTCAAGGTTAATGCAGATGTCCACAGGAAAATAAAACCAGGATTTTAAAAAATAACTAAATGGATTTTAAACAATCATTTTCAATGGGTGTGACTAAAAGAGCACGCAGAAATAAGAAGAGTGCCTTCCCCCACGTATATTTTCATGTTAAGTGTGGGACTCTTTCAGGAAAAATTACTTTGTGCTTTTTAAAGCTTAAGTTTCTCTGAAAATCAGGCTACACTCTCCAAACGTAGTTGCATGAGCTTCTATTACACACAGCTTTGTTGATGTGGCCAAAAGTGATCCCCCTCCTCTTCTAGCCTCTGCAGGCTGTCCCAAGTCTCCATTTCTGTTAATGACCTATTGCTTCTGTCTGATTCAATACAGCCCACCGGCTATGGAGATGGCAAGTCTCAGCAGGAGGTAACAAAATGGTCAGCACACAGGGCCGGGCCGTGCCATTCTCCTCAAACACTCTCCCAGGGAAGAAATGACAAGCTCTAAAGTGTTGTCTTCCACTCAGGGCAAATATTTTTTATCAAACGAAAGTGCATGTCCTCTAGTTTCTATTCAATCCATAGCTTAAAGTATGTCACTTGACAACTTTAACTGCAAAATAATACCTAATATTTCCCTTATAATTCCTTTTTCTCCCAGCTGGAACTTCAGGGTTCCGATGCCAGCTGTGTCAGTCACTAACAAGCTGCGTGTCCTTAAGCAAGGCACTTTACCACCCTGAAAGTCAGTTTCTTCATCCTTAAAATGGCAATAACAGCACCCAATTCAAAAGATGGGTGAAGGGACCGACTGAGATAATGCATGTAAGCAGCTTACTCGGGGCCTGACAGAGTATGTCTCAATTAATGTGTGCTAACACACATTATTACTCCCCAAACTTCTGCATAATTCTGTACTGAAAATCCGCATCCAGGGAACTAGAATCAGATTACTCTCTGCTTGGATCGCATTGTAACCTTTCAATTTTAGAGAAGCCATAAGTTGCCTTCTTTCCTGTGTTCTTAGCAGGAGGAGTCGTCTCCATTCTTATGGGATACAGTGAGCAGCAGCCAGGGAGGGGTGCTGCCAATTTCAGTGTCCTGAGAAGGGATAGTCTTATTTCAGCCTGAAATTTGTCCCCACTAAATACTACTTAACTATGCTGTCATCTCCAAGTAGAGCCGGGTTAAATAATTGTTTGTTAGTTACCATTCTGTCACATAAATTCCCCAAGCTGATTAGTAATCTTCCAGTATTGAGAATAGTTGGACCTACAACAATACAGCTCTTCTAAAAAATATGATGTAGCTGTGAATCCAGTGAAACCAGTCATTCAGCAGAGATAACTGGTGCCTACTCGGAGGACCAGGCCTGGGTACTTACTATTTAGAAAGACCCAACACCGTCCTGTGGAAGATAAAATGCTGCCTAAATTCTGGATTGGGCTTTTACATTCAGTGCACCTCAGTGTGATCTCAAGAGAGGATACAGTTGATCTTACTATGCATTATTAAATAGTTACTGAGTTTTATCTCCTATGTGACTGCAATTCTAAAAGTATAATTTAAAATGTCATTGAACTATCCTTATGGATTAAAGATGCAATTAAAATAGTCATTGATATTATCATTTGCCTTTGTATTTATGTAGAACTCACAGACTTCCCACTTAACAAAATGAATTTTCTGTTTCTTTAGGTCAATTCCACCCTTGGTCTAATCTCCACACCAGACTAAATTTACTAAAACACTGTACCACCCTAAAATGAAGTCTGAGAGTGGATTACTTCAGAGGGCATTTTCTGGTGGCCTAAAGGGTCACCTGAATTTTTTATATCTTTAGAAATGAGGGAAACAGCTGCTCTGACCTGACGATTCCTGCCTGCCGCAGTTATCTGGCCTCCTGGGAATTTGACTGGGCTCTTCTGTGTGAGTAATCCAACCATCAGTTACACCTTTTATTCATCCAGAATCATAAATATTTATAGTAGCTTCACTAATTCACCCAAATGTTTATTATTTACAGAGGTAAGGCAAAATGGCATGACTTTCTCTTTTCTTAGGCAGGGTTCTATTTCGCTGTCACAAAATAACGCTGCCCCATGCATTCCTTACCGTGCAATCCTAAATCCTAGACCCTGAATTGGTGTCTGAGAAGTGATATCCATAAAGCACTAGAAGACTTACTAAAAACAACCGGAGTTTCGGTGATCCGGAGCACCTGGCCCAGCTCCTGGGCTGGCAGCAGGTGCCTGCCTGCAGTAGAGAGAGGGTGGAGCCCAGGAGTAATCCCTGTGCCCCCGGCAGGACCCCTCTAGTGCCTTCTTATTAGTGGTGCCTACAGGTCTTGGTCACTGTGGTCTTTAATGGGGATGGTATTACTCAGGTCAGGCTCAGAAGAAGAAAACCATTGCAAACACGTTTCAGCCATGATGTGCTGTATAATTTCTCTCTTAAAATCAGCTGTTCCATAACTGCTCTCATGAGACAAGGATCACGATCCCATTTTGGTTGATTTATAGAAAGTCAAATGTAAAAAGGGAAACAGAACCTTTGATGGTGAGAAATACTTGATTTTTTATTTTCCTCATTTTGGCTTGTCTAGATCGTTTGACTTTTCAACATTTTCTTCCTTTGTTTTTCACTTTGCGGAATTAAAAGGGTCTGACCACATAGGTGGGAGCACAGGTGCTCGTGCACACACGCGTGCACACATACATACGTGTGCACGCGCACACTCACACACAATGAGGGACGACGACTTCTCGAAGATTCTTCAGTGGTAATCTTCTGTCTTAAAGAGCTAGTGAAATAGCCTACAGACGTGACATTATCATAGACTAATTGTTCAGTTATGTGTTCAATGTGGCTATTATTGTAGTTAGAGATTTCTTAATATCTTAAGCTAGTTTTGATTCAATTCTTCTAAACCAGGCTTCCCAGGAGTGTGCTCTGCAGACTACCACCATTCCAGGATGCTCACAGGCACATGCTACCAGTTGTTTGGGAAACAAAGCCCATCTCCCACCCAGTTCCCACCTCCAACTATCCTCACACCCAAATTCTCCCAGAATCCAAAGAGCTTGTGAAGCTCTGGAATTCAGATGAGAAAGCAACCCTGGCCATCGATAAACGATAATCAGCTGGTGTCACTCTGTTCCACATCGTTCCTAGCTGCTGCTGGTAACAAGAATATAATTTTAGTACCACCGACTATTCTAAAGCCGAAGAGAGCACTGGGATGTGGCCCAGATTTGCAGATCTCTGCGTCCATCAGCACATTATTCATGTTCATATCCGACACAGAACTCTAAGATTTTCTAAGACCTCTGTCCATTTCTAAAATGGAACGTATAATTATCTTTCTGTTCCACGTTGATCTCCAACTAATTCAGCCACCCTTAGTGCCTGAGAAGGAATTAAAGATATGTTCCTATACCTTGCAAACAACTTTCCTATCAGCAGGCCCCAAACAAAAGCTGCCCAGTCCAGCCATGGTGACCTTGTTGCTTTTTCCCTCCCCTGATCTCTAGCATATGTGACCACACTAAGAGGATGCATGTGCCCCAGGGAGGTGAGGATCCTCAAAAGCCCTCTCCCAGGGACCCGCATGAACATGAGGCATAAAAGGGAGTGTGTGTGGTGGGTGAAGGGGGTGAATTGTGTAATTTTAAGTTTGTAGCAGCAGGAAGTACTGGTCAACTAGCCCCAAACTGGGTGACCTGGTCCCTCAAGTTGCTTCTGAGGTGAGGCCAGCCTGTCACAGCCAACTTTTGTTGAACCCTCATGATGTGCCAGCACCGTGTGCAGAATCTCATGTAATCCTCACAGCCCTCCACAGGAAGGAACTGCCAACCTCCACGTGGGGTTGAGGAAACCGAGGCTAAGGGAATTGAAATAAACTGCCCAAGTCTACACCATAAAGAGCAGGGATTCAAATCCAAGTGTAGCCCGGCCGGGCGTGGCTCAGCAGTTGAGTGTCGACCTAGGATCCAGGCGATCGGGGTTCGATTCCCGGTCAGGGCACATGCCCAGTTGCGGGCTCGATCAATGACTCATCATTGATGTTTCTCTCTCTCTCTCTCCCCTCCTTTTCTCTCTCTGAAATCAATAAAGATATATTTAAAAAAAAAAAATCCAGGTGTAACTGATTCAAAAGCCCACCATCTAGGTGACACGGAACCATGTTGGTCTGTTTGTCACTGGTCTTCCCCACTCAGGCTGGGGATGCTGGAGGCAAAACCGTAAGTCATCTTTGTATCTCAGCATTTCCCCCAGTCTCTGAGGAAAATCAGGCACTCGGGGAATATTTACTGAACTAAAGCTTAGTTTTTAGATGTATTGTCGCACTTCCCTAGATCCTGACTACAGGAGATAATTCTGTGACTGGAAAGTTCTCACTTCCTAGCAGCCCTGTTTTCGTCATGTGGCCAAAACCACTTCTACAATAACGTCTTCCTCAAACCCCTTAGCCTCTCGCATACCTCTTACACTGCTTCTCTGCGGACAATGGCTTATGTTCACTCTGCCAGTCAGTCAGGAAGGACCTGGAAAACCCAAAGGGATCTGTACCTGCCACTCACACACCCACACCACCCCAGGAATCCCTCTGGGACGTTCTCCCTTCTGCTCCTATGTGGAAAGGTGCCCTGCCTGGCATGACAGGTGACAGATTTGTGCAACATGCACGAGGAGAGTCACAGGTACACTTCAATGTCTCCTCAAGGTAATTTATAGCAATGGGTAATCATGGCATCTACCCTCCAGCTCTTCTGGATTTCCACTTGGCTGTTTAGTCCCATTTTTCCTAAGCAAATCGAGAAGACTGTACAGTATGGTGAGCAGGGAAATGGCACATCAACATTTTGGCGTAAAGGAAATGTTGATTCTGGAGTCCCTTTACAAACTCTGCTTTGTCTAGTTGCTACTAGGTTGTTAATGAGATTATTCTAACAGCACCCTTGGTTGTTTTGAGAAGGATCTTCAGTCTCAAGGTAAACATGTATTTCCACTACCAAATTTTAAATTTTTACTGTGAAGTGGTATATAATACCAAATAGAAATACCATTTGGGCAAATGGATAATTTATGTTGTATTCAATGAAAATGCCTCATCTTGCTTTTAACCTGAGATGATTTTATTGGTAATACTCCTGATAAGCATGAACATTTTTCTTCAGAGACATGGGCATTATTTTGAGCTACCCAGCATACAGACAGAAATACTAGCAGACATGCATTAAACACATTCTCTACGTCAGGTTCTGTACTAAGCACTTTAAAAAAATTATCTTTATTGTTGAAAGTATTAAAGATGTCCCCCCCTTTCCCCCCATTGTCCCCTCTGCCGGGCTCCTGCCCCCTCCCCAGGCCTCCCCACCCTATTGCCTGTGCCCATGGGTTATGCATATACGTTCTTTGGTTACTCTCTTCCCGGCCCCCCTCCCTCTGAGACTCTTCAGTCTGTCGCATGCTTACTAAGCACTTTTAACTACAGAGTCTCACTCAAGTCTCATAACACGCCCATCAGAAAAACTTCTACTAATGTTTTCTACATTTTAAAGAGAAAGAAACTGAGGCTTGGAGAGAACAAGAGTCTGTTCTAGGTCTGCACGGTTAATAAACAAGCAAACTGGGATGTGAACTCAAGTTGGCTGAGCGCCGAAGTCCACGCACTGGAGGAATCTGCCCCTCAGCCCCGCACCCGGAGGACACGAACAGAAGGCCGGCTGGGGCTCAGGGGTGAGCTGAGCCCCAGCTGCGGGGTTGAATGTGACTGTGGGAAGGGGCTGACTTGCTCATTCACTCATTCTCCGGGCATTTCTTGAGCACCTGTTAGATGAAGGACTGAATTTTATACTTGGAATGTTCTACATTCAGCACTTCTGGCCACCTCCGGAGAACACAGAAGGTGACACTGAGTTGAATGGGATCTGAGCTTTTCAGGGAAAAGTTTCCTGAGTTATTTTTCTAGATCGCAGCCAATGAATAACCCTCGTGACCCCTGCTGTTTTTCCCATACAGTGAGTTAAAGCCGCAATGAGTTTTTAAATGGCAAGTTTTAAACCTCCACAACCATAAAGTATTTTCTCATACTCAATCATAAATGCGAATTTATACAACCTAACTTAATTTTGAATAATTTTACTTCTTCCCCTCAGAGGAAAATTCTAAGGCAATAAAGCATCATGAAATAATGGGTTAGCCATCAACCTCCGTGTGCGTCACCTTTTCAATTTCGAGAATGGAGATTTTGATAAAACATACATTCTTGAGTAAATGTGAAGACCAGTGATGTAATTCTTGGCGAACTACACCGAGATGACTCAATGAAACCAGTTTCCTAGGTATGAAGTATTAACGTAAGGAGGAAACGCCTGCTGGGCTCAGGGTGAGGCCGCCTCACCGAGGCCCAGCAACTTCCAAGATGCCAACAGTGCAGACCAGAGAGGCAACGGGCTCCTCCAACGCCACTTTCCCAAAGGAGGTGAGGACAGGTCACAGGGCTGTCACAGTCCCCGGTTCAAAAGTTAGGATGCATTCATATGCATATCTTAGTTTACACCCAGGGCAGTTCCCAGTAGAAGCTGTGCATTAACTCAACATTAAACGCATTTGCCTAAATATTAGTGCTGATAGCCTATTCGAAGTAAGAATGTGAGAAATGAGAACAACAGGCTCCAGGAATTTCTGCTTTCCTTTCCTTTCCTTTCTTGTTAAACAAAAATACTGCGAGACTTACTTCCGATTGTCTTACAGCTCAATTGATAAGGTGTGTTCCTTTTTTTGTTCAAGAAAATTTAAAAGCAACTAATTTAAATATGCAAAATTATCTCGAGTTGTTCACACGTGAACTTAAAAGCCGTGCAACACAGGAAAATTAAGTAATTATGCCTCCAAGTTATTTACTGCAATTAAGCTCATTTATCATATGCAAATTAGTGCAAACTGGTCTCATTAGTTACTAAATTACTCAATATGAGCTGAACAATGTAGCACTCCAGTTTGTAATGAAAAATCCCTGTAGAGGCAAGCGGTATCAATTAAGCTAATTTGCATATGCAAATATATTCACTAACTTTCTCTTTTTCTATATTTAGTTTTAGATTTTCTTACCATTCTGGATCACAGGGAGACAGGCTATAGGGTCACTCACCTCTCACCCACCTCTCACCTTTCTATCACAGCTAAAAAAAAAATGCCTCTATTGCATTAGTTATTTCATTTTAGCACCAATGTCCAGCAGGACACCCCTCTGCCAACAAAGGCCATCAAGAGTAAGAACAGCAACTTTCCTAGAGAAGATACTTTATTTTATATGTATCGGTTCCAGTAAGACAATAAGTAAGGGTGGAATTTCAATTCATCAATAAAATAGGCAATATTTCTCATAGAAGTTTTTTAATAACACTATCATCAAATGCAAAATGAATGTTGACTTGGCTAGGCAGCAGCTTTAAATAATAATTTATATTTTTATATTAACTTTTGAGCTGTTTAAGGTATTATTTTCAGTTTTCTTTTTGCAGATGTTTGAATTGTACTAGTTAACCTTTTCTTTTCTTTTGCTGAATGAGGTTAAAGAAGATGCTGGTAACAGATGTTGCATTCTCTATCCATACCCCAACACAGTCATAAGTACTTCCTTCTGCCTACATCTACGTTCTCTAAAGAATCTTCTTAGTTTTCCACAAGTGCCTGAGTCTAAGAGATTGCAGCAGGCCTGAGGCTACAAATACTTAAACAATAAGACATAAAATGTCACAACATACTTTTTTCTTTTCTTTTCCACCAACCACAAATTTTTAAATATTTCCAGTAGAAATTTACATGGTTTCATTTATCTAACAATAATTCTTCAGGACCCAAATAGTATATAAACCAACGTGTCATGATTCCAGAGTATGCCCTTAACCAACCTTCAAAATGTAATTAAAAACAGAAACACAGAAATTTAAATGTAAATCCTGATCTTTTTTCTAAATCTGATCCATAACATCCTCTTTTAAACCTACGCTCTTCTTTTGAGATATGGCTCTATGCTCCACTCCATGGTTGAAGGTATCAAGGGCAAGAAAAACCACATGATTGAAATCTGACATTTCCTTGAGATCTACAGTGTCTTTCATTTCACCAACAGAAATCTGACTATTCTGCCTGTAAACAGAAATGATCCATGCAGAACATTAGGTCCCTAGCTATGCTGGGGAAGCCAGGCAGCCACACAACCCCTCTGCCCGGCCTTTTCTGATCCACTCCTCGTCAGAGAGCCACAGGTGTCATAATCTGGCGTGTTCTTGGCAGTTCTCTCTTGGTCTTCCTCAAAGGCTTTGCCCATAGGACTCTCTTTCTGTTGGGGCTTGAATGCTCTAAGAGCAATACAAAAAACTCAACACTCAGCAATACTGCAGGCTCAGTCATATAGATATAGGAGGGTACTATAGCCAAGCACAAAACTAACATATAAATACCGTACTGCTGTTATTATCTGTCTTTAGGGCATTTCTTATCGAATATTATTTTTATTATCCCAAGACTTAGATTAAATATTTATACTCTTATGTCATCTATTTACAAATATGTGGGTACTTATTATGCTTATATTGAATAACGAACAAAATTTCATTTGAAATTCAAACCTAGTTATGGATAAAAATTATCCTTCAATCACTCTATAACTATTAATAGTTATCAGTAACGATACATATTGCACCATGTCAGTAATATAACATCTACAATGTCTATCTGAAGTTCACCACCATGTGCTCACAAGAATACAAATGGTAACTTTAAAAATTTTCCACCTATAAGGTTTGATTTGACTGCTTTGTTTTAATGCCTGTGAGGTGAGTAAAGCAGCAGTACTATGGAGCAGGGGAAAACAATACTGCGATTCTATATTAAAATGATATAAGCATTAATTACAGAATGAAAAAACCTTAAACCCTTCTGCTAAGGGCATGCAAATAATTAAAGCACTCCATTCATAAATCTGCACCTAAGGGAAAGTCCTTCCACTAGCTAATTTTATGAGTTACAAAGATATTTGTTACCATTTTGTGTTTCATTAACTTTGAGAAAATAAAATATGAATATTCTATCTGGTCTCCAAATTGGGAAAGTCAAAATAAATACCACTCATTTTTTTCATATTAAGGATTTCATGAAGTAGGAACAATAATGCCTTGAGAGAGCTGTCAAAGCAGGGCCCAAATTAGTGTTTAGTGGCATGTACTGTACTAAGGATAGATTCCACCTAATGACCTAAAGTTCTTGAATTTTTACTTAGCTTGACCCAAAAAGCACAACTGCCTATCTTGACCCCTGACCCCCTGTTCTTCACCTGATTAATAAAAGTCAAAGCAAAATAAAGTGAACTAAAATGCCCTGACTTAGGTCCAAAGCATATATTTCACAGTCCTACAGCTGCAAGGCTGATGTCAGTTGAACCCTTACACTCTCCTGCAGTAGACACCTCTGTTGTGAAATGCATGTATGAAACAGCTACAGGCTCACCGGGTTACACTGACGGTCACACTCAAGAGTCAAGTTTCCATGTAAACGATGCGCACGGTGGTCCTAGCATTGCATGGTTGCAGCCTGGGCAGTGGCCTTCCCTACAGACACTGTTACTGGATCATTAAATTGGAAGATAACTTTGCAACAGTTGATTTTATATTGATGGAACCACCATTAAGTTAATTTTTTCCCTCTCAGTAGGTCAATTTTAAAGGACCCAGTAACCTTTCTAAATTTTCCCAAGAGAACATATAGCTAATAAGATACGCACTGCAAAAACATACTACTGTCCACAGAATGGGTACCCAAAATTAAGTTCATCTTCAACTGTAGCCCCCAACTCTCTACACCAAGGGGTCCTTAACATGTTCTTCCACAAGCCATCACTGAGGGCACAGGGAGCAGGAAGGCTTGGCACCTGGGACAGAGAAGTCACAGGCATTTCCCGAGCCCCACCCTGAGGTTCAGAACTGACCTCTACTTTACCTTCCAGATGCCATCAACTCCCTAATCCTGTTCACTCCGAATATAAGTTCTTTCCCTTTATTACCATTGCCTTTAAAAATGTCCCCATCATTCGTGGGAAGCATTATAATCAGTGTTAAGTATCCTATATTCAAAGTGAATTCTCACTTAACTAGCCATCTGAGCTTGAGTCACTTATTTAAATTTTCTAAGTCTTTGTTTACTCAATTTTAAGATGTGCACAATCATAGCACCTATCTCATAGATACTTATTATGAGTATTTAATGATATAAGAAGAAAACTTAACAATATATGGAATATCATATATACTAAAAATTCAATACATTTAAGCTAAAATCAATTTGAATTAGGCTCTTTCTAATTGAAACACATCCACCTACAAACACACAACACACATACACACACACCCCCCCTCACTACGTATTTGCATTAGAAATGCAAATTTACACTTGAAACCTAATAATCTTATCAAGCAATGCCACCTTAATAAATTTAATAAAAAAAGATTTTAAATACACACATACAAAAGAAAGAAATGCAAATTTATACATATAATCAAAATATTTGATGGTAGGAAAGTGGTTAAGTAAATTCTGATATATCCATGGAATGGAGTAGTATATAACCATTAATAATAATGAAAGCTTATCCTTTCTTAATATAGACATGACCACAAGATACTGATTTTTAAAAAGCTGACTGCTAAAGAACATACAATTAGCAAAGTTTGGTCCCATAAACCTCAGACATATACTCTAATAACATTAAGAAGAAAAATTTCCCATCACATTACCTTCTTATCTCCCACCCCTTCTTTACCACAAATATCCAGACACTTGTACCTTGTATCACTCTTTAGGTTTGTCTTCTGCACCAAAAACCTGGCCATAACTGTTTCAATGGACAAAACCTATGACATCTTTTCAATATTTATCTTACTAAAAAATTTACCCTTAGCCACCTTGACATCATGAATGCTCCTTCCTTAAGTGAAGCCAAATCCCATGGTTTCCTCTTACTTTTCTGTCTGCTCTTTCCCCACCTTTTACTTGCATCTCAAGTGATGATACACTTGAGATCATACACCGGGGCTGCCTCTCCTCAGCCTCCTCCCTCATTGCTCCACATCATTTCCATGGGTCTGCAACTCACTGCTTGGATGAACTCTCATTCACCTATACGCCAGTGGTTAGTAATTCCCAGCCCTGTTTTCAGCCCTAGACTTGACCTTGTTCTAGAGAATCAGACTCGGTTTCCAATTGATTACCCCTTATCAATTTGGCTATTTAATAGGATACCCCCTTTAACTTCTCTCAGGTAAGAGTATAGACAGCTTGGTTACCAATCTAGAAAACCTGTGGTCATTATTAACTCCTGTCATCCCCAGCCTTCCACATTGAATACAATCTCAATTCCATACTTGTCTCTCCATTCGTAGAGACTCTCTCCTGGAGAAGACCTTCATTTGGAATCTTGGGCTACTGTAAGAAATTCCTAAATGGTCTCTATTAGCCTCTCACAACTCAAAGCCTTTCTAGACACTGCACTTTGACGATAACTCTGGAAACAAACAAAATCCTTATCTCTTGTACAAAAGCCTTCTTTGTGGGCGCATCACTGGAGAGAGCATCCTGGCTTGGTTCACTGGGCCTGTCACAATGTGGTTCATGGAACTTTTCCACAGTTATCTCTTACGTGCTGCCCTGTGCATGTGAAGCAGCCATCAACTTGAACATCTCAACAGTCCCCAAACAAGATCTATTATCCCTTGTCCCCATGCCTTTATGTTTGACGTCCATTTTGATTAGAATATTCTTCAATACTCTTTGCCTAATAAGTTCCTATTCATCTATAAACAACTTTGAGAAGTCTTCTTTGCTGCCTTATGGCAAACTCAGAGCCCCCCTCCTTTGCAGCCAGCCCCTTAGTACTTGGCCAGTGTGATGCTTCTCACTCTATGAGGCCTACCGGCTCCTCTTTACCAAGATGACTGCAAACTAGCTAAGGGCACCAGCCATGTGCCTATTACAGTGAATGCTGTGTTCTTGCCAAGTGTTTAATATAGGTATATATTTTGGTAATGATGATAAACTGTAAGGGTAGGGACCATGTTGACCACGTAAATATTTATCTGATATTTGCAAGTGAAGGGTAGCAGAGAGGGAGAAAGAATTCATCTATCCCCTTTAAGTCAACCAGATTCACCCATGGAGCCTCCTGAGGGAAAGTATGGGAACCATATTAGCCTCACAGACCCCTGAGATCAGGTGCAGACGTGGTCTGTGGGCTCAGAGGGTCCCACGCTAGGAGAAAGGCAACTAATTAGCTTAGAGGAGGCCCTTCTTGTTACTATCACTTCCCAACCCCCTTCCTGCCCACAATTCCTGTATTTCACTTAGAGCAATATATGCAGCTCTTCCACTCCATAGCCACTGGTGTTAATGGGATACCCTAGCCAGCAAAGCTATCATTTAGAACTAATGGTTAGATAAAGAACTTCCTAGACAAAGAAAAGCTAAAGGAGTTCATCACCACCTGACCAGTACTACGTGAAATGTTGAAGGGCCTTCTTTAAGAAGAAGAAAAAGATTAAAAATATGAACAATAAAATGGTAATAAATACATATCTATCAACAATTAAATCTAAAAATTAAAATAAATGAACAAGGAATCTAATGAACAAAATAAACTGATGAGTAAAGTAGAACCAGAGGCATGGAAACATGGGACAGACTGACGAATCTCAGAGGGAAGGGGGAGGGAGGTGGGAAGAGATTAACCAAAGAACTTATATGCATGCATGCATGACCCATGACACAGACAACAGGGTGGTGAAGGCCGGGAGTGGGGTGGGATCCAGCTGGAGGGGGTAATGGGGGAAAACAGCAGGGACATCTGTAATACTCTCAATAAAGATTAAAAATATCATAAAAAAAGAAGTTCTAGTTCCCATGACCATTCCAAGATTACCTAGTGCATCCATGCTTGGATGCCTCACTTTTGTGAAAGCCTCCCTGTCAAGCAAGCCTCCTATACTTCTTAAATTCAAAGGCTTTGAACATATTCCAAATGTGGACAGCCCTATTTGGAAGTTTTTTAAATGAAGATGATTTTTCCCTCTCTTCAGTCTTAACCTGTTTCCCTTTTCCATACTCTGAAGCCACACAGACTATATCTACTTCTTGTTTTGCATGAGGCTTTCAGATATAGAGGACATTGATGTCCCATTTAAGGCAAGCGTTTTCCAAACTAATCTTCATCACGCCCTTTGCTGCTCCTCATGTAACATGATTTGTAGCTCACCCATCGGTCTGGTTATTTCACTCTAAGTAACATTCAACTGTCTAGGTTTCTCTTAAAATGGGTGGTCTGAGTCAGGTGTGACCAAGCTAAACCACAGAAGAGCTCAGCAGCCTCATTCTAGATCCTCAAGGAAGCCTAATGTTGAACTGGCATTTGGACAGCCATTCTACAACACGCGTTTGGCTTAAGTTTAGGCTCAATGCAACTCATACGTTTTGTGTTTTAAATTAGTTTTAATTTTTTGCAGCTCCCAAGTCGCCCTCCCTTGAGGACTTTGGACTAAAGATTTCTAGAAAGGATTCAGAGGATAATAATCTGGGGCTACGCTTTGAATCATTTCTTCCATTGATTAAGTCAATGCACCGATCACTTCAGAATATAAATAGGAGTCATCCTGACAGGACATTCTGAATACAGTGTATATAGGAAAGAGGGAAGTAAAAGTTGGAAGATGTGGATAGCAAAATCCTTTCTATATCTCTGAAACTAATCTACTGCAAAGGTAATTCAAATTGTATATGCATGGTAAAATAGCATCTCCCAAGGTGCATTTTAAGAAACATCTGTTACATGGGATATTAACTGATATTAGTGGAGAAATGAGGAACATCAGAATAAATAAAAATAAACAAGGTAAGTCCTTTTAGGGCCTTAAATTTGCAAATGTGAATTGTGACATCTCAGACCTAGGAAAACATCACATTTTCTCAAAAGGCTGTTAAAAGTCACAAATTTCTGGACTTCACCCTGAAGATTCTGATTTGGTAGGTTCACAGGGAGGCCCAGGAATGTGTCTTTTGAACGATGGTCTCAGGTGATGCTGATGTTACTGGTCAAGGAATCGCTTGGAAGACCCACTGGGATTTGACCATGGAGAATCCGATGACAGTTTTCTAGAGAGCATGCTTTCAGGAATAATATGCTAAATTCAATACTACTTTTGGCTACTTAGAAAATAAAATGGTCATAGAAGTCATTTTTTAAAACTCTGAATGACAAGGAATATGGAGTTCACCTTTCTTTTACTTAACTAAAAAAAAAAAAAAAAGTCCATAACCATTTTTCTTCCCAAATAAACTGCCTAAATATCCCAAACATGTCTGCTTCTCTAATTCCACGTTCAAAATGTATCTTGCATATAGAAAGCTTTGGCTATGGCAACATCTACCTCGGAAGCAGAAACAATGCAGAGCAATTATTCATGGACATGTTGAATTGATGGCAAAGTCCTCAGGAAAAACGTTTTGAGTAAGTGAGATGATGAGTTTGGCATGAAACTGCTATGGGACAAATAACTGCAGGTCCATCCTAGTCACCCTCACATTGATCTGTCATGAAATTCACTGGCAAAATTAAATCATTATTACTTGTCTCCTTTCACTTAAAATATACTTTAAAATTTCATCCTGAGGAAGTGTGTGATTTGGGGGAGAGACAAACATTAAGATTGGAAGCACTTACGAATGCAAACCCAAGCAAAGAACAACTGAAATATGGCAACACATGAAAATGTCACATTACTGTCACAAAATTTTGCTCTTTCTAAAACAATATATAGCTCCAAAGACACACACATATATCCACTTACAAATGCAGCACACACACTATCATTCTGGGAACAGCCAGCTACTATACATTGAGCACCAACCAAATAGCACAGTTCATCTCAATTATTACAAATAATACTTGCCCTCCCTTTCTCATTAATTCTCTCAAGGGATGGCTTTCTAAAAAGAGAAAAAAAAGTGGATTCATAAGAATTTCAGAATTCTAAGATAAAATAGCAACAGCCACATACATAGCTGAAAATTTTTTAAAAAATTTAAAAAGACTAAACATGGATTTTTCTTAGTAAAATATAAGCAAGCTTCTTTGTCTTTTAAAGGTACCTGCAAAATGTGACTTCCCAAATGTGCTTCAAATACTTCAATGGCCAGTGCACTGGGGCTTCTCCTTCGTTGTGCACCTATAACTTAAAGAAAAAAAAAGAAAAGAAAGAAAAGAAAAGTGGGAAGAAGAAAAAGAAACAGAAAGGAAGAAAAGAAAGAAAACCATTAAGTTGGAGCTCTGATTCATACCTTCAGCTTAATTTCTCTTTCATCGCATCACTAGCTCTAGGACAATGGCATCTTGGGAAACACCGCCCCGCGTTAACTTGGCCTGGGCGGCCTGAGCATAAGCAGAGCCTATGTGGACTTTTCAACTCTGATAACAACAAACCAAACCCCGGCTTTTAAAAAACATTCATTTTGGACTGTTTTTACTCTACTGGAGCTAAAACACGAATGTTCACATTCCTTTAAAGTAAATTAGTAAACTATTTTTCTTAAAATTTAGGTATTTTTAAAGTACAGACATACTGCATTCCCCCCGCCAGATAAAAACCTGAATTTTCCCTATTCTCTAGGCTAGAAAAAAGCAAGCAGGATTTAAAAGAAAGTGTTTTAATGCAACAACTTTATCATAATTTAATAAGCCCAACGTGTTGGAGAAGAGATTCTCATTAATGACTGTTTACACTAGTGTTAAGTGTCTCGGGATAGCTGGATTTGCCTATTTGCTGAACACTCACATGTCACTATTCTGCAGGCTCGCGGAGCAGCCCAGGTGGCCTCTCTCCGCATGTGCCCCGCCAGCTCGGGGCTGTTTTCGAATCGCAATATTCCCGCTCTCCACTCACTTGCACGGTCGCTCCTGCCCTTCCTGGCGTGCCCTACAGGTGTGTGTGCAGGCCCCTGCACAAGGAGCCCCCAATCCTTAACAAAAGTGAGCTTGGCGCAAGATATTTGTGGCATCCACAACTGATCGGATTCTCTATACACGTTTTGCATGGGGTCACTATTTGATTTTAATTCTGTTCTGAATATCCTCCCCTTTCCTAAATTTTCAAACATAAAAATCTGTTTGATTTATAGTAATTTATGAAAAATAATTCAGATCTTCTCCATATTTCCAACAAGTAAATTCCCCGTGTCTTCCTGCTTTTCTTGAAAATTTTATTACACTCAAACTTAGACACTATGAATTTAAAATACAATAAAACCCTCCTATTTACTTCTAAAAACCTCTTCTAGCTAGTTGACAAAAAAAACTTCAGCTAAATGCTGCTGGGATAATTCTGTTTCGTTTCAGTTACTAAGTCAGTCAGTTGGATCCATAGCTTAGTAGGGATTATAATATAAATGTACTTGTGGTTATTGTGCTGTGCAAAAGTAGGCAGTTTACCCCTGCAATTGTGAGCCAGTGTTTGCCGTGTCTGAAAGGCACTTTGAAAATTGCATGAGTGTTAAGTATCAGTATTACTGGCAAAAAGAAATAAAAGGGGCATTTTGTTTCAATGGCAAAATTTATAAAATATAATTGAAGGGTGATTATTATCAAAGAATATTCCAGCTGGCGGGGATCTCAGAGATCTCTATTTCAACTTCCTCATTTGCTTCAGAAGGAAAACACACAACTAATAATCTTAAAACAGAAAAATCAGGTTTCTATCCTAAGTTTAATTTTTATAATTATAGGCACGAGACAATATTTAAAAAAATTTAATATTCAGATATACTTAAGACATTACTCCTCTCTCTGTCTCTCTCTCTCTCTGTCTCGTGTGTGTGTGTTTCTGATTAATTTCCTATTCTAACACGCACATTACTCCCTTCAAAACTCCTTTGGCATTTTTGATAATGCAGCTGTCTTGCTGAATACTGTTTTCGGTTTCTAGAGTGTTAATTGCACATTATGGTAGCTTGGTGTGAATGATCCCATATGAATAAAATCTGCAGTCTTTTTTTAAAAGATTTTGGGGGGAGGGAACTAGAGGGAAGGGGAAGTTGAAAACTTCAAAGGTGTCCATTCTGTTTTTGAGGCAGTAATTCGGATCCAGAAATCTCCATATATATATATAGACACATATTTGAATCCTCGCCTGAGGATATGGTTATTGATTTTAGACCGAGGAAAAGGGAGGGAGGAAGAAGGGAGAAAGAGGGAGGGGGGAGAGAGAGAGAAACACTGATGTGAGAGAGAACACTGACTGGTTGCCTTCCATACGTGTCCTGACCAAGGACCATATCCACAACCTAGGTATGTGCCTTGACCGGGAATCAAACCCGCAACCTTTTGGTGCACGGGGCGATGCTCCAACCACCAGAGCCACACTGGCCAGAGCAAAAGCTCCATATTAATAATTCATAATTTGGGGGCATTTCAGGGCTTCCAATTACAAAATTCAAAAGAAACCATTGCACCTCACAAAAGAAAATGAACTAAATTTAAAGAACATAGACTTTTCTACAAAGATCTGGATTAAGAGGGGGCCAGTAAAGTCACCAACCTATAGAAGACCCTAAAACATCACAGGCAATGAAAGGAATGTGTTTATTTACTAGAAGGTCCAAGAGGCATGTTCCAGCAGTGACAGAGGGCAGCTCAACCGACTTCTGGAAGCACAGGTGACTTGAGCGGGTGCTGCCAGGTTATCCAACCCTGCCCTCGATGGCTTTCTTTTCCTTCCTTTTCCCCACTTAGGACTCAGGCTGTCCTCTAAGTAAATGCTGCAAATGCATGAATATTTAGGGGATTTATTTAAGAAAAGTGAGTCAACCTGGGGATCCCAAATGTCTTCATCAGGCCCTACATCCATGAGTCCTACCTGCAGAATTATTCCCCTTTGTCCTTCAAATCCTCTAGAAATCTGAGCATGCATCCCAGTACATGCTAGCTGCACACACAGGTATCTTATAAGTGGGTTCGTGCTATTCTATTCAATGGCATTTTTATGGCATGGAATTTCTCCTGATTTATATGTTTTGCACTTAGGCAGGTGATGTGGGGCTGTAATGACAGTTCCTAATTTTACAACCAACATAAATATGTTAAACAGGAGCCCATTATGTCCCTGGTAGAAGACCAGCTCTGACTCTAGCATTATTGGTAATGAATAGATGCTAAAAATGTACTTCTTACCTTGTACTTTTTATCCCATCGCATGTGGCATTTTGAGATTGAGACAGTAATCTGATAACCAGGAACAGTGCAAATATAGTTATTTTGTTTCCCCAAGTTAACCTCATCGTGTTTATACAGTACCATCAATGAATAAACAAAACTAAAGAGGCATTTTCCTCAGTAGGTCCTTCACCCTCAGGAAAGTAATACGTTGCTGATGAAGCTCTCTCAGGTTTTGGATTTTGGAAGTCGACAGTTTCTAAAACCATTTAGTAGTCCAGACAAAATGCGCATTTATTACTGCTGAATAGGCCACTGTTTCTTCTGATCATTTATTTGTTTGTCCAATTAAAAGGTGCTACTTTTTGAAACTTAAAGAACACTAACTAAATTAACCGAAACGAATGTACACAGTGCATCGCTAAATAAATGGAACATGTAATTGACTATCTGTGAAGATTATGTCCCTACTCACGGAGAGTGAGATGTGAGAGTTTTAGAAGTTGAAAAACTTATACGAACTGTTAAAAGACAAAAACCCATCAAACAGTAGTAATATAGTCATTCAACTTCAAAGGCAATCCAGCATTTACTGAGTACCTATTTGATGTTTAAAACTGCTGATTACTGTTCCTTATTATAAAACTTAAAAAACAGTCCAAAAGAGAATTTAAGCCATTTAAAACAAACCTAGGCCCAGCATATAATTATCAACAAATACCGCAACACTCCGCAACACTATTAGTTCATGTTGTGCAATGGTTAAAAATAAAACACCTAGAGTTTTTAATAGAACACCTGAAGATTTTAAATAGAAGAGACATATAGGAAGAATTCTTTAACATCAACTAAAGAAACACAGATTGACTCAGAAATCGAAAATGATATGATGAATCAACTGTACAGTTGGCCTTTCTCCCATGAAAAAAGTGGAAGCCAGGGAAGAAAACCACAACCTGAAACATGTACGTGCAAAATTAGTGCTTGCCCCTCAACAATTATGGCCAAAATGTTCTAATCTAGACTGTTCTGAATAGTGAAGACAGTATCTAGACTCTCCCGCATAACCTTGCGAGGCAGTCTTTGAGAATTAATTCAGTGCAGTTAAAAACAATCCCTCTTTGGGGAAACAGACCCCACCCCCCAGTCATATTCCTAACCGGTGCTTGTCACCTTTGGGGAGGTACAGACGCCAGAAAGGCGGAGGATTAGCCCTCAGTGGGAGTCTGACCTATTCAGCCAAAAGGTCAGCTTGCCACAGAAGAACCCATTACAAAACAGAAGCAGGACAGCTCAGTGGACACACATAAATAATGGAAGGGGGGAAAGTGAGGAGCCCTACTTGCCTTGGGGGCCCTGGGCTGCCCTTTTCCTTCAGAACCCTCCCCACCCCCATTTCCAGAGAAGGGGGAGCTGGCCCAGCTCCTCACCGACACAGTTCACAGTGGGACAGTAACCACAGGCCGGGAGAGAGAAAGGGGCTCGTTTATTTAAGGGATCACCCGAAAAAGACATTTAAAAGTGAAGATGAATACGACATTGACATTGTGAGGGTTTCCAATGGATTGTTTGATTAGGAAAAGTAGTCATTGGCCGCTAGGGGAGATCGTTTTAGAGACAGTGTCACCCAGTCCCCCTCCATGGGGAACAGTATGTGGGCAGGGGCAAAAGTTGCCTTAAAGCTCTGCGGGTAGCATTTCAAGTGTATCCACCCAGGAAAAAGGCAGCTTCATGCCGGGATGGCTACCCGCGGAATGTGGGGTGGGGGGGCAAGGCTCTGTTCCCACAGGAAGCGTGGGGGAAGGGAGCGCGCTTATTGGAATCTCGGCCCCCACTCCCAGGGCTTTGGCGCTTGGGCGAAGCAAAGTCAGGGCTGGAAGGAGTGGAGAACAGACCGCCTAACGCGGCTTCCCATGGCTCCTGGGAAGAGAGAGGGATTGCCACTAGCCTCCCTCACTGCGGGGCAGGGGCAGCCAGGGAGGCTTTTCCCAGGACCCTTAGAAGTTTACGAGGCATGTATGCATGCATGCATATATGTATGTATGTATGTATGTATGTGTGTTTCCCTATGGGATAAATTTATGTTTTCATTTACTATGGGAGCAAATCTTCATTCTGAACCGTCCTCACAGCTCTGCTTAGTGCCCCCAGTCACCGAGTCACCGTTTGCATCCTTTCAACCCTAAGCTTCTCACTGTTTGCGCATGCCGTAGACACTGGGGACATTTCAGGTTGGGATGGCGATAAGACACTGGAAAAATGACAGCTAGGTACCAGCCTGACACATACGGCGGCACTGTAACTGCAACTCTGTTGTTGGGAGCACAACACATGGCCTCCACTCAAAGCAGCATGTAAATATCTGAACACAAATAATTACGGTACTTTTTCAATGTACCTGCAGCAGGATTATTTTTTTGCCATTTAAAATAGAGGGCAACTGATGACCAGAGAAGAGAAATAGCCACAAGCATTGCTCATCAGGCATTTGAATCCCTGATTAACATAAACACAAAAAAGAAACACCTCCTGTGTTCAGCAGGAGTACAATTCGGGTTTATTTTAAAATTCATATTTAGATTTTTAAAAATCAAAAAAATACATCTTCATAATTCATATTCCAGAACCCACTGACACATTATATTATCAATTTAGAACAAAAAGAGGTATTTAATCCAATAAAATAATTGAAACTCTAAGAAGTCTTACGCTGATTCAAAAATTCTTTGACACAACACATATTTACATTCTCCCACAATCTAAGTATGAGCTGAATACATTAGGGAAAAGCATTAGGGATGGTATGACTGTGAAAGTATTAATACTTACAAATGAATCGCTGAATTCGGGGAAAAGAAAACCATGTCTGCTTTTCCCAAAAAGGCACATCTCTGTGGCTTCCACTAGTAAGAGGAAGACATACAGCATTCAACAGATGTGTTTAGTCAAGGGTGTGTTTATCATGCACTTATCTCCTGAAGAACTGAGTAGTATTCATATGGTTTCTGAAAACGTTTTATAATTTTCTACATGAAAATGGCAGTAGTCTAAAACAGAAATAGCACCCAAGTATTACTGTAATAGTCTTGACAATGTCTTTGTGTATATGGCGGGCAACAAATTACAGGGACTTCTTTTTAGTACAAAGTATCCATTTTAAAGACTCTCTTTGCTATTGAAGAAAAAGAGTTGCTAGCTACCAGAGCAGGTATTTCTTCCTCTGCAGCTGGAAAGAGAGGGAAATAACCTTCCACTGACAATCTGGCCGCTAATACAGAAACTATTATATGTCCCTTAGATGGGAGACATATAGGAGGATTAACACCTTCTCCATGAGAGAACCCAAACTTCCCCTTGGCAGCGGGCTCAGCTGCTGTTTGGGGTGACAGCACCCGAGGAAGCGATGAAGCCCTGACAGTCCGCCCTGAGGATGGAAACCGCGGGAAAACGCAGGCATGATGCACAGCCTGGGCTGAAGGCTGGGGAGTGGGGTACCTGAGGGGTTCCTGAGAGATTCCAGGAGGTACAGGGGCAGAGAGCAGCCTTGGGCTGGACTACACACTAGGACATGGTTACTTCCCTGATGCTTCAAAGAAACTGTTACAAATGCAAAGAGGACTTTCTAAAAATGGTGTTGTCATCCCAATTTCAGTTTCTTAATCATTTCAGAATAACAATGTATATAAAAGAGGGCACTTTCAGAGGACTAAAGTCCAACAACAACTCTAATTCTTTCCCCAGTGTTTCTAGGCTTCAACAACTAGATGCTACAGGGACTGCTTTGGGATGCAAGGTTTAGATTAACTATTTAATTCCTTTAATACGATGAAGGGAATGAGAATTTCCCCTTTTTCTTAACAAAATAAATAAAAGGTAAAAAAACAACAACAACACTGATCCTGATGAACTCCTGTTTTTCTTGTATTCCAGCAGAGTTATGGGCATGAGGAATTGCACCCCCTCAATCCAGGGAAGTTTTCAGAGTCAGGCAGTTATCAAGTGACTTCAGAATGAAGAATGTGGAAGAGAATCTTCGAGCGGCGAGTCTTGATTTTTATCTGACATGAACTCAGCAAGAAGATATAAACTAATTAATTCTGGCTTCAGGGCTACAGCAACCAACAATTGTATGGAGCCACACGAAGGGCGGGCCCTCTGCTGGGGACTGAGGCCCAGCGGGCTGGGCGAGGCAGGCCAGCCTTGGGCTGCGCAGGGGCCCCGAGCCTGGGCCTGAACAGCGTCCGCTGGGGAAGGGGCGCTGCTTTCTCAGGACAACCTGCCGGCTCTAGTGTGAGCTTCTCTTGTTGTTATTGTGGTTCCTGTTCTTATTAAAATTCCTCTTCTAATAACCGCTTTCCTCCCCCTCTATCTGTGTATGTCAGGAAGGAATACTGCGTGTTCTCATGAATTACGCCGGGCTTAGTTCATAAAAGACACCAAGTGCTCTTTGACCAGAGCTCTCAAAGGGTAAAAGAGAGAGAACACATCATTTTGGAATTTGAATGCAGCCCTAGCTTTGCAGAATTTAATACTTGTCCTTTGATTGGTAGAAATGACCTCCTCACTAATATGCTGAAAATGTTTTGCCAAGTTTAAATTTTTAATGGGGGTTAGATTCACTATGCTCCCTCAGTAAGGGCCAAAAAAAAAAAAAAAAGGATTATTATACTTTCATGTTGTAAACTGTCTTAAAAGTCTTTTAGTCGAGGGCTGCCACGTGGCTATCAGCCCTTCTGACCTCCCGCCCAGGCTGTTGGTGGCATGATTCCGCCCAGGAGGCGGGGGCGGAGACTATCGTGGGATCAGTGCTGTTGCTCAGCACCCCCTGGTAAAATGAAGAGGTCCCCATCTGTTATCTTGATCTCTTTTTCCAAGTATGATCCCAAAGCTTCATGTTATGACATTTGTAACATCTGCTACAAATACTGAAGTAAGTCAGGCACAACCTTATTACTTCCAGTCTAATGCTCCATCCATCCTCTGGGATTTTCTAGGCCGCTGATACGACATGGGCGCCGAGAAGGTTGGATATACAGGAGGCAGCTTATGTTTCTGTGGGAGAAAGAGGCCTCTTGCCCTCTCCCTCTTCTGTCTCCTGTTCCTCATTCATATATTCAGTCATATTCACTTTCTCTCTCTCTCCCTCTCCCTCCCCCCTCCACCTCCCACCCCCTTGCTTGGGGCCACATAAATGCTTGGCAGTGTGTTTAATGATTGTCTTTCTGCCCAAAGAAGAGTCAACATGAACAGTTTTATGAAGTAGTGGGGTGTTGGCCCAAAGGATGCAATTCTCTGCTTATAACAGCACCTGCTTGGAAAGTCACTCTGATGAGTTTCCAAAGCTCAACCATCTCAGACTATGGTATTACATGTATTCATCCAAAAGTAAAGTGAAAGATATTAATCCCATTGACCTAGGTGCTAGAGAGGTAAGTCAGGATCCCATTTCAATTTCTAGATGCTTTTTTTTATGTCTGCAGAAGAAAGCTAAAAATATCCATGAAAAATACTTGCTGAGTCTCTACTCTGTGCTAGGCGCTGTGTCAGAGGATATAAAAATGAAAAGGCACCATCCTGACTCTCCAGAGGCCAGAGTCTAGTGGGGAGACTGACACACAAGCAAATGAAGAAAATGCAATATATGTGCAACTCTCAGCTCTCAACTCAGGATGCGGGCAGAGAGAGTGGAGGCAGGAAAGACCTCAGGACAGGAGTAGTGTCAGAGCTGGGGAATGGCGAGTGAGCTCATGTAGACAGTGAACTATGGCGGTCAAGATCCTGGGGCCCGCTGGTGAGACATGAAGCCAAGGACCAGTGCTTGTTACCACAGCTACATGTGCCCGGTCCCAGCCTCATCCCCCCGCCCACTCCAACTTGCTCTTCCTTAAGCTGCAACACCCATGGGTTGCCGCGCTCCTACAAACCCTCGCAGGGCTGAGGCCTCCAGGACCACGGCACCGTCTTGGTGCTTGATTCAACAGCTTAACGGTTACTCACTATGCCCGGGAAGGCCAGGGTGCGGGCTCTGTCTGAAAACCCTAACTGTGCAATTCGACGAACTGCGCAAGTTCAACACCGCCACTTGCAGCAAAGCCCCTGAAGTGCACACATCTGTCACAGCATCCAGCTTGGCGCTGGGTAAGGCAACTCAGCCGCCCAGTGGGTTTTCATATCTCCTGAGAGGTAAGAAGAAGGCTATCTTGACTCAGGTTCAGTGCTGTAAGACATCTGATTTCCTCCCAAGACACCGCTTGCCCTCTGCTTCTGGGGAGAGTTCAAAGGGAGGAGACTCACTATTGGGAGGCAGTTGTGCACAGAGAAAGGATTTGGGTTCTAGAGTCAGCACAGCCAAGTTTTAAATTCTCCATTGATCTCTAATTAGCTGGGTGGTCTTGGACTCATTAGGCTCTATGGACCTCAATTTCTCATTCTGTCTCACAGGACTGTTGTGAGGACATGTGACAACCCTGCTCTGCTTTAATTTTCCTTCCAAAACTTATTCACATATTGTCTCTCTCCTGCACTAGCATGATACCTTCGTAAGCTGGAGGAATCGTTTTGCACACCAATGCTGAAGCCCGGGCCGCTAGAATAGGGCCCCCCCACAGAAGGTGTGCAACATGGATTTGTGAGGAATGGACACTAGAGCACCGTGCTAGCCCGCGGAGTGCTCAGCACCTCACACATCAGCTCTCTCCTCCTGCTATGGGAAGCTGGGGCTGGGCCAAAGATGACTTTTCTAAATCACTGTCTTTATCCCAGTTTTAATAGGAATTTTGGGACAACTTTTTGTAAATATTAGGAATATTTAAGATTTATTTCCTAAAATATTAGGGATATTTTGCTGCTCTGTACGTTGCGCCTAGTTTCTGCCTTCCCCGCAGCATGATGTCAAATCTACGGTGTCACCACAAGCCCTGCAGGCCAGCTGCAATCAGGACCTCAAACCAGTGCAAACATTTCACACATACCTGGGCAAAGAGCCAGCAATTCACTAAGTGTCAGCAACTGCCCACTGAATTTTCTTCTAAAGGATTCACTCATGCCCTCTCTAGCAGTAATTGGCATTCGTTTTAAGATGCTGAATGCCTCAGAAGTAACTTGATTAGGTAAACGTACACAGCTACCACCACTGGAAACTAAAATCAGCCCTTACAATCCCACCATCCTCACTCTGATTTCATATAAACAAAAGCCCATTCACCGAGCAATGGTAACTGAGCAGGAGCTAGTCTTGCTATATTAGCAGATCAAGGTTTGCAGCATCATTGCCATCTGCCTCCTGAGGACCTATGGAGGCTGTGATTTAGGCAGTTAGGAACTAAATAAGAAACATGAGCACCATCTAGAGAGTCAAGATTAGTAAATAGGCTGACAAAACTGTCAGACCTAGAATTAAGAACACACAAGCATACGGGATGGGGCAAAAGCAGGTTTGCAGTTGTGAGTACACGAAACACAGTTTATTCTTGTATTATTATTTATTAATTATTGTATTGCTTTCCATATGAACAAATGTAAACCTACTTTTATCCCACCATGTATACACTCACACTCAACCACCAGCATCACATCTGAAATGCAGCAAGGAGAAAACAACTAAATTTGAAGACCTATTACCTAGATTCAAAGTTCAGCTCAAGTCTATCAGGTTCCTAACATGTTTCTTTCTTTGAATAACAGAAGTGTTTAAGCAAATCCTCTTCCCAGTAAAATATTTAAACACAAAACTTTGCATATACAATTACAAAAATTCCAAAGAGCCTCTGAAACCCATTGGTACGCCCCAGGTTATGAATTCTTACTTTATTTTATTTATTTTTTAAATAAATCTTTATTGATTTCATAGAGAGGAAGGGAGAGAGAAAGAGAGAGATATAGAAACAGCAATGAGAGTCATTGATCGGCTGCCTCCTGCACGCCCCCAATTGAGGATGGAGCCCGCAACCCCGGGGAATATGCCCTGACGAGGAATCGAACCTTGATCTCCTGGATCCTAGGTCGATGCTCAACCAGTGAGCCACGCCCGGCCGGGCAAGAACTCTTACTTTAGATTAAGAGCCCAGCATCCACATATATCCAGTTCCAGGCTAGCACTTAGTGGGACTGAACAAATGATTCCCCGAAAGAATGAGTAATCGAATGAATGAGTGCAAGAGAGTCAGTCGGGAGAGACTACACAGCCAAAGCAGACACTTGTATTCCATGTGGGACTGCGAGACTGAACGCAGCCGCCAGTTAGTTGGTTTATTCACAAAAATTGCTTTGTGGAATTATACACTGCTCCTCCCCTTCTAAATGCAGACGGAGAGAGGAAAGGGAAAAGAGATAATGAAGGTTTGCAAATGAAGTGGGTGCAACTGTGCAATCAATCAACATTTTCTGAAAAAGAATCTGCATCACTTGCCAAAAATCTGAACTGAGTAACTGAACCAGCATTCTGATGAGAATGGACTTTGCCACTAGCCAGTCATTTTTTATTTGTCTTCCAGCTGCCTTGCTTCTCTTTTCCAGGAAGCCCCTGGTCTCTTCAGTTTAGTGGGTTCAGGCATGGGAATTAATTTAACCATGGTCGAATGCATACTCCATGTTTATTCTTTTTATAAATCCTTACCGAGTGTTTACTCTGTACCAAATATTATGCTAGTTAGAAGGGATACCACTCAATCATGCATCTATATGATCACTGAGGGCCTACTAAGTGCTAGGCACTCTTCTAATGATAGGCCGTAGTAGAGTGAACAACACAGACAAACATGCCTGCAAGGAGCTGACACTCCAGGGGGGAAGTCAGACAACAACAATAATAATACACACACTTCTAAATATAATAAGTAGCATGGAGAAAAAGAAGTGACATCAACTTCTGTGAAGGATAGGAAAATCAGAGAAGGCCTTTTCAACAATACATCTGAGTAGAGATATGAATAAAGTGAAGTAGTGATGTGATGTCCACGTGAAGGAAAGTGTAAAGGCCCTGAGATGGGAAAAACTTATCAGGTTCAGGAAATGGCAAGGAGCCAGTATCCTCAAGGAAGCTACAGACTGGGGGGGACAGAAATAGAACCTCATTAAATAATGGTTTACTCGGAGGATCTCAGGGAAGAAAGCATTTAACTCCAGTGAAATTTAAAGATGTAAGAGAGAAGAGGGTATTTGGGCTAGAAATGTATAGACATTTTCCAGGCAAACAAGCTAGAGATCGGAAGGGGTGATGGTAGTGGCTGAGGTGGAAGAGCGTACACAATTGCACAAGCCAGCAAGACATGCAAGTTCCACGTGTAGAGGAAGAAATGTCAGAGGGCATCCACAGGCTGGGTCACAAATGGCCTCGTGACCACTGCAAAGGAGTTCAGTTTACACACAGTCACTGAGACCCACTTGAAGATATGAGAAGGGGAGGGTGAGCACGTGTGTGTGACATCAAGCGAGTAGTGGTGCACAGAGCAGAACTGCGCTTGGAGAAAAGACAAAAACCTGGCTATTGCATAGTCTAGGCAAGAAATGATGAGATGAGTTATCCCAGTAAATACGCTACACTGTAGAGAGGAGTTTGGTTTTAAGGGTATTTAAGACGTAGGATTGAGAGTCTTGTTACTGCCTTTTAAGGGAAAAGAAAGAGTGAAATGTGAATTTCAGATGTTTGGATGTGCAAACCGTATAGATGGTTCAGTCATTCCCTGCAACAGGGCATTTAGAAGGGAAGAGGGTGTCAAAGAGAAGGTGGGATACTGAGCTGGAGGTGTCGTTAGCAGAGGCCCACTGAGATGAGAAGTCTTGTAGACCTGAGGCTCTGGGCTGAGGTGTGGCAGAGACGAGGGCTTGGCTGCGAGTCATTAGCACACAGGTGGGCATAGAAGCTACGGGAAGGCAGAGTGAGGGGAGGCCTAGGGGGCCGCCTGGGGAACACCTGCATATAGAGAGGAAGGGAACCAGCAAAGGGCTTGAGAATAACTAGCCAGAGGGGAAGAAGTCGAATAAAGAGGCGATGGTGTCCTACAAAGAGGAAGAGCAGAGCATTTGAAGGAGAGATTCATCAGCTACATCAAGTGTCATGGGAGAGCACTGAAGACCTTAGGTTGGGGCACTGCTGCCATCTGCAGAGGAAACGAGAGGCAAGAACCACGAGTTACACATTCGAAATTCCTTTTCTAGAAATGTGGAAGTGAAAGAAGAATCAGGAATGACGTCTGGGCAAGGAAGAGAAGGGGGAAAACACCCAGAGTAAAGAGATTTTTATTTATTTATCTATTTTTAATTTCCCATCCAAGGACATTTTTTTAGAGAGAGGGGAAGGGAGAGACAGAGAGAGAGAGAGAGAGAGAGAGAGAGAGAGAGAGAGAGAAAGAGAGAGAGAGAGAGCAAAACATTGATGTGAGAGAGAAACATAGATCATTTGCCTCCCGTAAGGGCCCCAACCAGGCCGGGATGGAACCCGAAACCTAGGTATGTGCCCTGACCAGGAATGGAACCTGTGAGCTTTCGGTGTATGAGATGATGCTCCAACCAGCTGAGCCACACCAGCCAGGGCAAAGATATATATATTTTAATTGACTTGAGGATGTTTATGCCCTGAGAGGAAGAAGCCAGCAATAACCATGAGATATAAAAAGATGAAAAACCCTCAAAAGAAGCTACAGATGTGTCCAGAGTTTAGATAAAGCTGAGGAATAGGTAACACATAATTTGGTTTTAATGTAATAATCTACTAAAACCTGAATCTACATAGATGATGCTCCAGCTAATAGAAGCTCAGCTTCAGAACAAGTTCTTCCAGACGATGGTCAAAAAACACAAAGCTCTATGATCCATGTTCAGAAGTCCATTTGTATGGGGAAAGCTGCTGAAGCACATCTAAATCAAGCCATCGTTATCAGCCTGAAACCCCCATCCTTTCTCCTCTATTGTCCAGTTGGCCCCCAGTCTCTCTGTCCTGGTATCTCTTGCCATGGCAAAAGCTTTGAAAATGACATAAATAGAAGGGGAATTGCTTCTGGAGTCCCTATCACTTCACTCTTCGATCACAAAAGCAACCAATACCTCTTCCTTGCAGCCCAAACCTGTCAGATACCCATAGGAAAGTGCTGCAGTAGATTGTTAACATACTCGGGTATGAGCTAAAAGAATGTCAAGTGATTGGAGAAAAAGAAAATGCCTTTTATTTGTTGGAAAAAGCAACTGAAATGGAAAAGAAGAGCCTCATAGTCCTCCTGTATTATTTCACGAACTTTCATCAAGCCAATGAAAGAAGCCAAGAACTGCCAGGGGTGGAAGGGAACGAGGCCTTGTATCCCAAGATATATTTCTTGCAGACAGCAGTCGCCTCATCTTCAGTAAGGTTGAATTTTCTCACTGACAAGAGAGAAAGACAATTTCTCTTGGAATTTCAAAAATATTGTTTAAACAGACCTCCTCTTCATTACTCAGAAGAAATTAGCACACGCTCACCTTCCCTCCTCAGCTAGCTCCTCAGCTCTTCTCTCTTTTGTTCCGCTCGAACACAGCTCACCTTGGGGCTTTCCCAACCTGATGGGGACTCTGTGGTTACTCATTTTCTTGGGAAAACTTCATTTTTATTCATTTACAGCATTGCTGCCACCTTCTTATTTATCTTCATAACTTAAACCATAGCTGAGAGTAAGAGTAAGCTCTATATTGTCTTCAGAAGCTTATTTGCCTCACATATTGACCACTTTTTTTTTTAGAAAGAACTTCTCCCATACTTTGTATCTCAACAAAGTCTAGCTCTGTCCTCTGCAATGCTTTTCAAAGGATCTTAACATTTTTATCCATCTAAGTCTGTAAGTGCTTGAGTACTTAAATAGATGGAGAGGCAGCTGTATTTTAGTATGGAAAACATAATTCTTAGAGACAGAAACCTTTATTTCTAGTCTTAGCTCCGTCATTTCCCAGCTGGTGAACAAGGGTAGGACACTCGGTATCTGGGTCTTCGTTTCCCCATCTGTAGAGAGAGGTCCCTTGTCCAAGGAGCTGTGCCAAGGGCTAAATACCAATTTTTGAGACAGTTTTCTAGCACATACCTAGCAGACAGTAAGGAATAAGTACATTTAAATGCAATCTGAATTTTTAAAAAATCGCTGTAGCAAAATAAAAACGGATGCTGGTAAAACGCAGAGAATTAAAGTCACTAAGGTAACATACAAATAGGACTTCTCTGACCTTTCCTAAGTTGTGTGTGTGACCTGGAGCCAGTTAGAAAAGTCTCAGAGAAACATGGTTACCAGAAAGATGGACACATTACCACCCACTTCACTGTGTTGTTTAAGGATTAAATGAGATATCATATATAAAGTGCCTAGTGTGGTATTTGACACATATGAGGTGTTCCCAAAATGTCAGTTCCCTTCATCTTCCTCAAAGATTGTGTATTCCAGGAATCATGCAAATTAAAACAAAAACAAAACTCCTGCAGATTTTGTAGAATAAATCACATGTCATGGTCTTGTTGGCAATCAGGAGTAATAAAACATTTATGAAGAGAGGCTATTTGGGCATATCTGAAATCCTTAAGACTATAGTTGAACTCTGATTCTATATTACGAATTTGGGGCATAATAACCGCTTATGAGAGTACATGGAGAAAGGTGGTGGGGTGGTGTTGCATGTCTACAGATCTGTGAGCTTGCACATGTAAAGCTCATGTGCATGGGTCTCTACACATATTTAAAAATCTACACTTATATTCTCAACTTGTAAAAAACATATTTACATGGTGAATATTGGGAAGCTTGACTGAATCCTGACTGCCCAACGCAGAGACATACGCTCAAGCATTGCCTACTCAAGAGTGGTAGCAGCTCAATAAAGGTTATCTCCCATTTTTTGCCAGGAGGGATAAACAGTAGAAGAACCAAACAGGCCGGCAGCTCCTGCCCCCTCCGTTCTTTGGTCCTGACTGGTCCTGTCATGTTTGTTGTCAGACCCATCTGGATGGGGGGGCGGGGGCTCCGTGGCTGCCTGTATCTGATTATTGATCAGTGAAACCTCCAAAGGGCACAACAGACTGCTGACTGACCTCGGCAATAACATGCGGCAATCTTCCCTGTTTACACGTGTAAGAGCTAAAAAGAAAAGAAGACCGATTTTGAATTTTTTTAAAACTACATTTTGACCAGAGGCTTCTGATAAAGCCTCCATATATATCAGTCAAACAGCGAGCTTGGCAGGCTTGCATACAGTCTATTAAAGGGGGAATAAGTACATGAATTTCAAGCTTCGAGGGCTCTAATTACCTCATGCTCAAACTTTAACTACAAAACTCAGATAAATTGCTGCACTAAAACCATGGAAGATCCTCCACATGATTTGTGCCAGTGCATCTAAAGTGCAGTGAGGCTGATCTCAGCGAGGCCTTTTTCAAATCAGTCCTAAGGGAATGGGTCTGGACCCATCTCTAATGAGCATGTATGGATTACTTGGATGTTTTGGTACAGTTACTTGGTAAACTAGTCGATCTGAAATTTTATTAGTCACGAAGCATTACAGCAGTCAGTCACATAACCCCCCAATACTGGGGAACTAACATCGTTGTAAGCACCCATTAGTCAGGCCCTGGCTGGTAGTTGTAACATTAAACTGGCTAATAGTAACAGCTGTCTCTTCAGTATTTTGGTTTGTAGAGGTGTGAGCCCTTCTTGAACCAATTTGTATACACCCAGAAGGGGCTCCTGTATTTATCTAGTGTAGTGTATGATTTAGATTCAAAAACAAAACCAAACAGGGAAATGGTCTATGTATATAAACCATGGTGCAAAACAGCTAGAGCTGAGCTTATGGACTTTAATGAATAATAAAGCTGAGCTTATAGAATTTAGTGAATATTGGAGGCAGAGGAAATTGTAGAAAACAAACACCATTCTCAAATATTCAATACATTCATATTTTATCAAAGATGTACTGAGGAGACGTGTGGCTTTCCCTCTGCCTGGCCTAACATTCTCCATGGCTATTTATCTAGTTACAAACTTTTATAGATGTGAAATATTTTAAGAAGTCCTTTAGAAATGGCCTGAGGTAATTTCGAACTTAACAGACCCTGTCCCACCAGAATTCATTACAGTGAATTTTATAACAAAGTACCCTCTACTTAATTTTCAGAGCCTAGCCAAGCATACTAGAAATACAGCTGCATTAAGTGCAATTAATGGTACAATAAAAGCGGTGGAGGGCTGTTTAACACCCAAGAACCAGCAGTAGACACGGGCTCCATGGTCTCCAACAGCCAGTGATGTGTCAAGGAACCTGCAGTGTGAGATCTCTGTATCAAGGGGCAAGTGTTTCTCTCCCACTCGAGAAAAATCTGTCCTTCGACAATTCCATCCAGAGACCATATGAAAGGATATAAAATCCTTCCGCCAGTTATGCCACTAGCATTTTCACTCCCTCTGAGCAGGAGGCCAACACCATCATATTCCCACCAGTGAGGAAAAAGGGTGAATTCCATTTTACCAAAAATGAACGTATGAGCGAGTGACTCGTAGTACACACAATGATTTGTGCGGAACTAAGTTTTCTGTCAGATGCCAGAAGGAAAGGAGCATCCAATCAGAGTAGCATGTTTACCCATTTCAATCAGACCCCAAAGCCAAAAAGACGGCGAGCAGGCAGGAACAATTATAATGATTTATGCAACATCTTTAATGATGAAAAATCTCCACTTAGAATTTGAACATGAGACACATCCTGAAATGAGCAAAAACCCTGTATTGCGGCTGATACATTCATGATAGTTAGAGCATCTGCCAACTAGTTAATTTGTTAAATACAATATGCAGTCAACTAGGTCTCAAAAGATGACTATATATACCCACCTTCCATAAGTAATTAAAACAATTCTATCATGAAAAGTATTTGATTATAAGTGTCTCCTTTGTAGCCCAGTCTACATTCAGGGTCCTATTTCTCTATTTCAATTCCTGGATAAAACAAGGGTCTTTTAACCATATAAATAGGTAAGAAATACATTAAAGTTATATATTAAACTAAAAAATCCCAACCAATAAATAAAATGCAGAGAAATCTTCCTAACCATAATATTGTAGACATAGTTAAGCTAAATAAAGTCATTAGATAATCCCCAAATTTCGTATTACTGAAAACATGCTTCCAACCTTCTCCCTCAACCAACTTCTACCGAAAGCTCTTACACTAGTTCTGGTTTCTTTAGTTTCTGACAATGGCCACTTTTTGATGGCTGCTAATGAGCCACGGGAGGGGCAGAGAGAACACCTTGAACTTGGGAAGTGCACCATGAAAAACTCAGGCCAGAAGTAAGAGGAGTGAGCGGAAATTAAGCTCCAAGTGGAGGCACTTTAGTGACACCAAACTGAGTCCCTCTTGTCCAAAAAATAACCCTGATTGCTTCCCAAAACAAAAAGCATGCCATTGCCCTAAAGCAAATGAACTAATGGCTATATACTGATATAAGACGAAGGTTCTCATGTCACAGAAGAGACACACACAAGGGGGACTCCAGACCTTAGGAAAGCCAATGGGCTCTAGAAATTACTGGAAATACTAGAGCAACCACATGAACAAAGGCATTTTTGCAGTAGAATACGGTTACATTTTATGGGGAGGAGCACAGGCAAAACTGGGCATATTTTAAAAAAGTAATAGTGTTCTTAGAAAACTCACCTTGTTTCTGAATGAACTCAAAAATGGTTAAAAATAAGTCATTTGTACCACTGAAGAAGAGATTCAAAATGAGAGGTTCCATTTCGAGTCCTCTCTTTAAAGGTTTTGCTAAGTCATGCCATTATTTTTTGTGAAAAATAAAATTAAGAAGTCTTCTCAGTTTACACAGGGTTTAAATAAATGTAGCCACGTGCAGTCATTTCTCAACTTACAAATGCTGGCCCCGAGAGCCTGTGGGGAGGCGGGAAGCAGGCCGCGCCTGGATAAGCGCAGGCTCTGGAATCAGGCCGACCAAGACACTGTCATGGTCGTGCCGTTCACCAACTACGATATTCCAGGCAGGTTGCTTGATCTTGCTGAGCTTGGATTTCTTCCTAAGATGCTTGCTCGTAGGGTTTAGAAGAGAATTCAAGTACACAAAGTGCACAGTATGTCCCACACACTCAAGGTGCTGATTTCCAACCCTCCCTCCCTCCCTCCACCGTGGAAGAATCTCGAGCAGCAGAGGCCTCTCTAGAGAGCAGGCTCTTCCTGGCTGGCTTACAGGGCTCCTACTTATATCATTCTCTCTACTCAGAGCTCATCACCCTCAACTACGTTAATACAAACCCCGTCACCGCAGCCCCGTCCAGAGCCCTCGCTCACGCAGCCCTCCTTCAAGGAACAGTTGGGAAGCACCTTTCTCTGCTCTGAGCTCCTACACCATGTTCATGGTTCTTCCAGTTTTCACTTTATACTTTATGTTTTTTCTGTGTGTGTGCCCATGTTTTAATTTGTGATGTGAATGTTCTTATTTATAACACACAGTGCCAATAAATATGTGAGTGATCTTCCTGAAAACATTTAAGAAATGCTTTGACCCCTTTTTCCCTTACTTTTCCCTACAGTGTCTAAAATTATACAAACAATCCCAGTTAGAAATGTGTCTGATTTAACAAAATACTTGTGTAGAAAGTGAATTTGTCTGAGTAGGTAAAAACTACTAACAACTCACACAGCAGCGTGTATTGACACCACCAGTTTGCTTTTCCTTAATCACTAGAGGATCTGAGCTGTACTGAAAGAACTGGAACTCTGAAAATGTGGGGAAAAAGATAATTTTTTAGCATGGATCTCTTTCAGGGTAAGAAGGTTATCTTACCTTCCTTTCCCCAAAGAGGAGATTTAGGGTGGTGGGTGCAGAACAACCTAAAGACAACTGGGTACTTGTGGGCCTGAGGAAACTTTACTAGCAGGTAAAGGAGGCATCAGCAATGTTGATAGAAAGATATTCCAAACAATTTTGACCCATTCAAAATGCTGTCCAGGACCATACCAGTGCCCAAGTGAGGTGATGAGACTCTCTCCTGTCTCAAGACCACAAGGAAACCTGTTCCTGGGACCTCTGAGGCATGAAAGAATGGTCACTTTTTAAAAAAATTATCTTTATTGGTGAAAGTACTACAGATTCCCATTTTTTCCCCCATTGACCCCTTCTACCTGCTCCCGCTGCCTCCCCAGGCCTTCACCGAACCATGGTCTGTCCATGGGTTATGCACGTAAGTTCTTTGCTTAACCTCTTTCCGCCTCCCCCCCCCCCCCCAAGGTTCCTGTGGCTGCTGCATGTTTCCCTGTCTCAGGGGAAAAAAGAAGGATCCCTTACCCTTTGACACAACATGGGGAGACCTGGAGAGTATTACGCTAAGCAAAACAAGCCAGTCAGAGAAAGACAAATATCACATGATCTCACTCATATGTGGAATCTAAGGAACAAAATAAGCGATGAACAAAACAGATCCAGAGGACGGTGACTTCGATCACTGGGCTCCATTGCGGGTGTATACCTCTGTGCCCTCGGCTAGGAACCCAATCTCTATTTACAGCCCCAGCTGTATACACTGAAAACTGAACATTTATGTTTATAAATCTTCCTAAAAGACCCTGATTTCCTTGAAGGCAAAAACCATAGTTGAAATGCTCTTAACCCTGAATCAACAGTTCTATGCGCCCCACAGTCTTTCCATAAACACGTGATGATGATGATGATGATGATGATTCATTTCCAGCAACTGTGAGTGACTAGCGAAGAATGAAATGAGATTCCAAGAAACAGTGTCATTCAAGACACTCTCATTTAAGCACTTACTTGAGACGTGAAAAGTAAGGGAGGGGAGTCCGTGGTGCCGGCAGAGGGCAGCGTGCCTCGGGAACCGCACGTTCACCCTCGGCCGCCCGCACCAGCTCATGAGCTCCGGGCAGAGCAATAAAAGCCCAATTCCACAGCCTCCCACCTGGCATCCCGGGTTTTGTGAACATAAGGGAAGGAAGTTAACTTCAAGAATATCAATCTACTTCCTTTCATGAGCTATAAATGCACTCTCAAGTAAAAGATACATCTAAGGGTCTCCTGACCTAGTATACCTTTTAGCTCTAAGTGGAATCGACTTTATTTTCCTGTCAACTACGATTTTCACTAAAGATGCCTGACTACTTTATGGCATAATAAAGTTTTGTCTAGGACGACAATAAAAAGCTTTCATAATACCTATGACCCTCACATTCTGGATTAATTTTTAAATTGTATCTGAAAATCAGTACAAATGGCAATTAGATGTTTATGCCCCCGAAGCCGGATTCGCCCCCTTGCTTCTTTCATTTGGTTCATATCTTTCAGGGCAAGTTTCATTACTTATGAGCTAAGTCTAGAAGAGAACTTTCCATAGGCTCGAGTAAGTTTACACTTATTTCAGTTTGATATATTTTCTTCTAGAGCAAACTAGTTTTTACTGGTGCCCCCTTTGGAAAAATATAAATATTCCGGAACATACTCTTTCGTCACCTCTCTTCCTATTTACATGGCCCCTAACTCCCTGGCCAGGTGAGAAGGGAAGGAGAAGAGGCTCGTGGAGCTTGCACACGACTGCTCACTCCTTTCACCACTGACCACTGCCCTTCACTATTCTGGACACCGTCCCTTTCCACTTGCATATTGAGGGAGGGTGGGAGGCAGGGTGACATTTCACTCCATAGTGACACACACCAATGACACTAAAGCTGTGCTTCTTCCCCTCCTGGTATTTCAAAGTGCATTAACTGCGCAATAGGTTAGCCTTACAGCAGGTTCACAGAAGCAGAGAGGAGCTGCTTATGGACTTATGAAAAGCATCTGATGAAACTAATAAGCGACTAAATCCTTTTAATTAGATAGGGAGACAGAGTGGACAAACAAAATTTCTCTATTCTTTTATTCAAATGTTTTACCCTAGCCTACAGTATTTTATTATATGAGCAAGTGACATGTGTCCAAAATGTCATTCCCATACACCTGAGGTTCGTTCTTTCAGCAAGTATATAGCTCGCCCGCCACATACCAGGGACTCACATGGCACCAAGGAAATGATTAGGAGCAAAAGGAGACACAGCCCCTGCTTGCACAGGGAGCGCAGCCCTCTGGGCTGGGACTGCAGCCATGGGACCTGAGTGAAAGCACAGCACTGGGCCAGCCACCGCTATTCTCCTGTACTCCCAAACTGTGAAACCATGGCTGTCACTGTGCTGAAAGAGAAACTGCCAAGTAGTAAGTTAACCGGTTGCAAATAGAGTGTATTCTGTAAGAGTTCAGAATCATTTTTACACGTGGAACTTGATGACTCTGAAATGAAGTAAGTTCCACACTCACTCCTTGCACTGGGAATGACTGCGGCTATGCACAGGCCCTCTTTTTGCCACTCCTTATTTAACAGTTCTAATCCCTGCTTAAGTAAACATACATGTTGCCCACCCAAAAAACCCCAAATTTATTGCTCTACCCCTCTTCATCACAAAGAAACTCCTGGTTTTCTCAGACAGGTTATGGGCCTAATTCCAGGAAATGAATAATTGGCTTTAAGCCAGTTCTCCCATATCTGTGATCCCATATCTGTGATTGCTCTTGGTATGGAACCATGACCCAGTTCTGCCCAATAAATCATAAAGGGAACTCCCTCTGAAGCTTCTGGGAAATATTTCACACATCTTCACGTCACTTTGAAAGATGTTGTATAAGGACCAATGCTTAGAGCTGCAACACCATTTTTCCACCATGACGTGACAAGTCTTGAGTAGAAAAGGCAATGCACTGAGGAAGAACAGAAAATAACAGAAGGAATCTGGGTCCTGGCTGACCTTGTTGAGCCACTGAGGTACCTGGGGTTACCCACCCACAGGCCTCTCTTACTGTGAAATAATGAAATCATCTTGTTACTTAAGTAACGGCCTACCCTATTTGCAGCTATACATATTTTAACTGATAGACATGGTAAATTTTGTTTTTAAACCACAGACAAGACCTTGCACAGTCCCCCTCAATGTTGGGACTTAACATTTTTTTCATTGACTGTTCTAAGCTTGAGATAACCCTCATCATGAATGCCTACATTAATTAAATTAAACCTAACACTGGAGAAATGTGATGTGTGTGGCAGGCCGAGGGGTGGGCGGCAGAAGGTGACAGTGATGTGAACAGAGAAAGCATATAGGAGAAGACTAAACTGAATGAAATTGGATATAGTAGAATAGTGGTACTTAAATATTAATTACATTTCTGGAAACAGAAATGAGAATCTCTACAATTCAATCAGATTAGGGGAAAAGAGTTATGGTGTAAGACTGGGAACAATGAGAAAAAAAGAAAGCAGGAGAAGTGTCCACATATTAAACCCTAACTCATTTCTACAGTTTCCAATACACCCTCTTTAACAAAAACTAAAGTTGCTAGATCACCTCATACAGCACATCCTAGGAATGCGTGGATTCAATTACTGAGCAAGAGAGACCACCAGCAGCAAAGATGTTATTCTTGGAATTTCGATGCAAAGCAAATGTACAGATGTTGGCATAAAAGCCAAAGTGTCTGAAATGGAATTGAAGACAGAGATCCAGGGAGGAGATTAGAAGGGATAAAGAATTAAACACGCAATAAAAGAGACCATTACATGCATGGCATCGAGCTCGGACAGCCAATGCCCGTGACGCTTAGATGGCAGTAATGGTGACATATACGGAAAATAAAAAAAAGAGCAAAGGTACAGAATCAAATACTATATTAAAATCACCATCTCTGTGGGCAGGCTGTAAAAATCATATCATTCTCATTGGAAATAATTCATTAAACTGCACCCCAGCAGGATGTAAAGGACAACACATGGCATATGAAGATATTGAGCAGCAGGGGGCAATAAACTTTATAAAAATTATTAAAGCATGCAACAAAGCAAGAGAGTACAGGGACGAGACAGTGGAAATGTCAGCCCGCTTTATAAAATAACCATGTTAATACACAAGCACAAACATTTTCATGAAAAACACACGTTTATCACATTAAAATTCACGCTCAGCAAAAGCACCCTTGAGGTGTGAAAGCCACCCCGCTGCAGAGCAGCAACATCAAGGCAGCAGGCTGGAGTGGCAAGGCCGGTCCAGAGGCGCGAACTTGCGGAAAGGCCACAACTGTTCGCAGGCGTCTGGGACACTGCTCCGGTTACAGACACAGAGGTTAACTGAAAACAGGGCCACCCCCCCACAACCAGTGACACGCAAGGACACTTGTAGCTCTGCGCTGGCAGGCGTGAGCAACCGGGCTCTAACCCAGTTTTCCCCGTATTCCTGGGTGGTTCCATAAGAACCCCTCCATTCCTGGGTTACACAGCTTAGGAGCACCTCAGGGCAGGAAGGCAGCCGGGGCCCCCTCCTCAGGCCCTTCCTCCCTGCCTCTCCCTCATGGGGACTTCCCTCTCTGAAAACTTTCTTTGGGATTCCTTAGGCCCATTAACCCTTTAGGGCCACTGGAGAGACGCTAAAGCTCTTTAACATTTCAGCAAATAGTAACCGGATTTCCTCCTGCCACTATCCCCGGGTGAGGAGTGGGAGGTGGGGGAGCGGTTGGGCATCAGGCAAATCTTGTCCCCCAGGGCATCGTGGGGAGGCAAGGATGGGTGACAAGATTCCAATACACCAGAGGCTGAAATAAAAATAGAGCCCTGAAGATAAACTGTGCCTAAGAGGCCTCTGGTCTGCTTATGATGATTCTGAAGTGGCCAAGATAAAACTAATGACTGCTTTACATGAAGCCTCCTCACCTCTCCAAAATTCTTCCCTGGCTTTTAAAGGCATAACTGTGCGATCTGGAATCTTCCTCACACCAACAAGCTGTATAGCAACAGAAACAGAGCCCAAGATAAGAAACCTACAGAGACTGGTACAGCCAGTAACACCTGCCGCCCTGACAGGCTTAGAGCATAGAAACTAGGTCCGCTAATTAAACATACACCCCGATAAGTTTGAAGCAGACATTCCCATTAAGAGTCAAGAACCCCCATCTCCCATCCTTGTTTCTGTCTCTATCTCCTTTTTCTTCTCTCTCTCTCTCTCTTTTTTTTTAAATTTACAGGGACATTAGCCTATCACATAGACAAAAGGCCTATCTTTGTTTGCTTTAAACTTTTTCCAGAAAAAATATGTCTAGGACTTTAAGTCTCCTATTTCTGTAACTCTTAGATTATAAAACAAAAAATAAATCATTTTAGCCAATTTTTGTCTTAAGATTCCTGCTGGGTTGAGACCTTAGATTTTAGGCTCGAGTGAATTTTTATGGCCAAGTTATAAACACCTGATACTCAGCAGGTGCCACTAAATATAGTTTTTCTATTACATGTGGCCTCCCTAATTTCAAAAGTTGATCTACTTGAAGATAATTTGTTTTTAAAACTGTCAAACTATACAAGCCACTACATTTCCTTTCACTAGCTTATAAAGATTAATTGGAAGTAACGCATGCTTGCAATTTATAGGTCAAGGAAAATTTTTCCTGTTCAAGTAGTTTGGCACAGGAAAAGTACACATGCTCGGCTGAAAACTGAGATAGTAGGACCCAAGAAGTGAAATATTTTGGGAGACTTGTTCATTTATTTGTTTGTTTGTTTTAAAGTCAGAGATGGCTCTCTCACTAGGAGGAGCAAGGATTTTACTGAAGGTCACAAGAATAAAACAATCACCTCTCCTGTAACTATTTCTAGACTCCTTTCACAAGTCCTTGAGCTAACAGTTTCAACGTCATTCAGATAAATGATGTAAAAAATCATACCTAGCCAAACTGCATCTCTGGAATTAGCCCACGACTAGCATGCCAAAGCAGAATCTTACGGGACGGACAGGTAAGATATGAATTTTAGGATTAAAAATTTAGGAAACCTTAAGAAAACTGTCTGGGTCCTTTCACTAAAACGATGTACTTAGGTACATTCATGTTTTATCTTTTAACCTATAAATAACACTGAAGCAGTAGTGCACAGTCTTCATAACTGACAAATTAATAAACTATCAAATGTTTAACTTCACAAAATGAAAGCAACATCTACTGCTACCTAAGACGAGAGAAGCTAAACAAATCTTATACATAAACATCCAACACTATTATATTATAAACTCTTTCTACGTGTGACCAGCTACAAATATAGTAATCATATGCTTTCTCATTTAGGAAATGGAGATCCCATGTCACACCAATAGAAAAAATAACTAACTAAAGCTGCCTCCCAAAAACAAAAAACTGTCCAGCCATCAGATGGAAGGAAAATACTTAAGCCTTTTGTCTCTGGCTCACAAGGTATTATGCCTTCAAATTTTGCATCCTGATATCCTGAACCATAATCTTATATCCTTACTCAATTTGCATATCCCAAGGTATTATATTCATATTTTATCATTTTATCTGTATATGTCAACTCTTAATTTTGAAGTACACACACATACACACATCAGATTTTATTCAAACATGGATTCAAGGACAAATCTCTGAATTAAAATGCTAGTTTGATGGGAATTCTATCTATTAGAAAATTCTAAACACAAACACCACTTCACTTTTTCCCCTCCAAATTAGGACCCCGCCCTCCCCCCCACCAATCATTTATTTACGTCAATCGACAGGACTAAAATCAGCCTGTCTCCAAATTTTGCAGCCATCCATACTTTTTCTAATAAGAACTAATTTTACAAGGTCCTTTCTGGCCAAGAAACTTTCAACCACAGTGAAGTAGTCAGACACAATACAAGATGATTAGACCAGAGTATATAGACTGTGTAGCATAAACTGCCAGTTAAACATTATAGCCTGCTTCATTTTAATCATGTAGCTTTCATCTTTTTTGAACACCCTTTTAACATCTCTTGAAAAAAAAAGAGGCTTTGCAAAAGCTGTGCTACTGCTAAACACTGTAAGCTGATGCTGCTATACTTTGCTTTGCCCCACTGCCTCCCCAGCCCCACGGGGGAAAATCACCCCCGATACTTTAAGGTCTAGTAATTGTGGTCTTAAATGAGACAGCACACTATCTTCAGTTTGAATCAGGGTTAAAATGCAATCATGTCCCATATTCAGATTAATCATTACTATGATAACATATTTACTATAAGAATAATAAATAAATGGTAGACTAGCAGAAAACCTTATGGCACATATTATCACCTGTTTAATTGCAGGGTTAATTTACGTTAGGCCAAACACAACACAATTAAAACAAAATTCTACATTACTGATGCAACAAAATCCCAATAAGCAAAATAATTTTGGTGACTTCCTTGGAGATGCCTGCAATAATATTAGTTTACATTGTGTCTTAACAGAAATGAGAAAAGATGTATGAGCTTCAGAATATGCAATTTCTCAGAAAGCCTGATAATTCCTAAATTTTGCCCCTTTTAGACCATGTTGTTTGAGAAGAATTTTTGTTTTATATAGGTGTCTCCTGTGGTTGTATTGTAAGTAAGAGCCTTTTCAATTCCCTAATATGTGATTAGAAAACAAATCTGAATTTTAAAAAATGTTTTAAAGTATGATTAATTTTATTTTGTTTGTTTAAGATGTATAGTGTATCCTCAAGCCATAAAATATTAAAACACAGAAGAGTACTTAAGCTTATAACATAAGACTCAATCATCTTACTACACAAATGGAAAAATTAGCTCAGAGAAGTTAAGAGATTTGCCAAAAATCAAATTGCTAGCTAGCAACAAGGTCTTTTGACTGTCAAGCCAATGTGACTTCCTTTTCTTTCTTGGGGGAAAAAAGAAAAAGGTTTGAAAGAAAAGCATGCCTTATTCAAATATAAGTTATTATAGAAAGTACAGCAAAACATGCCTAAAAGAGTAGCTAACATCATAGATAAAAGACAATGACGATCTCTCTCCATGGATTGGGAATCACTGGGATCTTGGCAAAGACCTAAAAGAACTCTCCACCATCCCCCTAAACCATGCATATTTAATTGTATACGCAAAAACTAAATTCATCACAATTCTTAGGAAGAAGCCAAGGAGAATATAGGTCTTAGACAAAAGATGTTTTTTAAGACTAATTATTCAAAAGGGACATTTACATCTAAGCAGCAGACACACACAGCAGGTGTGATTCAAGTTTTATCCTGAAGCTACACCAAAGGTTACCAAGTTTGCTCGTTACAGGGCTCTTTCTTCAACGTTGTACTGAAGGTTGTAACCATTGCAATAAGGCAAGAGAAAGACATTAAAACCACTGACATTAGAAAGCAATAATTAAAACTGTCTTTATTCATAGATGAAATAATCCTGTATGTTAAGTATCCTAAGGAATTTATAAAATAATTTAAGAAATAAAACACAAGTTAAGCAAGGCTTCAGGATAAAAGATCAATATATAAAATTTAATTATATCTTGATATATTAGCAAATATTTGAAAGTTAAATCATGTAAACAATTCCATTCACAGTAGTCATAAAAGAACAAACTGTTAGGAATAACTTTAATAAACAAAGTATAATAGCTTTAGTACACTGAGAACTAAAAAGCATTGCTTAGGGATATTAAAGAAGGTTTAAATAAATGAAGTGATATACCACATCCATAGTTTGGAAAGGCTCAATATTGTTAAGATAGCAATTCAGCTCAAATAATTCAGTGACTTTCTATCAACAGTGTAGCAGGCTTTTTCAGAGAAACTAACAAATTGAACCTATAATTCATATAAAAATGCAAATGAACTAGAATAGCCAAAGTAATTATTCAAAAGAACAAAGTTATAGGACTACAATCTCCTGATTTTAAAACTTTAAAGCTATAGAAGTCAAGACAACATGGTATTGGCATAAGGAAAGACCCATATATCAATGGAACAGGAGAGAATCCATAGAGGATCCCTTGCATATATGGTCAATTGATTTTCAACAAAGGTGTAAAGACAATTCAAGAAGACAGTCTTTTCAACAAATATTTGTGAAACAAATGGATATTCATATATGTAAATAAACTTAGATACCTCATTTGATGCACAACAATTAGCTCAAATGGATCATATATATACCTTAATTTTAGAGCAAAACTATAAAATGCTAGAAGAAAACATAGAAAATTTTTTTACTTCTGGTTAGGCAAAGATTTCTCAAATTTGACACTCAAAGTATGATCCATTAAAAATATGACAAATTGTCCTGGCTGGTGTTGCTCAGTGGTTAGAATGTCAGCCCACACACTGAAGGGTCAAGGGTTCAATTCCTGGTCAAGGGCATTTATCTGGGTTACAGGTTCGATCCCAGGTCCCAGTCTGGGCCTGTGTGGGAGGCAACCAATCAATGTGTCTCTCTCACATTGAGGTTTCTCTCTCTCTGTTTCTCTGTCTCTCTGTCTCTCTCTCTCCCTCTCTCTCCCTCTCTCTCTTTCTCCCTCTTTTTCCTTCCTCCCACTCTCTCTAAAAAATCAATGGAAAAATATCCTTCAGTGAGGATTAACAACAACAAAAAATATTATAAATTGGACTTCATCAAAATTAAAAACCCTTGTCTATTCAAAAGACACCATTAAGAAAATGAAAAGACAAGAAGCCATAGACTGCGGGAAAGTATCTGCAAATCATATATCTGATAAATGACTTGTATCCAGAATATATAACCTTTTATAATTCAATAAAATGAAGATAAACAACCTAATAAAAATGGGAAGAATATTTAAAAAGGATTTCATCAAAGAAGATATAAAAATCACTAATAAGTACATGAAAAGATGCTCAACATCATCAGTCATTAAAGAAATAGTAGGCAGAATTTCAAGATAGCCCTCAAAATTCCTGCTCCTGGTGTATATATGCTATATATTCCTCCCTTTGGGCATGGGCAATACTTGTGAATATGATGGACCGTCATTCCCATGATTAAGTTGAATAATATGGTAAAAGTTAAGTGATTTTGTACATGTAACTAAGGTCCCTAATCAGTTTGAGTTAATCAAAAGGGAAACTGTCCTGGGTGGACTTGACCTACTCAGGTAAGCCCTTTAAAAGAGGGTCCAGGTCATCCCTGAAAGAGAGGGATTCTTTCTCTTGCATTGAAAAAGCAAACAACCATGTTGTAGACTGCTTCTGGAGAGCATCACATGCCAAGGACCTCTCCAGGGTGTTCTCTAGAAACGAAGAGTTATCCTCAGCTAATAGGCAGCAAGAAAATGGAGGCTTCAGTCCTGCAACCTCAAGGAACTGAATTCTTCCAGTAACCAGTTAGCTTAGAAGAGGACCTCAAGCCTCAGATGAGATCATGGCCTCATCCAACTCTGATTTCATCCAGTGAGATCCTCAGCAGTAGACCAGTTAACTTGTATTCAAACTCCTGACCCACAGAAACTATGGATAAAAATCTAGATTAAGCTGCTAAGCATGTGGTAATTTCTACACAGGAATAAAAAATTAATACAGCAGGTCCTCAAATAATGTCATTTTGATATAAGGTTGATGAGATGCCTGGGATTTAACTCTTGTTTATATCAATTAGCCTATAGTAAAATTGGTTTTATAACCATCGATTTACAGCAGTTTCAAGAGCCTATCGACGATGTTAAGTGAGGATTTACTATCCAAAAATACAAATTAAAACCATGAGATACCAAATACACCATAAAAAATGAAACTAGCTATAATAAATAACAACAACAACAAAACTAGAATACATTGCTAGTAAGAATGTTAAATGGTCCAATCCAATCACTTTGGAGAAACCATTTTTGCATTTTCTTTAAAACTTAAACATGCATTTACCATACAACTCAGAAATTCCACTACTACGTATCTAGTCACAGGAAATGAGAACATATTTCCACACAAAGACTTATACATGAATGTTCAAAGCAGCATTATTCAAAATAGTCAAAATCAGAAACAATCCAAATATCTATCTACTGGCAGCTAAATAAGTAACACATGCTATAGTCATGCAATAAACTACTACTCAGTAATTTAAAAAAAATCTAACTACAGACACATACAACTTGAAATAGACTCCAGAACATTATATTAAATGAAAGATGTCAGGCACAAAATACTACATATTTTATGATTACACTTACATGAAATCCCTAGAAAAGGCAGAACTACAGAGGAAAAAAAAGTAGATTGATGTTTGCCTGGTTTTGGAGCTGGGAGCACGGCTTGACTGTAAGTGGGCATGAGGGAACATTTTATGATGATGGAAATCTTTTTAAAATGAATGGCTGTAATGGAGACAAAACTTGAAATTTACTAAAAATCATCCAACTGTACACTTACAGTGGGTGGATGGTATGATATGTAACACACACTTTATTAAAGCACTTAAAAGTGAAAAAAGGGCTTTTTCATAACAAAACACCTTATAAATCGGAATGAAACACTGGGATATTTGTACTTTAATAAGATTAAGTGATCCTATCATACATCCTTTCCAAATGTTTCCAAATATTCAGATGTTAAACACTGACTCAATGACAATCTAATGTTTTAACCCTTTCTTATTTATATTCAACATTAAGAATTTATCTGATAATCTGCCTGGCTACAAAAGTTTTCTCTCCCATTTACATTGTACCTCTGATTCAAAAGTTTCCTATCTAAAAGAGGAAGGTAATAGGAACAGTAAAATTAGGCTGCGTGCTTTCAAAACTCCTTTATCTGTAATTTTTTATTTATTTTCAATCGCTTCAATAAAATGGACTTAGATCATAAATTGGTATTAATTAGAAGTGATGCAGATGTAAAGGTTTATGTCATATCTAGAGTAGTATGGGTTTCTGGAATCCTGACAAATTTTCTTCCTTTTAGGCAAATGAAAATTCTTTGACCTTCTAACAAAAGGAAACAACTGAATCAAAGCTGTTGCCAAGAAACTGACCCAAAACATTACTCAAGAAGCAAGTCCAAAAAGGAAATAAAAGCAATAAATTACAATGGCAGCTCTTGGGGATATTTTCTATTAAAGTCACTTTTAATGAGTATGTTAATATCTATTTTCCAATCAACCTCTTAACTATTTGGAGGCTTTACTTAATGAAATAAAACTGAATCCATCCTACTGAACACACTCTCTCAAGGATTCTTCTGTTGCCGGTGAAAATGATGTTCTTCTGAGGGAACACAAGAAGAGCACTCCAAGGACCCACGCACAGGAGATCGTGGTGTGGCAAGACTTATTCGTGTGGAAATAGACCCCCGGGTTTCCAGTGTCCAATCTCCGTCCATCCTGCCATGGAAAAAGTCCAACTGTGTCTTCAGCAAGGCCAAAACCGAGGCCAGTGTCCAGAGTTTCTGTTTCATATTAAAGCTTAGTCCTTTGGCACCCAAGTGGTCTGCCGTGGGCCTCAGCTGGCTGCCAGACCTGCATGGTCGTGTGTTCCAGGCAAGGGACAGAGCTCTTCTTTGTTCCCTGGGATTTTATCAACTAGAGCGTGGGAAGAACCAGGGACTTTTTCAAAGTAAGCAATCAACTTCCAGAGCTTTCCTGGGCTTCTGATGGGTCCAGCCTCTGACCTGGCTATTGCTGCCCCCGACGAGACTGACAGGCCTCTACGGTCAGGCACCTCCCCCTGCACTGCTATGACTTCTACTGCGCATGTGCCTACCTCCCCTTGCCCCCCAGACAATCCGGTCCCAGAGAGGGGAAGGGAGCGTGTTCCTCCTTGGCGGGGGCGATGCTGTGGTCCCCTGGGGGCCCGACGCTGTGGCTTCCTGGTGAAGCAAACAGGCCGAGAGTCCGGTTCCCTTTGCTTTCTTCCTTCACCTACCTACCGACGCTGACACTTCTACGCTAAATGCAATGGACTCCCAGGAAACGAGTCTGGCTTTGTGTCTTGGCTCTCTCTCTTAAACTTGTTGGGACAGGGCACAAGTTTGGGACAATGCTCTTAGCCTCAGTTTTCATATTTGTAAAATAAAATTAATAGTAATCATACCTTACCGACCTATTTCATAAACTTGACATGTGGACTAAATAAAACAATATAGGTAAAAGTGTTTTAGAAACTCAAGTAGGGCTATAAAAATAGCTATTTAGAGACAGTTAAGAGGAAAGAATGATGAACATATTAAACACCCATTTGCTAATTCCAGGGCAAGTGCACGATTTCTTTTGTCAAAGCATAGAGTAGTCACATGAATCCATAAGTTTATTTCAAAAAGCTCCAGGTACTTCTTCTGTATCATCTCACCTGTCTGCATCATGCCCATTATTTGAAAACTACTCTTCCTACTTAAACAGTGAAACCAATTGCAAATAAGAGTCGTATGACCAGCCTCGGTGTCTCAGAAGGCACACGGTGTTCCACTCCATCTTCTAGCAGGACGACAGCTGCCCTGGGAAGTGTGTGCACACTGAGGCCAAACGTGACAGTCCAAATTGGTATTTCGCTATTTTCTGCACTATCTGCTTAGTAATTGCAGAAATATCATTCTTCCCCTTTCCTTTGTTATCTTTACAGACAGAGTGAGTGTCCAAATGGTAGGGAAAACAATGAAACGCCAATAAATACAGTTCCATAACCTTGGAGGTCGTTTCAAAGGCAAGTTCCTTTTTTCTTTTTATTTCTGAGAAAGAAGATGCGTAGTTCAGTAGGCAGCTAGACCAAATCCATGTTTGCTTGGCACCTGAATCCTAGTGAAACAATCTGACTGACTCGTAAGCAGGCACGATGCCATCCAGCCATATGGGTGCACATAGATGCTGCCAAGTGACCATGTAAGAGAATCAGAAGTGTTTGCTGAGGGCAGCAGTCCCAGTGAGGGACATCCAAACAGCTGTCTACCCGGAGAGTCACACGCCTGTGGTTAAGGGGACTTGACATGGTTAATCTACGTTGGATTAATTTTGAAACATAAAAATCAGCTTCTTTGGCCCTACATGGTCAGCTGGGGACAAGGGTGAATCATCTAACATACTCTCCTCTGTTTTCGCCTTTCTTCCCCTAAAAATCATGATGTATTTCTATTTAATGGCTTTCCAAGGTGTCTAACTATATTCCATGATACTGATCAAGTGTTTGAAAAGAAAAATAGTCTCCATAAATCCCAGTAATCTACATCCTTAATCTGAATTTTTGAGAAATATGGCCATATTTATCTTCGTAAAGATAAAAATCACTTAAATGAGATGCTGGTAAACTTATTTTAGTCAAGAGGTCAAGCCAAGCAGCTGAACCACACTGAGAAATTTGGTGAGAGAAATAAATCAGTTTAGGAAGTTTACAACTATAATAATTTTGTGTGAGCTTAAAGTTTGGAGTATCTAGAAGCATTACTTAAAATTGGAGGGAAAGCTTGCTCCTTAAAAGTTTTATATAGGACGATTAAAATTTTCATTTAGATATTCAGTGTACAAAACATAGGCTAAAACATTTTCAGAAACGAGCTGCAAAGGAAATTAGAGAAGTGGTAGGGTTTTTCCCTCAGGTCTCTAAAAGCATTATTAAGAAGAGCATTCTTTTGGGGGTAGCATCTGGGCAGAGAACTGGCCATAAATATATTTCAAGGCTGGAGAACTGTGTATGTTGCACACGCGGGCACACACATGCACACACACACAGGTGCACACACACACACGATAGTTTATTCCGGAAAGTGTCTGTGCTCTATGTAAAGATATTTAATTAATTCCAAAATGCAAATGAGATTAAGAAAACTGATAAAGAGTCGAAAGAGATATCACAAGGTCCCGGTACTTTATTCCCAGGGGAGCCCTTTTGTCATCTATCGGATCCTGTTCACACTGAGTTTGTGTGTAATTCCAACAAACCTAGTTGTCTGACCTAAAAGCATATCTGAAGCAGCACATTAAAAAGGAGATCCAGAAATGCTAATAGCAGAGAGGAGTTATAGCTGACAATAAGGAATAGAAAAAAAAAGGGGGGGAGGTAAATAACGGGGGAAAAATCCTCAAAATACACTATAATCTGGGCCAATTTAGTATCCAGTCAAAACAGTTCTCATAGTCCGATGGTCCCTGGGGACACCACACCATATTATTTTCATGGTAATGAAACACATACATAATGATGCTTCCTAAGTCATAAAGAAAAGGCCCGATTATCTTCCACACAAAAAAACTATCCAAAATGATTTAAATTAAAAAGAAAAGATCTCGTGATTAAAGAATAGACCCTCTTTCATCCAAAATAATTTTCTTTAATTCTAGATAGCTGAAGTTTTCTTGTACATGCACTATAATCATATGTATAAATTATGAACAAGTTTATAGCCTTAAAAATGTCTGGATACTGATGAGATCTTACCCTGATACGATGATTCCTGATTTAGAAGCTTCAATTTCAAGAGTTATGGTGCAGCATATAAAATGTTATATTATAAATTGCAACTCACTGCTACTCTTAGCACTATACCAGTTTGAGGGATGTTTTATCTCCTTTAAACTAAATCATCTAGATGTAAATAGTTTATATTTTGGCAACTTTTGTTTCCTCTCCTCCACCCCAAGCTTTAAAATGTATGCCTTCATTAGAATGCCTTCTTCCTCCACACCAGCAAGTAATTAATTATTCTTCATAAATAAGTAAAATATCTCTTTACAGCTAGGACATTGCTCAATAGAAATTATAAATTGCAACTCTCTCTTTGTCCTCACAAACAAATAAATCCAGAAAAAACAGACTCTTTGAATAACTTTTTCCATAAAATTCTCCTCCCTGACCCTCCAAACTGCATGTTAAGTGACTATCAATTTATTTGGCTGCTTCCAAAAAAAGCATGCAGAATATGAAATGTCTAATAAGCATAAAAGTGCATCTATGGAGAAAGAAAAGTGGTTTTTATTCTTATTTTATACTTTCACGTATTTAGTATACAGTGAATAGAATTGTCCCTCCAAGTAATTAAATCCCAAATTCAAGGAGTTATGAACCTAAACAGAATGTAGCGAACTATAATTAGATCATTAAAATAGCTACCACTGAGGGCGCATTATGTGCCTCTCACCTCACCTGCTGCTTGACATTACCTCATTTAATCCTCACAAGAGCTCTGTAAGAGTGACTCGCCCAGGGTCACACAGAAGTATACTAAACTGAATCTGGAGATCATTAATTCAGAGAACAAAAATGTTTTTAAGAACCAGCAAATTTAAAGGGGTACAGCTAAAGTGAGTCTGTCCATGCCGTGTTTATTTATTCAAGTAAACCTTTATATTGACTAATATGTGCTAAAGCATTTAGGAGGAATGATAAAAGATTGCTGTCCTTAACAGTAACACATGCTAATGTGAAGCTTACTACGTTTCAGGCATCCTTTTAAGTGTTACACACACACACACATACACACACACAATTTCATATTAATCTTAAAGTCAAACTTAGAAAAAACACTTACTGGATGAACCTGGAGAGTATTATGCTAAGTGAAATAAGCCAGTCAGAGAAAGACAAATACCATATGATTTCACTTATATGTAAAATCTAATGAACGTAATAAATTAGCAAACAAAATAGAAACAGACTCATAGAGACAGAGAACAGACTAACAGCTGTCAGAAGGGAGGGGGGTTGTGGGGCTGAGTGAAAAAAGGTGAAGGGATTAAGCAAAAAATAACAACTCATAGACACAGACCAGCAGTATGGTGCTTCCCAGAGGGAAAGGGGGTGCAGGCAGGTAGAAGAGGGCACAGAGGAGATAATGCTCATGGAAGGAGACTTGACTTGGGGTGGTGAGCACACAATGCAATATACAGATGACATACCGTAGACGTGTACACCTGAAACCTATATAACTTTATTAATCAATGTCACTCCAAGATAGTCAATAAAAATTTAAAAAAAGACAAAAAAGACTTATTAATATTATTGCCTGCTTAGGCCTAACCAGTGGCCACTTCCTACACCCTGCCCTGCCCTGCGCTGAGCTGTCTGCTCGTTTGCAGCGGCCGGCCATTCAAGCCTGTGCCCAAATGTCAATTTAGGTGGCCGTGTCTTACTTCCCCAGTCAAAGAAGCCGGCCCGCCCCACAGGTTCCCTCGGTCGCACACCTGCTTCATCTTTCCCTGGCACTTATCACTGCTCTGCCATGTTGCTAGTGCACGTGCCTGTTTACTGTCTGCTCCCTCCCTCCTGCTCCAGAATACAAGCTTAATGACCAGGGCTTGTCACCTGCCACATGCTCAGCAGTATCTGTGGAATGTGTCCAATCCTTAAGGAAAATAGCAAAACATTAGACATGAGCTGTCAACTTAGGGAATTTTGAAGGCACCATTCGCCCGAGAGGCAAGGAGTGTTCTAACAGCCAGTAAAAATAATGCCAAAAAGATAGCGAAAAACTTCTAACATGTTTGAGAATTAAATAACATATTAGTAAAAACACTTTGAGTTAAACATAAAAATCAGAAAAGGTTTTTCAAAAGATTTTGAGTAGAATTATGTCAAAAACATTCCATGTCAAAATCTGGGGAGCAGAACTAAAGCAGGCCTTAGAGGGAGCTGTGCGCCTTCACATGCAGACTTCGGGAGGCTCAAAGGTCAAAAAGAGAGGAATACGCTTTCATCTGAAGAATTTATAAAAAGCACAATTGAGAAAACCCAAAGGAACAAAGGAGGAAGAAAAGAAAGTTACCTTTATCTTACGAGCATAAATACATGACATAGAGAGGAAAACAGAATAAGAAATGGAATTGTAGTTTTAAAGAGAAAGGTGGACAAATAATAAGCAGAACTGTATATATAACCTATATAAGAAAATATAGAGAAAATTCTCTTTTTTCTACATATCATCCAAGAAAAAAAAGCACCCTCATAAAATAAGCTTTCGAAATGAGAATGGTGCCCAGATTCGCCCACATCCTGCTGAGGTCATTTCAACCCAAACTTTTCCCAGCTTGATGGGTAGCTCAGCATCATTGTTAAAAATCAAGGTGCTTCTGCCCTGGCCAGGTGGCTCGGCTGTTGGAGCATTGTCCCATACACGGAAAAGATGGACCTTCCTTCCTTCCTTCCTTCCTTCCTTCCTTCCTTCCTTCCTTCCTTCCTTCCTTCCTTCCTCCCTCCCTCCCTCCCTCCCTCCCTCCCTCCCTTCCTTCCTTCCTTCCTCCTTCCTCCCTTCCTTTCTCTTTCTCTCTCTCTTTTGCTTCTCTCTCTGAAAATCAATAAAAACATATCCTCAGGTGAGGATTTTTTAAAAAATCAGGGCATTTCCTTCCACTGAACTTTTAAAATAAACGTTTTGTGTCCATTAGGCTATTAAAATAATATCCACCATGATTTTACCCTAGGGACAAAAGAACTGTGGAACATTTTGAAGACATGAAATAACCAAAAACAAATTAGAAACCTACTATAATCCCAGAGGTGGTTTTACCAAGTACCTGGAGATGCAAAACCAAAATAACTGGCGGGAAAAAAAAAGTTGATTACCAGCGAACTCATAACTATACCACGCAACCCCGCGTGCCATCTCCCTTTCCCTGCTCCCGCTCCCCGCGCTCCTGTCGGGCCCACCCGGTAACAAGCTTCCTCGCTCGCCCGGGGTCTCGATGCCCCATCACCTTCCTCAGCGGCTCCCTCCGGCCTGTGCGGCCACTGCCTCCCTCCACCTGCTCCACGCCTGTCTGTGAAGAAACGGCCCCTTGCTTCCGAGCTCCAGATGATGTCTTTTTCTCTCGAAAGCCCTCTCGGCCGCTCTGGCCTCCGTGGCGGCACCTGCCGTGCTCGGTACCTTTCCTTGCAGGGCTGTTTCCTTAACACATGCTTTAGCTTTCCCGCGCGGTGCTCCAGAGGGCAGAGCACTTGGGGCGCACCTCTGCTTTCTCCTCAGCATCTAACCCAGCACCAGGCTTTGTGCCAAGCCAGGAGTTTAAGTAACATGACCTCTGAGCCTCAGTTTCTTCATATATTTTTGGGGAGCTAAAAACAGTCACTACCTCCTTAGTGTTATTTTAAGAATTAAATGACATTATGTACATACAACTCTTGCACAGTGTCTAGTACATAGTAAGCACTCAAAACGATATGCTTTCAATAAACGACAATTAAAACAATATCCTAACCTTGAATGAAGAAATGTATGGGAGACTTTCATATATTTTGACAATGAACTATGCAAAACTTAGCCACTTGCAAGCTACATCCATATTAACATTTTGCCAACTGCAACAGTCCTACAGCACTATCAATTTTTAAATATGTCATCAATTGGCAATCAGCTCTCCGGGAGAAAAAACTATCATACTAAATGTATATATCAATTACAAGGCACGTTTCCAATTTCCGAGATAGTTCAGACTGCGGAAATGCAGCAGTCTTCATGCCCAGTTCCTCTCCCGTTTTGTGACTCCCATCAGCCCTGTGCACCCCCCGTTCTGGATGGCGGGAGTGTCCCCCACCTTGACGTACACACCTGCTGCCGAACTCCCCTTCCAAGCCCAGTCTCTGGAAGCGCCGCGCCCTGCAGCCTGGCCTGGCCACTGTACTGACCACACGCACCGCGGGGCGCACAGCACGTGTTTCTCTTTATTTCCTGGGCATCTTCCTCTCCATTTCCCTTCACAGTCCTACGGATTTTGAGATATGTGACCACCCCTCTCTACATTATACTCTTCTTCTATTGCTACTTATATTAACAGCTTAAATTTTCACATAGTGTTTTATAATTTGCAAACTCTTTTCACAATAACACTCCATTTCATTTTCACGCACATCCCCCAAAAGCCCCTCCTGAGGTAGAACTAGGAGCATATTTATTCCCACTTCTTGGTGAAGAGATGGAAGCCCACAAAAGATTTCCTGACTTGCCAAAATGCATAGAGCTACGGTGTTCTGGGTCCACACAGTGTCCTTTGTTTTTAGTTCAATTCCACCACATCCTACCCCTATTCACTCCTCTAGTCTCTTCTGCTTTACCGTCGCCTCCACTGACGCCTGCTTCCCTCCTGAGCCTAACTGTTAATGCTTGTGAGACTGTCCCTGCTTTTCCCCCTGGCAGTCACCAGAGCTTCAGGCTTCAGGTAAACCCGCTCCAAAGAAAAGCACACATCTCTATCCAGCATGACAGTCCCCATTTCCCACTATCCGGGGACTCCCATTCCTATAGCCTGTCATCACGTCACGGTAAATTAACGAAATGCACTTATTGGTCCAGGAAAGCAAATTCTGAAAAACAGAGCGGAGACCATCTAATTTTCTAACCACAGTAAAATTGAAGGTTTCACCCTGTTCTTGAATATCCTCGATATCTTAGGACACTCTGTTCTCCCGTCTTGATCAAGCACTTTCATGGACATCAGTATAACTACACTTGTGCACTGGGAGTCTATAATAAAAATTAACTTTAAAATCTATGTAAAGGGGAATCTTTTCCCATGGAAATGGCTCCTCAAACCTTTCTGGCCGATGCGTTGTCCACTCCTTACCAAGCCCCCGCCCCCACGCCACAGTGCTGGCTGTGCCCAATGGTAAATCGCACCCAGTCCACGTCCAGGCTAACATGACTCATGCAATACCACCCCAAAGGCTTTGACCTTCAGAACTAAATAAAAAACAGTGATGAACTGTGTGGCATTCATGGCTTTGGGAACTGTGGAAACTTGACGTATTTTGAAATTTTTAAAAGAGTCTTGTGCCAGGAATCTGTATTGGTCTAAACCACTATTCCAAATATGATGGTAGCATGTACACACACACACAAGTGTTCGGGAGTTTTCCAAACCCTGGGAAGCATCAAGAAAGGACACCACAAAAAGCTACACACTGCTCTGTGAAACTTAGAACTGACACTGCTTAGCTGTAGTTCACATTTTGTTGCATCTATAATTAAATTACTAGCAAAAGTAGGGAAATAAGAATCTCTTATTTCATTAAGGCCTCTATCTCTATGAAATCGTATAGCATTAAACAAATTCTTAATGAGAATACAATCCCTGTAGATAATCAGAAGATTTTCACAGCAATAAAACAGGTTAGCTTGCAAAACATCCCATGTTTGCTTCATCATGTGATACTATTTAGGGTATGTAATCTTGAAAGGGCAATCCGATAACCACACTAGAAGCAATTTTGTACGATACTAGTGCTGAAAAGTCAATTTAACTTTCCAGCTTTATAAGACTTTGTTATTGCTATTGTTAATTATTTCTCATTTAATGGGAAATTGGCAACAAGGTCCCCGACTGTCATTTTAAATCTGCAGTAATATCATGTGAAGCTTTTCTTCTTTATTCCCAAGTCCTGGATTATCAGAGTTAAATGGCAGATCCGGCGTTACAAAAGCTCAGGGGCAGGCGCTGTTACACAAATTGCCAATTCAATTAACAGTGTGCAAATGCTCCGCTGGCGGACGGCAGGAAGGACAGCCATTTTGGCAAGTGTCATTCCTAATTTATCAAACTGTCAAACCTTCCACTCAGGTGCCTGCGGTCACTGTCTGCTTCTTAATGCTCCGCTGTAAAAGCTGCAGGAACCATTCTTGTAGCTTGACAAGGCACAATACTCAAAACTGATTTTAAAATCAAATGTACAGTTGTCTTAATTATTCTCAGTATAAATGATGTTTTAATTACAAAAACAGAGTGGGAATATTAAATCAGGACTGGATAGGAGACTTACATAGAAAGGAGAGGACTTGTTACCTGCCTGCCTTGAGAAGTAACAAAGGCAGGGTAATTTATCCCAGAATGATTGATCAAGCCACGGCATTCTTATCTTTACTAAATAATTGCATAAGCCTTTTGTCCCCCAAATGTATACAGTATTGACTCTTAATGCGAACTGAGTTATAAACTTTGCTTCCTGCAGTTGTCCCGATGCTTCAGAAATGGCCGCAAGGAGTGATGTAGCCAGTGCTGCTCACACCCTATGAGCTCTTTCCCACCACTTCCCTTTGCCCTGATTCTAAGTGTCCACATTTATGCAATTCCTCATACTTTGATGCCCCATGAAAATTCTACAGGAAGCAAAACCTACCAGCGCGACCCTCTTCCATGCATTCATCAATTAACAGCTATTTATTGAACAAGGCCCTGTTCTCAGGGCCTGAGAGAGGCGAAGTAAAAGTCTGGGATTGATCTGAGTATTTCAGCAAAAATTTCCCTCTCCTACTTATTTGATATTCTTAATAGCCAACAATCAACCACTTTTCTCAGAGTATCAAGACACCCAATAGGAAGGGAAAAGATTATTTCCATTATGAAGTTATTTATTTCTTCATGTCTGCACCAATATTAATGAATACTCTGTAAGGCTGGGAGGGGAGGTACAAGGGTGTGGATGGAATGTGCAGATAAATGAGATACTAGCTCCAAGTCCATTCGGCTATTTGGTTTAAAAAAGACAGATCCAGGAGAGACCTTTGGGTGAACAGCCTTGGAGAGCCTCATGCATTATGAAAGCATTCCATCAACAAGTAATAATTAAGCACCTATTTGCGCCAGGTGCTATTATAAGCCAGGCACGCAGATGATACAGAAAGAGCCCCTGTCTTTGAGGAGCTAGGTTTTAGTAGAGATAAGTGATAGCAAGGTTCGAAATAAAGTAATAAAACACTTCAGTTTGTAGGCAGGATTTTTAGTTCAAGGTACGTCAGGCAAATCTTTTGATTTTAATCAAGTGGGTCAGATATACAAATAGGCAGAAAATACCTATGTTACCCTGATTCAAACAGAATGCCTCCTGAGGGGTAGGGTGTCTTACCCCAAAATACCTCCTGTACAACTTGAAATTTCACCATACCAAGTCATTCCTTTGGCTCTATCCAGCTTTACGTTTGTTATTTCACCTATCGGAGTCTTACCTATCAAGTGCTGCTAGCTCATAGGAACAGTTGGTTTGGGATTAGATACACACAGGCACACAGCACAGGCCAATGTGAACAGGAATAAAATGGCTGGATGTTTAGCTAAAGGGAAAAGACAAAGGAGCCTCAGTGACAGCCTTCTTTAAAACTTTGTTTAAGAAACCCTTTCCCTTTACATACATATGGTGTATATAGGAATATGAAAAGTACATATATGTACATATATACAGTATATACACAGTTATATAACATAATTAATGTGAACATAACTGCTCCCCAAGAATGCAAAAAGAAGATCTGACTACCAAGTGTATAATTTGGAAGGCAGTATACAGATTAAAAATTAAAGCCAACCATTATGCTTCCATATGATGAGAACGTCAACCTGGCCAAATGCACTTACTCAGAGGGTAACGAAGGAGCAATGGGAGTTAGAAGCATTTCAGCGCATCCAGCCCTGATGGCATTGTAGTTCTCTGAAAGACATCTTGATTTTTATCACTACCAGTAATTTTCATCATTCTTGGTAAAGTTTAATCAATGCACCTTTAGCTAAGCGTCTACCATGTCCATGACCCTCTACTAGGGAGCCAATAGGGGAGCATAAAGTCCTGGCGCTCAGAGGGCTCATATTCTCCACTGCTCTGCAAAGCAACCCCATCTCTGGCAAGGCCAGGCTCCTTTGCTCTCTCAGAAAACCTAACTGGCTCTTCTCTACTCTTGTAGGCTTGTCAGCACCTATGGAACGCCTGCTCCCTCCAACCTGCCAAAATCCTTCTTTTTCAAAGCACATGATTTAATTTTTGTTCGGGAGAGTGATCACAATGCTGGGCTTTGCTTGTATCTTAAGGACATTTCAGACATTGGACAGTTTTATTTATGTGCTGACTCATGTATGATATATCTATCTAATGAAATAAAATAATAATAATAGTTTTTTATATCAGGGACTTACATTTGTTGAGCATCTATTTTGTGCTCAGCTGTCTTTTTAAAATTTATTTTTCAATTACAGTTTACATTCAACATTATTTTGCATTTGTGGTTGGCTGTCTTTTAAGAGCTTTACATCAACCCACACATGGAAGTTGGAACAATCATTATCTTCATTTTACAGCTGAGAGACTAAGGTAGAGAATTGACAAGTCACCTGCTCAAGGTGACCCAGGTAGAAGCTGACAAAGCTAGAGTCAAACCCAGTGCTCTCTTTCTGCTGTGTTGTTATGCCTACAGACATGAACTACATTAACCCTCAAGCTCCCACAAACAGGGTGTAAGGACCACGTTGTTCTACATGTATTCATAATGAGATTAGAGAATGTAAATAAAGATATGCCTAACCAGGTTACCTCAGGACTTACTGAAAAAACAAAAATGCCCAGAACACTCTGCCTTCCATTGTTGCCCAGCCCACACCACCTCCTGAGGATGAATTCCATCCCATTTTAAACCCCATCCTGTACTGGTCAACTCTCAAGTATCTACCAATCTCCACAATCTTGCCTTGAAGTTATTTGAACTAATTAAGCAGGACAGCCTCTAATCATTGGTTGATATTCCTTGCTATCTATTATTTACTTTTATTCCCCCATGAAGCTTGATGTCTGGTAGGAAGCATTTTCTAGTAAAATTTAATTACCTTTTCCACCCTAGGGGAGGTGTGCAAAACCCTGATAACAAAACAAATACAGGAAGGTGAAGGAAATGCATCTTGGTGGGTGCTTCGCATCACTCTGAGAGCCAAGTTCTCTGCAGTTGGCAGGGCAGGGAAAGCAGTCAGCATGGACACACCTGCTGGAGAAGCCAGAGGTCCTTCTAGCCCTTCTTGATTCAATCCTCCAAACTGTGGTCTCCTATCTCACCACTAATCATCCAATTAACAAAATGCTAGTCAATCAACTAGAATATGCTTTGTTTTCCAAAATGAAAGAGATTAGCTTCTCAAATTACATGTGGAAATCAGTCTCACTTGATTACATTTGCCTCATGCATGTAGTGAACATGTATTCTACATGCTTCCCTCTGCCATGTGAAGTGCTGTGGGTGACACAGATGTAGAAATCCCTGTTCCTGTCCTTATCCAGCTTGTCATCTACTTGGGGAAGGAAATCACATCTTGTGTCCACAATCTGCTTTTGGCCTCTAATGGCATCATCTCTGAGGAGATACTCACCACCTGAACTAGAACAATGATTGCCCAACTAGTCTGTATCTCTTGTCTCTAAAACCCTGTTACCTTAGCAGTCTTCCTAAGAACAACCTGGCCCATCTCACAATCAAGAGCCTGCTAAGTCTCCTCACTGGTTACAGTACTGCACCCTCTCCAGGCAGTGATTCTAAGCCAAAATTCCCAGCCCCACGTTAAACTCTTCCCCCACACATGCTGTGCTCCAGCCTCACTGGACAACCCTCTTACCACAGTGCACAGTGCTCTTCCTTCTCCCAAATGCTGTTCCCACTGTTCCTTTGCCCTAAAGGTCTCTTTGCCGCTCAACACTCTACCCTTCCTTTAAAGGCTTCTCCAACCCCACCTCCTCCACAGAGCCCTTCCTGATCGGCCAGTCACAGTGGGAAGGAACCTCCCTTTCCCTCACCCCCATCCCACTTTAGCTATTCCTCCCATAAGGTACCGCTTTTGATTCTTTGTCAGAAAACACTTACCAAGTCCCTGCAATATGCCATGCAATAGTGACACAAACATAAAAAATAAAACATGTTCACAAAAAGCTACTAACTTATCAGGAGAAGCACACACGTAAACAACTAACAAGTCAATGTGACAAAGGCTCTCAACCTTGGAACTGTTGACATTTTGGGCCATATAATTCTTTGGGGGGTGTGTGTGTGTATGCGTGTGTGTATGGTGGAGGGGGTTTCTTGAGCGTCACAGGATGTTTAGCAGGCGTCTACACACTGGATTTCAGTGGGACCCCCTGAGCTGTGACAACCCGAAATGTCTTTAGACACTGCTAAATGTCTTCTGGGAAACTCCGCCCCCAGTTGGAAATGCCTGTGTCAGAGGGTTTCACAAAGTGTGCCGATGGCACCCAGGAATTCAGGCAGGGGAGACGTACGCTTCACAAAGGAAGTGACACAGCTGGACCCCAATAGATGGAAAGCTTCTGAGGAAGGGGGTGATGAAGGCATGGAGACAAAACACTGGATGATACTCCTGGGCGTATTAATGGTGTGGGAGGGACAGGAGGTGCTGAGGGGCAGGGCTTTGTATGACAATGCCTTCCACTGCAGACCATCTGGTCAGGAGGGCTGTGCAACTACAAAGGACCTTTGAAATCGATGGGGCTATTTGTTTTTCCATGTAAAGCACCAAGTCAAGAGGAAAGAGCAAAGCAGACTAGAGGTGAATTTCTCTACTTTGTACACTTTGGGTCAGCAGGTTCTTAACCCCATGGAGCCTCAGCTTCCTAACCTCTTAGAAATAATAACAGTTCTACCATAGAATTTTTTGTTAAGGACAGTAACTAGCACTGTGCCTCACAGTTACTTAACACATGACAACTTCCATCTCCTTTTTCATAAGACCCAATTGTCCTATGAAAGAGAGCAAGGACTGCCTCTAGATCACTACGTCATCTCTATTATAGCTCTAGACAGACTGACCAGTGCTTCAAACTGGATTAACGGTGGCTATAAATTCTCTGCTGATTTTCCCATCAATAGGTGTGAACAGCAGCAAAGAAGGGGAAATGGGGGGAGTGTGTTTCACCTTCCCTTGGGTGCAGGCAGGCTTTGTGACCCGCTCCGACCACCAGGAAGTGGCAGAGGCGACGCTGTGCAGCTCCGGCCTAGCCTCGAAGCAGCCAGGAGCTGCCACTTCTGCTCTAGTGAAAGCCAGCGGCCGTGGGAGAAGTCTCACCACCTGGAGACCCGCATTGCTTGAAGCAGCCCTGACTGGCCAAGGAGAGGAGCAACGTGCGGGAAACTCACACACTCTGACCACCTCCGCCCCTGCGCCAGGTGAGCACTGCCCTACACACAGCCTTGCGGGAGGCCAGCGGATCCCTCTCCAGCAACCCACAGAGTGAATAATATTAAATCAGTGCTGTTTGAAGCCACTTATTATGGGCTACTCTGCTACAGAGCAACAGATAAAACAAATGCACGCAATAAAATTGGAGGATATAAGTGGGTTCTAAGTGTTGTTATTTATAGAAAAAGAAGTCAGTAGAAACTAGTATAGTCAAAAAAATGTCTTAGAAGATGTTGGATTTAAGCTGTAGCTTAAAGGATATTTGACTAATGCTTAAAGAAAGCATGGAATCATTTTTGTCTCTTATAACTGAACATTTTCCTCAAATTTCATTGTTAAATTTTCAAGTATATAAAAAAATAGTAAATACCCATTTACTTTCTACTTAGATTGAACAATTATTAATATATGGCAATATTTGCTCAATCTCTAAATATAAATATGCACACACACATTTTTGGCAAACATTTGAAGGTAAATTGTGCACATCATGACTTTTTAAAGTTGTAGTAAACTATAATATGAATTTACCATCGCTAGCATTTTTATGTGTACAGTTCAGTAGTGCCAAGTACATCACCGTGTAACCAATCGGCGGCACTCTCTTCCTCTTGCAAAACTAAAACTCTATACCCATTAAACAACTCCCTATTCCCCCGTCCTCCAGCCCCTGGCAGCCACCACCCTACCTTCTCTTTCTATGAATTTCCTCTCGGTACCTCATAAAGAGGCACGATACTGCATCTGTCGCTTTGTGATTGGCTTATGTCACTCAAGACTCACCCATGTTCCAGCATGTGTCAGTACTTCCTTTTAAGGCTGAATACTCTTCCCCTGTATGCACCTACCCCCCTTTGTCAATCCATTCGCCTGCAGTGGGTACCTGGCTTGATTTTTACCTTTGGGCTCTTGTGAACAGTGCTCCTGTGATCACGGGTGTGTCAGTATCTCTTCAGGCCCCTGCTTTCAATCCTTTTGGTTCTATACCCAGAAGTGGAATTGCTGGGGCATATGGTAAAACGTCTTACTCTTGCACACTTCCATATGCATGGCTTAGGAATGAGGGGCTTTTTCCTTTTATAGGTTCAAGGTTCACATACAGTATTTGGAAGCTGATGCCCTGAGTTTGTATCCTACCCTTCTAGTCACTGATATGTGACTTTAAACAAGCTACTTGGCCTTGCTAAGCCTCAGTTTCCTTATTTTTAAAATGGGATGAGACGAACGTGTACCTCACAGAGACACTGGGACACTGTGAGAAAACCACCGTGGGCACAGGGCCTACGGACGCCGTGTTCTCAGCGCGGTGGGCTGCTGCGAGGACGCGCTCCTGCCACGGCCGACGGCAGCTGAGTCACCATCGCACCGCAGTGATCCGCTCCGGCCTTCACTCATCATTGTCAGATGCTCTCAAAAGGGAAAGCTAGGCCTTCAGTATTTTGTTCTGTTTTATTTTCCATTGCAACCTGTTTTACTTAAATCCTCCAGAAGGTTAAAATTCTATTTTTTTTTTCTCTTACTCCTTTACAGAACCTGAAACTCCATCAAACTGGGATGTTTTTACAGAATTTTAGAGGGAACATTTGCAGTGTTCGAATCAAACTTGCTCGTCCACTTATTTCTCAGGCTGTGCTTGAAAAACTGCACCACAGTTCAGTCCCTCACAGTTCTGAGATCTTCTTATGGCTGCTTTTCCTCAGACTGAGTCAATACCTGCCCTTCTGGCTCACCCCTGGGGGTATTGAGGAGGGGATTCTGTTTCAGATTAGAGAGCAAGCAATTGACCTCGAGCATCCCTTCCAGCTCTAAGAATACATGACGTGCTTTCTTTATGCTAAGGCATGCACAAGAACCCACAACTTCTTTCTAGTGATAGTTCAAGATCAGATGTGTCTCTCTTCTTGACATTCAATAGTCCAGATGAGAAACAATGCACCTAGGGTTTGTCTGATGTAAAATGGATTAACTTTATTTTACTAGTGAGTTCTGAGACCAGTACAGTCATGCAAATGAATATAGAGTCCCATGTCCAGAGACAAAGGGAAATTATTTGGGGCTTAAAAGTAGTATCTACAGGGTTGTCATCTGAGTTTATGATTTTGCAGGGCCAGAGCCTCTCTGAGTCTGCAGGATGCTATATAAGCACCCCAGCCCTCAGTGATCTGCTTTGCAGTCAAACCCTGGTAACACTAGAAATAGAAATGTATCTATTGTTGATCAATACATTTTCCACTTGCGGGGTGATACATATTTCAGGAGAGAACTCCATAGGTAAGCCCATGCATGAAAAAAAATCTACAGACTTCATCCTGTTGTGCAAACTTTGAATCGCTGGGCTAAAATTTGACGCACAATTTTGCAATTGAGATAACTGATATATGTTAACAGAAATGCTCAGTGGGCTGCTTTCTTTTAGATGATTCTGGGAATCACTAATTCTATTTAAAAGACTAGAGAAAATTTTAAGCGTTAATGTAGAAAAGATCATTTCTCACATGAATGTGTTCTTTAAAACTGAAAAAGGAAGCATAATTTAACTTTTTATATTGAGGTTATAAACTAATAGACTAGGGACTGTCACAAACTGGGACCTTTAGCCAGTTCTGTCTGGCACTAAATAATTCTATGTCATAGCTGGGAACCTTGAGGCCACAAAACCTAATGCACATATTTCACTTCCAGAATTCTAAACAAGATTCAAAATCAAGTCCCTTTTGTCAACTCTTACTCTCACTCCTTTATGGATCATCACTCTTCACCCCACCTCGCTTCCCACCATGGCTTTTCCCACTGGTGAGTCTTCCTCTAACATCCATTCTTTTGTAAATGAAATCCCTTCACCCTAAACCTTCTGCAGAACATACATTTTACCACTTACTCTAACTGAAGCCTGGCTCTCCCTCTACCCCCCTGCAGGGCTCCGCTTCTTTTACAAACCTTCTAAATGGAGGCTACTTATCTCTCTCACTACTACCTTCCCAACCCAACACATTTACACACGCATGCACATGAAACTATGCACACACATGCACACCCACACACACATGCACGCATCTCTGCCTAGGACTAAGGGTAGCTTAGCTTCCACTTCTGCCAGAACATAACTCCTCTATTCTCATGCAAAAATTTCTCACTTGAAGCACACATACCTAGTTTTATTGCTCTCTTACCTGCCTATCATTTCACATCCCCAATGCTTCTTAATGACTTCATCCTCAACGTTGGTATACACATGATGAATAAAGAATCTACCCATTGCTCAAAAACCTAAAACTACTACATATCATCTATTGAAAAAAACTGTTATTAGTAAACAAAAATCTTTCATGCACATTTTCATAATTTTTCCCAAATTCACTCAATATTTCCCATAAATTCCAGACGGGTGTTTGTTTTCTGGCTCCTTGAGACAACCCATCAACATGCCTTTTCATAGCTTTCCTTTCTCCTTCCTATCTGCCAAGAATATTAATTATTTCCTCCAAGAAGCATCTGAACATTAACCTACTGTGCAGTCTAATCTCCTTTATTCATATCCCTTTGGCACGTGTGTGTGTGTGTGAGATATATATATACATATATATATATATATATATATATATGTATATATATATATACACATAAATATATTAACATAATTATATATATAGTTCTTCATGTTATCTTGCCATTTTACACCATGAACTTGTTCTTGAGCTCTTTCATGGAATATTGTTCTCTATAGTGGATTATAAACTTCATGGAGGCATAGATTGTGGTTTCTATCTCTAATTAGTTCTTTAACAAATATTTGTCAAGTAATAGAAGCCATATGATTAAAATGAATGTGTAGAGATATTACTTCTTACTGGTGGTTTATTTTAAGCAGGTTTCCTTTTCCATTAAATTTGGCTTGAGTTTGTGAACAAACCAAGCCAAATACTGCTAATGATTAAATAGTAAAATCAGAATGTTTTCTTATCATTCAAATTGTGTTAGCACCACAGGTCCAGCTTTACTGGAATCCATTCAATGTCTTCAGTCTTCTGCTGCAGACTTACCATTCATCACGTGGCAGAAAATATGCTATATGTAGATGATATTCTATCATCCAATTAGAGTATTTTTAATACTTACTTAGAGGCCAGTGGGAAGCAGTAATTTTAAATAATAACCACCACCATTTATTGACCCTCACTATGTGTCAGGTAGTTCATATGTATTATCTCTAATTCTTATTTCAACCTTAGACGTAGATGCCATTATCATTATTTCACAGAGGAGATGACTGAAGGTCCAAGAGTTTAGATAAACTGTTCAAGATCACACACCTAATGGAGAGGAGATAATATTTTGACTCCGTTCTGTGTTCTTTCCACAATTCCCAATAAACACATTAAGATACCAGAATATTCCAAATAGACACTGTAATTAAAGGAACACCTACCCTAATTCTACATGTAATGACCAATAATTGGAAATCAAAAGCCTTGCTATTTCCGCTATAGCAAAGTAACATTAATTAATAATTAACAAGTTTTGGAAATCTGTTATTTAAAACAAGTACTCATATCAATATGGATATGCTGTGTCCCTGTCACCAAGTTTATATTCAACATATAATCCCTAACTGTTTGGATTTACCTAAGATTTTACCTATTACCTATAATCAGACACTTATTTACAAAGTGGTCTATGAAGTTTAGTCAAATAACACTATATATAACATTTTGAGACCTAAGAGAAACAAAAAGGGCAGGATACAGTCAAATAACATAAATCAGCAACAAGAAAAATGCGGTACTTCAGGCTACATGTATTGGAAACATTGCCTGTGCAGACCCTGAGCAGACTTCGTCAAATTATGGGCAATGTTTGAAAGGTAAAAGAGAAACAATGTTAAAAACAGCAAATATGACCTAAAGGAACACTTAAATAAAAACATCATATCACAATTATAGAGATTCCTACTTTTCAAAACTAAAAGTGGTCATGCTTCTCTGGAATGATGCCTCTAGTAATTGCTCATTATTAAGGATTAATCCCCCAGGTCTGACATGGTAGAGTGATTCAAGTTTAAAGTTCTGATGACTTTAAGCAATGACAGGGATGAGATCAAGTAATTACAATTGGCCCCTTAGCTGTAAATTCCTACTGATGTCCCAGCTACGGCAGGCACGCATATGCACTGAACTTCGGTTATAACACTGCCATCATTTTTTATTCACAGGACCTTAAAGATAAGAGCACCTTCCAGCAAGGACTTCTATACTTCAGAAACTAACACTGTCTGGATGAAGAGTGGGGCAGGCATTTCATTTATAAATTCCACCAGCGGGAATTGCGCCACAGAGAGGTGCCCTGGCAGTAGGTATCTAGAAACTTATTCTGACTGGTTTGCTCTTAGAGGATCGCTTTAGATGGCACTGTGATTCAATAAACCACTGGGATACGGCATTGACTCCCAGTGTGTTACAACTTGAATATCCTTTCATATTACAATCAGCGGATTCAAATGATAGATTGTCTCTGGACCAGAGTTTCTCCAGTCAAGAATATTTTTATCTGATGAGAATGACTATTTTGACTTTGAGATATAAAACCCATAGAGATACTAATTCAAATACATTTAATCTGATCTCCATGCATCCCGACACTTCACTGCTATATCCCAGCTATTCTTTCTAGGGAAAAACTTACTGTACTGCCAAAAACACCCCCTGCCACCTCGAATGACAAGAGCAGTCATGCATTTTCATGAGCTCATTTCAGGACTGGAAAAGCAAGTTCCACAATTCCCAATAAACACATTAAGATACCAGAATATTCTAGATACTGTAATTAAAGGACCAACTACCCTAATCCTACATGTAATGACCAATAATTGGAAATCATAAACTCAAATGCCTATGAGTTAATAAAATTATAAGCAGCTTCTTTTATCCCCCAGAAGTTGTCTGTATATGTATCTAAAGGCTTTTATTTTCCATTTGATTTTGTTTCAATCGTCCTCACAACATCTGAAAAACATACTAATTATCCCACACACATTTGAGTATGAAGCTTCACTTCAAAGGCTGGAAAAATCAATAACCACAGCATAAGGAAAATATACTTGTCAGCCTACTCCATGATGGGTAATACATTTCAAAAATAATACAGAAGACATGATCAGGTCATTTGAAACAACAAATGATATTTCTACACTCAAGAGCTTTAAGCAGTAAAAATGCCAACTCAATGTTGCCATTTTTTAATCTAAATAGTAATTAAAATACAGCAATTTAGAGAAAATAAAATATATTACTCCTGTTACAAGAGCCCACAGGTGTGATTATCTAGCTGAATATTTTACACATACACACAAACACACCCCCAATTTGTGATTTTTATCAACCAAGCTGTAAGGAGGTGTGAAGAAAACTGCAAGTCTCATTACAAATGCAACCTGGGGAAGACTATCTAGAAATTCATCTATGGAAGTCTAGAGATGGCTAAGAGAAAGGACCAATGCTAAACATAAACATCAATGGGAAGTAAAAATAATAGTTGTAGCAAGATTAACAATGAATAATAATCAGCAGCCATTTTTCTGAAGACTTCGTATCTGAAAAGACCTTTGGTTGATTTGTTAATAGCTCAATATTCTCCCACAATGACACCATATTAAAATGTGACCTCAGTTCTCATTGCTGTATTTCAACTCACCAAATGCATTAATGTTGTGATAAGGCAGCCTCCCTCTCCAGACCAATCAAAAATGAAGTCTTTGGAACATAATCTTCCTGTGTTATAGCCCAACAAGATTATCCAACTTTCTCCCAAAGTCATGCCCTTCCACCCACCCCTTCACTGTCTCCCTCACGAACTCCTACTCAAGATCCCTCTCAATGGCACCTTGGTTGTGAAGTCTTCCCCGTCTCTCTCAGACCACGTGACACCTTTAGCACTTGCCCCTGGGTTTTAATAATTTGTGTGTCTCCACCATCAGACTCAATGCCTAGAAAGCAGATACTGATATTGTCTTTCTTTTATTGTACCAATTTGGTATGGCTCCATAATAAATACTCAGTAAGAGCTGGCTGGGTGGGCTGGATGCACGCACCCATGAATAAAAAGGGCCCAGTATTTCAACTCACATTCTGCTATTTTGACTTTGATCGTATGACAAAATCAGACACAGAATGATCTATCAGCTGTATAAACTGAATCCAGATGAAAGAAAGTTGGTAGTATTCAAAGAACCTAGTGCCTCAAGCATCAATGATCCCCATTAGAAGTTGTAGGTCATGATGCTCGTACCGGTGCTTTACAAAAACTAAATCATACTTATGGCCAATATGTACCAGGCCAAGCTTACACATACAACGCATTCTTTGTGTAAATAAGGCTTTTGATTAAACAAAAACCATAGCCAATCAATATGCAAACTGAGACACGGGTGCTTACTGCGCTGTTCATATGGTTTTCAATATGTTCACGGTTTATACTGGATTTCTGACCTTTTTCTTTTTTTCCCATTCTCCTTTCAAAATAATCAAGAGCATCTTGCCAAAGGAAAGCTGAAACAGGACGATGACGTAACAAAGGTCCAGAAAATATCCTGAAATGCAGTAAGGGAACTCAACAAAAATACTGTGAGATGCCTCTTATAACTGAATAAATTAATCTCTCTCCTCTAAGAAGGAAAGCAGGTGCGTCCCAGAGGTTCTCTGTCAGCTTCGTGTTAGTATTCCCTTCTGCAGAATCACATGCTGGGTGGTGCAAACAAGTCACCTAGCCCTCCTCACTGAGTTCAAGCTCTGATCTAATTGATTTTAAGTCCAGAATTTAATGAAGAAGAAAAAGTGTATAGTGATCCTAAGGATACACGCAAAGGCCCATAAGAGGGTAGCAAGAGACAGCGATTCTTAGTTCCTGGCTCGCTCTCTTTGAAGCATTTCTTTGTGGACCGTACATTTCATTCTACTGAATTCCAGTCAACTCCATGGAAGACAACACCATCCGTCTTATTTCATCTTTTTAACAAGGACTTGATGAGGTGACACAGGACTGATTCTTAAAAACACATTACCTGCTATGTGAGGCATGTGTGACAGGAAGAACTATCTTAGTGACAGGCACCTGACAGCAGATTTGTTGATTTCATGGTCACTTCATTTAAAGTAACAACAGGGTGAAATATGCCATCTGATAATCTGTTTGAATGTTGACTGTGAAAAGCACTTAACATTTCTGCCAGCTCCCAGGACTACAGAATCTGTTCTCCAATATGTGAGGGTCTGTCTTCCTCTCTACTCATTTTTATCAATTCTTTCCCCCCATCCTCACTTTCCTCGGAGGAAATCCCCCAGTAATTTTCTGGAAATGCATTATGCAGGGAAATTTGGCACCAAGGAAAACCAGCTCTCTTTTAAGCCACGCTTTTTAAGATGCTATGCATTATACAGTTGGAGGCTACCCACTGAGAAAGACATGTGGGCCACTTTTCCAGACATTACAGGCTATCTGTAGAAAGTAGTCATTTAACATCTCCAAACTCCAATCATGGGTGAGATGTGTACGCGTGGATATCGCCCTCTTCGTTCGCTACATGTTAGCTTGAGGAAAGAATAAGTTCAAGCACCCGAAGGCCACACTTCCATATATTTCATGGCTATATTTCTTTCTTTGTTCTTCTAGTAGTAAAAGCAAAAACGAACTAGATCATACCAAAGGCGTGAAGGCGGTGATGGTCCGTGCATCACCATGCATCCGTTTCCAGCAGGAGCTGTGGGTGCTAGAGAGACCCTTCTCCCCCGCAGGGCAAGCACTTCTTACGGGGAAATAGGCAACAATTTCCCCCAACTCCATCGCTACCCGAGCATTGGCCTTTTAACACGCCAGCGGAAGGCAGGCTCACAGAAAATAATTGTCACCATATTAATCACAGTAATAATTTGTTCTTATAGAACATTTTGCTGCCCATTTTTTAAAATCAAGCAATAGATATGGGGTCCTTTAAAGGAAGTCAGTGCCTAAACTTGACATAAAAGAAGGTCCTTTAAAGTGGAGCACCCAATAGAAAAATCATGCTCTAGGCACAGCCAGCCTATTTGAAGAAAAAGGTTAATTTAAGGTTGCTTGATGAAATACCCCAACCTTCTTAGCTATCCAGAAATTATCTGTACCAACAGTTACTTATCCTAATTGCTTGGGACCACACATCCACTGACACCTCCACTGAGCTGCACAGTCCACATATCCCAGAGTCTCTTGCATCAACATGCTTGAAGCTTTTTAAACAGCATTAAATATGAACCAGAAACAGCCCAGTTAAAATTTACACTTTCTTGGAAAGATTTTTTTACATATTCAATGCTTGTGAAAGCTGAGGGGCTGACGGCCCTAGTCAAATACAGTTGAGTGAGCAGACTGCAAGCCTCCCCACCCTCCACCTCCAGGGCAGGTGAACCGTGACATAGAGGGACAAACCTCCCCTGCTTTCTCTACTCCTTTTTCAGAAAATATAAAAAAGAGAAAGAAAAAAAACTATTGTTTGATGATTTCTTTGTTTGAATAAACATCTCAATAGAAGTAGGCTCTGGTAGCAGTTGGCCGCTCCACGGCTTAACCCACATCTCTTCTAGTCAGGTAATTTCTCACCAAATTTCTAGTGTGATTGCTGGCAAACCTAAGGGTTTTTTTCCCCTTTCAATATGTTTTCTTTTACAATTTCAATGATCCTGCTCCATCTAAGAAACCACTTCCCAGTTCTTAGCGCTGTTTACCAAGGATATGAAGAAAACTGCCAGAGACAGAGAGCCGAACACTCTTTCTTATAATGTTGTCTTTAGCATTATAATTCAAGTACTTTTAATACAATATTACGCCACTACCTATTTTGTACCTATTTCTTTATATAAACTTTTTGATCAAAAGCTTTGATCTAAAACTTCCCACTATGCTGTGGTAAACAGTTATTTGTGGTTACAGATGAAAAGATCAGCTGGGAAAAGCATTTAAGCAGCATCCCTCTAAAACAAAAATAACAAGTGCTTAATTTCGGCTACATAAGATGTTATGTTTCCCTGGGGGCTTAAATATCTACGCTTTGAAACGATGGTAGGATAGCCCCTATAGGAAAGTCCGGCTCTCATTAGCAGATTTCCAAACTTCACCGCGCTCTTCACAACTGAATGCCTGTGAAGCTCCCTGACATGGGGCATTTGGTGTAAACTACTGTGCGAACCCGAGCTTCGTCACTTCCCTTTCCTGCCATCTGGAGAACACTGAAAACGAAATAAAGTCCAAAAAGTGCCTGGTTTTGTGGCTGGGGGGGCGGGGCACGCCCAAGGTATTAAGTGACTCAAACACCGGGAAGGTGCGGGATTGCGCATTCTCACTGTCACAGGCTTTGTTGAAAAGGATTTCCCTGACCTTCCCCGCAACCAGCCAACAAATAAGCCCTCTCTCCCGGCGGGGCAGGCGCTGGCCCATTAGATCATTAAGCAGTTCTATTCAGGCGCCCCCACTCTCCTGCCCTTGGCCCCAAGAGCGAGCTGGCAGCGGCCCAATCAGCCAGGGCGGAGGCAGGGGACGTGCCTGGGTGCGGGACGGTCTGCGAGCTCACAGCAGGACCAACGTGGCGAGCAGGCGGCAGGAGGGGGGGCGCGGGGTAGTGTTCCAGCCGCGCAAGGCTGGTGTCTCCGGCTGCCAACAACGTAATGGCCCAGCCAGGCAGAAAAATATCACCACCATGGGGATATTTGGATCGTCTCAGTCTGAGAGTAATTAGGGGCTAAACTACAACAGCATGCTTCAGTGAGAAAATGGGAAAATAAGCAATACCTCCGTCAAGTTCTGATTGGCGAGTGTTAAATGAATGTGGGCTTCTCTCGGCTCCGACCACAAACCAGGACCTTGCAGCAGGCTGAGGATGGAGAAGCTCTGCCACCTCGCCGCGGCCCGGGCAGCGCGGCCGCGCTGAAACCCGTCCCAGCTGGCAGCGAGAGTTTGGGGAATGTCATTACCACAATTATATAATTCACTGCTATAGCAGGCATTTGCTCATCCTGAAGCTTTCCCTCTCCTAATTACACTGCCTGCAACGGCGAGGGGGAGGGGAGTCCGGCGTGGCAAACGCCAACAATATCATTTTATTAATAAGAATGATACACCATCTCCAAACTAAAAAGCACATATGTTTAATGCATTTAGGCAATGGGATTATTTTACTTATTAGTACCAGTTGCGCAAATGTAAATTATCTGGCAAAGGGGACAAATGTTAATTTTGATTTCTTTGTATTTTCAAATTGCGGACAATTTGTATTCATTAGACGACGCAAAAGCCTCTTTTCCCTTATAATTGTAAAGTGACATTATAATTAAATTGAATAACCTCAGCAGTATCTGCAAGTTAAGGAATCACTTACAAGCTGGCTGGCCAAAGCCCAGGCACATTAAACCCCAAACAGAGGGGCACATCAATAACCCTCCATCTCAGTGGCCAGGTCAGACCTCAGACTCGCACAGAGGAAAAGACTGTCACCTAGAAGGCCTTAGAGGGTCAGTAGTAAGAACATCTTCTCAGATGAGCCCATGTTAGACTCCTCCAGAGTCCTGAGTCTGAAACCTGAATAGACACTTGTTTGACTTCCTTCACTGAAACTCCCTTCCCCCGCTCTCCCCCAAAAAATAAAAATAAAAATGGATTTTTACAGCACCAGTCTCACCAAATTGGAATGTGGGGCGAACGCAAATTACCTCTTTTCTCAGTATGAACAACCTCTATTAGGCCAGGTTAATAAACTCTAATAGATGTAAAGGCTAATATAATATTCAGCTATTGACATAAACATAAATATAAATTTCAAAGAAAATAACCTACTTTAGTAAAACTACCTGTACAATAAAAATTAATGAACTCCAAATGGTTCTGCGCATCTCCACCAAATTGCATTTTCAGGCTCACATCTCCAGGACATGCTGGGTGGTTTGATGCATTCCCACAATTCATCTTCCTGCTAAGCCAATTTTAATTTAAATGCAATTAAAGGCTCAAAATGAACATTATGTATTAGATAAAGCCCTGAATCTGCAGACTATCATAAATATGATTTTCAGAAAAATTAATTACAAGTCATTAGGGTACAAGTCATCTTACTGCAAATGTTGAGTTAAATTGCAGAAATAGTTTGTTCGTTCCATTAAATGTTAAATACTGATTTTGAGCTTTGTACCAATTTAATATCACTAGGTCAATTTATGAGAAAAATGTTATTTACAGATAGAACTTCTAAAGTGGCGTAGTATTTCTTACTAATTAAATCATAGCCACTCTTTGAAAGAAATAAAAATAACCTGAAGTGAGTTCTGTTCAAATATTAAGAATATTAATTTTCATGTGTTTCTATTTTCTATCATTATATATCATGAATTTAGCATTTCTTTTATGCACTAGTTTTCCACCCAAAGTAAATATTTCATTTTTATTTTGGCTGTACCTTCAGATTATGGAAAATACTTCAGTTTGGTTTAAATGAAACATAATGCTGGTCTAATAAATCCAACCTCCACAATTACCCCCTACCCTTATCCTAGGCAAGCATATGGTAAGTAAAGCAAGAAATCAAACATCCAATTTTATTTTTTGCCTTGAACTTACAATTACAAAGAATACCAGGTATTCAAGAAGAACTTTTCTTTGAAATTACTGTCAACTGGAACTTTTGGTGGCCATGGCTCCTAAACAGGCGATATGGTTATTTCAGCATCTCATAATAATACAGCTCACTGCTAGGAAGAGTTTGGACAACCCAATGAGACTCTGCAGCGTTTGGTGTACTATTGATTGATCTAGGCATTCAATTAAAAATGCAATGGTGGTATTTTTAAAAGGCTAAAGAATCAACCTCTTCAGTTTTAATTACTTATCTTTAAAATATCTCCCATATACTATTTTATTGTGGTCAAATATATATAATCAGAAAATACCTCCATGATTTTTTTTAAAAATCAAGCATAATTCCTGAGTTCCAAAATATGATCAAGTTGTCAGTGAAGTTCCATACACAGTAAAAACAGAACAGATTTTGGGAGGAAAATCACAGTCTCTTTTGTTTAGTCGTTGTTGCAAGGTAAGAACTTCCCATCTAGATTAAAGTCATTTGTTTTTTTTACATTGATATCCACAGTGGTATTCATTATAAAGAGGATTTTATTAAAGGATTTAGACAAATTTGTCAAATAAGTTATTCTAATTACTTTCTTCTCTAAGAAAATATACCTAGTTTAGGAAGCAAAGTGACTATTTACATAAGCATTTATGAAAAACATATAATATTTATTTGGAATAAAATAATGACTTTGTTTTGTTAATCCTCACCAGAGGATATTTGTTCCATTGATGTTTAGAGAGAATGGAAGGGAGGGAGGGGGAGAGAGAAACATGGATCAGCTGCCTCCCATATTGCCCTGACCAGGGATCGAACCGGCAAACCTTTGGTGCTGGGCCAATGCTCTAACCACTGAGCAACATCAGCCAGGGCCAATAATAATTTTTTTTAAATGGCAATTTCTTACCTCCATTTCATCCATTGAATTAGTCCTAATCCCACGCTTTTCAAAATATCTACCTCCTTATCACAGTTCTCCTCTAGCTCTTAAATCCTTCCCTCTCTCCAGGGCAATGTGATTATTTGCCTCCTTACTTATTGCCTCTTGTCTACTTCTTCAAGACACACACACACCAATTTCTGGATGTTAACAGATAGCTATAAAAGCAGTGGTAATTACGTGATAAAACGGAGATGTTAGCTAATGCTATGGTGGTAAACACTTTGCAATACATAAGTATATCAAATCAGCACACTGCACACCTTAAACTTACATAATGTTCTATGTCAATTATATCCCAATAAAGCTGGGGGAAAAATATCTATATAGGCAACTGGAATTGAGTATATGGTAGCTGCATAGGATGTCTGAAATTCTTATGATTCCAACTGAGACAGTAAGAATTTCTTATTAGTTAGTGTCTGCATATATGTGAAATTTGCATAATAATTTTACCAACCCTGGGATCATCTATTAAAACAGGCATTTCCAAATATGGGAGGTATTATTATACAAAGTGAAATAAACACACACACACACAAAAAATCTCTCACATCCAAGTTTTCTTCCTTGGTTGATTACACACGGTGGGGCAAAATAGGTTTACAGTTGTGAGTACACAAGACACAGCATTTATTCTTGTATTATTTATTGATTGTTGTATTATTTTCCATATGAACAACTGTAAGCCTACTTTGGCCCACCCTGTATATACTAGATATGCCTAGCTAATACCATCTTGCTACTTAGAAATGAGTCTTTTAAATTAAATATTAATAACATCAATAATGTCTCTGAGCAAATGTTCAAAAATTAACAGTAGGGCTGACCTATGTGTAGCCCTTAGGAAACATATGCTTTCTTTGTTTTTAATCCAAATTCCTTATGGTTAAAGATGATACAAAAAAATGTATGGACAGCTAAAAATCCAGGTTACTAGGTATGATTCTGTTCCCCATGCACACCCTGCTATTTTTGCAGACGTGCCACATTTCACAGACACCAATATAAGGAAACAACTGTTGTGTTTGAGGACTAATTTTCTATGAATAAGATTAAAATGACTTCTTAACAAAGGATTCAAACTAGATAATTTAACTCCTATATTTGAAATAGCTTAAAAGTTTAAAAGAAGAACCGAACTCAACTGTTGTAAAGAAATCCAATCTCCTCCTCAGTATGGACCATTATAACAGTTGAACTTCAAGTCCCACATTAACTCTTATGAATGGTTTCCCTGAGTGAACTCTGAAGCTGAGCAGCTGGTTTTCTCAAGGCCTTAACAAGAGTCATTAATAAAAATGAGAATCAAAAACTTTGTAATGAATTTCTACATTTCTGTCCTATAAATAATTGTCTCCCAACAACAACAAAAAAGTACAAGACCCGTTACTGGAATTTCAGATGACTTACTTTCTTTATTTATTCAACACCATGGCTGTTCTCCAAAAAACACTGTGATCCACAACAGGATGCATCACTTTTCCCAAGCACCTGACCCTACTACTGTGAACAGCTACTTTGAGGCAACAGCTTTTACTCAGTTCTGTTACTCGTTATTTTAAACACTAATGTGATTTCACTCTATTCAGAAATTGTGATCTTCCATTGTTCCTAAAAGGCTTGGAAAATCCAGAGAAGAGCCTATAAATAAAACTGTAGATCAATTCTGAGTATTTAAACTTGCGTAGTGTTTCTTTACAAATGCAACAGACACAGGCTGAACTTTGATCTTTTATAATGTGAATAAAAAATAGAAATGTATACAGTAAATGTTTTATAACGATTGATATTAGTGCATAAGGAGTCATAATAGATTTCTTAAAGTATGTGAACTCTCAGGTAAGTTCTAATTTTCTTCTGTAAATGACCAATCTGTGATCGGCTGCCCTTGTACGCAATTACCTGACAACTTCCTCAGTATCCTTTCTGTGGGAGTACAGCAATCCTACTCGCCATTAAAAAGTCGCAAATAACTTCTAGAATGAAGGTCCTAAATTCCACCACGCTATTTTATTAGAAAGAAGAAAAGTATTTGGGGATAAAGTTCCAAAGTCCATCTTGTATAGTTAAGTACAAGTCCCAGTGGGCAAAAGTCATCAATGTAAAGAGCTTTTCCATATATAATAGTCATGAGAAAGCATTTTTAAAGATGGGAAAGTGGTGACACAGTTTGATCAAGGCCTTAGTTGCTGCCAGCCTTTCTGATCCTGAAAGAAAAGAATCTATAAAGGCAACATAAAGGTAAAGAAGCTCACAAACACTTGCAGGCACCGCCACATCATTACAGGCTTCTAAAACACAGTGCGACCGCCCTGTGTGAGAACATGAAATGGGAAATAAACACATGAAGGAAATAAACAAATTCCGTCTACCACAGAATTTTTCTTCACCAGCCCTACCATCGCTGTGTAAGAACATCTGTCGGCACCGTCACTAGCAGCCTTACGTAATAATGTAGATTCTTGGTGACAATAAAGGTATTCCTGGGGAAGTCTCCTTAACTTTGGGGCACTGTAGCCTCGTAAAAGTTTAGGTTCATGTTTTATTTCATGTCTTTCTAGTGTATTTCCAACCACCCTCTGCTAAAACCTAAAAATAATTCTCCATTTCAGTTTCTTTCATTAACTACATTTCATACTTTGAAGCAGACACTGAAAATGATCATTGGATTTTCCCATTTTCCCCCATTTACGATTCATTCCAAATTTCCTCTGGCTATTACTGACCATTGATAATTTCTGAAATTGCATCCATCAGTTTTTGAGTTTCACTTAGTTCCCAGTTGCAGGATAGATACGTCATCACTCTTTTAGGCCTTAGCTTACTCCTTTCAGCACAGTGCTCTGAGGTTCCCGTTGCTTCAGGGTTGTCCCCTGCCATTCTTGCCAATTCCTTCACAATGCTACTCTTACAAAGAGGACAAACATAGGGTTTGGGTCCATCTACAGGCAAGTTTTCACATCTAAACTCTGCCCTCCTGTCCATTAAGAATTTCTTTCTGTTCATTAATTTGCCTGTTAACATAATCAATATTTATTAATTCATTTGTATATTTAAAAACGTTGAGAATCCAGTTAGATCCTGAGACTATGTTGATAAATAAAACAGACATGGTGCCTGCTTTCATAAAGCCATCATTCTAGAGAGGGGGGCAGGGCACAGATAGGAGAGCTCACCATCTCTCAGTTACAAATTATGTCTGAAAGAGATCGATGTTTACTTGGAACAATGGGGGGTTCATTTCTTTCACAGTATATAAAAACATTCATACAGTTATAAGAAAATTAGTGCTTATCAATAGCCATGGGAAAAACAGTGATAAGCATAGAACTGCTAAAAATGAACATGCTATTGATACATGGCGTAAGAAAAGTTCTCTTGTGTTACCATTACTATGATATCCTAGCGAATAGTTGATGCTGATTTGTTTCATCCCTGTACTTTAAAATATCTGAATTTCTTTGTTTATATGAGTGTTTTAATAATGCTACAAAAGCCTGTAGACTTTTTCACAAACGTTCATGCAGTTAAATTCAAACCCACATGACATTTTAACATTGAAGTTTTCCAAAAGCACAATGCTTAGCTTTGGGAGGTCCGTCAGAGTACACCACTAACCAGGGGTCCCAGGAGGCTTCCCACGATATTTCAAAAGTTCGTTAACATTGTAGTAGAATTGTAAAGTTTTTCCAACTTTAAAGTGGAATACACTTCTCATGCCCCAAGTAGCATGCTGAAGAGGTCACGCTGTGGTACTTTAAGGAACAAGTTTTAAATATAAATAGCTTTATCAAATACCAAGAATCAACATCCATTACAATAGTTAGGCCAATATTACATGGTAGTTGTTGAAAGCAAGCTTTGTTTTACAAGCCCGACATCAAAGAATGAAGAGCAATAAAAAGCACAGCGCACAGACCTCAGACTATTAAAGTTAAAGCATGGCTCTGAATTCTTTCTTAAATCCACTTGGAAACAAGACTTTTATAGCTATCCAAACTATCGAGCCACATCTTTCACTTACAGGATGCTATTCTAGACATTCCTAAAGATGCTCAAGTTTCTAACCAAATTAGACGCAAATCTTTGAACACTTTTGAATTACAAAGAAAAATTTCCAAAACCCATTTTAATAAAGAGGTTGAGAGTGGTCTTGAAGGGTTATCCCTAAATATTGACAAACCTTGTCATTCTCCAAATTTAAAGGTTAACTTCTGTGCTATAGTTTTGAATTATTAGAAGAATGAACCACATCTATACTGAAACCATGACCTATAACACATGTGCTTGGTGCTTAAAGAAGTCAGTTCCTACTAAAAACCACTGAACTGAAGTGTTGCAACAATTCATTGAGTGACATTGAATAATGTTCCAAATATTTTCCTAGATTTTTACTTTATTCTATTCCTAAGGAAAACATAATCTGAAAGCCATATATTATATTTTTGCTTTTCTCCCTCTTCTGTCTCCCTTTGTAGCATTAAAAATCTTAATGGGAAGAGAGAAGATTCAACTCTGCACATACTCAGGCATATACACAAAAGAATCCAACTCAGCTCAAACTTAAGCATAAAAAAGGAAGGAAGGGAGGAAGGGAGGAAGGGAGGGAGGAAGGCCTGTCACCTAGGATTTCAGATAAAGTTTTTTACATGGGTTCAAATAATGTCCATAGGATCACATTTGTCTCTATCTCCTGGACGTGCCTTCTTCTTGACTGGCTTCGAGCTCAGGTTCCATGAGGTGGGAAGGTGGCTGACACCGCCACCAAAGCCCTGTCTTTGCAGGTTCAAACCCAGAGAAAATGTTGTGCTTTTCTTCTAAGAACCACAGGCAAAGACTCACATGCCCATTGCTAAGCCATTTACCCTGGCAGGGCAGGAGCATCCAGAGCTCTGTCTGGGAAAACTGAATCACAACCATTCCCAAGATCACAGCAGAAACAAGTCTCCCCAAACACAGGGGCCAAGATAGAGGATAAGGGTGGTGCCCAGAGGAAAAGTGTATGCAATACTGCTATCAGGAGGAGAGTAAATGACCACTAGGTGACTGAAGCAAGATGTCACTATATGCTCCGGCTTAACATTGGTATATGGACATAGCATGACGGCAGCTCCCGAAATTCTAATAGTGGGTCCTTAATGGTCAGAATCCATTGGAAGGGGTGCAAGCAGACCTGTCATGAAGCTTAGTTTGCATAGGGAGCCATTTGTTTTTTATTTAAATTGCATATTAATTTGGGGTAACTTGGGTGGTGATGCAGATTATAAGAGGAATGCAGGCTTCCCAGGCCACCCCCTGAAGCAGGCGGCATTACAGGATGTGGGTCGGTTTGGTAAGTAGGAGAAGCAGCCAGGGTCATTTAGGTTCCTGTTTTTCTAATTATTAAAATTCCAGGTATTATGTTTAATTTCAAAATATGGTCAGATTATAAATAATATTTATTATCTTTTTTCACTCACATGGAAAAGGACTTCCTAGGTTAAATAATTGACTATGAAACTACAGTCTTCCCAATACATTATCTCCCCAGGATCCTTTAAAATAAAGATTGTATTACATCTCTGCACATAGTATATACTCAACGAGCAGACGGAAAGGGAAAACAGAAAGGACAGGACAGGCCTTGTAACAGGAAAAGGGATAGCAAGACAGAAATAACCATATTCTTTGGTCTCAGAATAAGAGAAATCGTTACTGTTTTATTCATATAAAGAAAACTGGTCAGCAAAACAATAATACCTAAAAACGGGAGAAAGTTGATCAGTCTTAGGCAGGCAAAAATGTCACTGAAGAGCAGTCTGTGAAGCCTTCCCTGAAACGTAATCTTTATCCTGGCACAATCTGAAAGAGCTAATTGGGAAAAAAACTGAACATCTGGGAGGTTTAGTGGAAACCACAACAGACCTTTCGCTGCTGGATGTGCCTCCAAAATGTTAATAACCAATTGCTCCATCCATTGCGCAGTGTGTGATTAAACCTCTGGTGTGTACACTGGACTCATCTTAAGCAGCCTGAGAACTTGGAACAGTTGAAATGACACTCACTGTGATGATAAATAATGTCCCTTACACAGCAGTGGCAGTGCAAGGGCTCAGACACCAGCGAACTAGCGCGCTCAGAAAGGTTCTTCTAAAAGAGTTGGAAATGTCAGTGCTCCCATTTCCTCCTAATGAAAAGATAAGATTCTTTCTGTATGCAAGCAGCGGGGTTCCTGGCAGCAGGACAACCTAGAAAAACCCCCAATGTTTATTTTAGTCTGTGTGTTTTGGTGTGTTGTTTCTTTTTATTTTTTATTTGTCTGCAGTTGCCATGAGTCAAATTACTGACGATCATGAAGATAGCATTTGACTACTGAGCAATATTTTTAGTGAAATACATACTCAGCATTTCCAAGTAAAAAATAATGACAAATGAGAGTAAAAGGAAAATAGATGGAGGGGATAAATGTCTTCCTTTACTCATTACGGGAACCAGGCACTTTTATTCTGTGATTTTTCTGCATTATAGTTGAGTAACAGTATATCTGTTTCCAGATAATTAACAAATGATATTTACTGAGAGCGCATGCTGTATATAGCATAAACCTAAGTGCTCCGTGTGTATTAACACATGCATGCTTGCAACAACCCAGAGGTAGAGCTGCTCCTTTTACAGGTGAGGAAACTGAGGCAAAGAGGTAACTTGCTCAGCTAACACACCTACACAGCAGCAGGAGGATCGGAACCAGGTAGCACGCGTTCCAGGCCTATGTTCTCAACTCATTCATAAGCAATGTAGCTTCATTTTTTTTTTTATGCATGAACCAAAAAGAATAAAGTTAAGAGAATTTCTACTCAAAATTCTGTAGCTATCGTAGGACACACGTTTTTATGCAACCTTCGCAAATCTGGAAGCAGGTCTCTATGTAGAGGTAGTTACATCCCATCCCAACATAATTGTGACATAGTGGCAGCTCGCAGCTGCACCCCGGGTCCCCTCATCTGTTAGGACTACATTATCTAAGACACAGAGAACTCCGCTGGGCTTAATAGATTTAAATCAATACCCTGAATTAGCACCAGCAATGCATGTTGCAAAGGCACAGGTAGGTAGGTTTGGAAGAATCTGCACTAACCAAAGAAAATGAAAACCTTTTCATTGAAGTTTCCACTGACGAGGAAGGTGTGTGAATAGGTGTGCTACTGGGGCATATGTGTGGACATGTATGTTCACTGAATGATGTCAACATAAATGCTTATCTCTGAAAGGAAACACGGATACAATGGCGACATCTTCAAGGGCGAAAAGATATTTCTCATAGGAATTAAGTTTAAGTTTTTGTGAATATTCTCTACATGGCAGAATGCAGGTTCAACTCATCTTGCATTTTTACAGTTTATTTCAGGGAACATTTGGGCAAAACTCAGAGGCTTCAGCGTTCAGTCACTGACAAGGATAGAACATACTACGTGTTGCACTGCTTAAAGACTGAGTATGTGCAAAGCACTGCGGCACAGGTGACCGGGCGAGCTGCATGCTTTCGTTTGCGCAGGGACACCCTGTAAACCCTCAGCTGCCGAAACAGACAGGATTTCAGGCTCCATCCCATCGCCTTCGGACTGGCCAGCTTTGTAAAGTGAGCAATCTATCCTTTACCAAAATGCTCTCTTGGACTTTCCGCAAGCAAATGAAGCCTTTTTTTCTCTCGAGGACAAATGTTTGAACCAATGTCACTCTTACTGGACTCTATGAATACCTCTATTTTAAAACATGATATGCCTCATATGCACCCTAATTAAAATTTTGGAAAAAAGTAATCAAGTCTCACTTATTCATAGGTAGTGAATGATCCTTATTTAGAACCAATCCATCTGCTTTACCTGGGCAATTGAGCCTAAAGTTATTCTGTGAAGTTGACACTTACTGCAATAAGTAGCTCTTCTTTATAGATTTAACTAGTTCGGCCCGACCGGTGTGGCTCCGCAGTTGAGGGTCAACCTATGAACCAGGAGGTCACAGTTCGATTCCCGGTCAGGGCACATGCCGGGGTTGCGGGTCGATTCCCAGTCGGGGGCCTGCAGGAGGCAGCCGATCAATGACTCTCTCATCATTGATGTTTCTATCTCTCCTTCTCCCTTCCTCTCTCTGAAATCAATAAAAACATATTAAAAATTTTTAACTAGTTCGCTGGTCAGTCCTTTATTCCAAATGTAGAATTTGCCTTATTTTTGAACCTTCGGAACGCTATCTGGAAAGCTGTGGGAGGCCAGGATGGAGCTGGGTGGGAATGACAGTCAACCATGTGCCACACATGGTATCAGGTTTACTGTATCTGGAAAAAAAATTTAAATTAAATCTTTTATTAATGTCTCCTGTCAGAATGCAGAAAATTGAAGACAAAAACTTTAGGGCTTACTGTGAAGTCAGTACTTTATAGAAAATAGTAGGCGTTTATCCCGTTCTTGATCACCCGAGCGTGGCTTTCTCACAGGCTTATTTGGGGAAATTCTGTTGTTTTTGCTGAACACTGTAGTGAGCACCCACACCTCCCCTCCCCCATCCCCATCTCTTCATCAGGAAGGAGACAAGGGCTGCATTTTATTCTTCTCTGCACAGTAGCCCAGAATGGTCTTTTACACATAATAGGTGTTTGGTGTTTAATATCTGTTCTCATTTTGAAAATATTAATTTTACATAACTGTTTTCTGTGATCCCAACAACATAATTTGCTGAAGTCCTTTCATAAGTATTAGCTTGTAATAAAACTGGTCTATTTTTTCTGTGAAATTATTATTCCTTCTTAGGGTCCTAAAAAGTACTTCTCTAGCCCCATCCCAAGATTCCAAGTGTTTCCACATCACCATCAAGGGTGAGCTGCTCCATAATTCGGCCCTGCTTCCTTCCGGATGCTCAGCAAGGACAGACCTCCTCAGTCCCTTGCCCCCCAAAGGCATGCTCGTCCCGGACACTGGCCGATGCTCTCCTCTCACTTTCCAGCCCTGGCAGCTGCGATGCCTGGCCCTCTTTTAAGGTCCAGGATAGATACTCCTTTATGCAATATGATGTCTTCACTGTCAAATACATGTCAAACCACCAGAAACTAGAAATAAAATGTCAAGCAAAAGTAGACACTACCCCTTCTTTCATGGAGCTTACAGTCAGTGGAGGAGACAGATATTAAATATCCATCATGCTAATGGATGTAAAATTACAAGAGCAATGGAGGGAAAGAATGGAGCCCTTAAGTATTTATAACAGAGGAAGCAGACCTGGAGTGGGGCGTCAAAAAGGCTTCCCTGAGGGAGTTACACTTTGGTTGACATGGGAAGTGAAAAATGAAGTAAAATAGATGAAAAAATGGGGCACTAAAAAGAGCATTCCAGGAGGAGGGAATGGTATCCAAAGGCAATATAAGAAAAAAGCTTAGTACAAGAAATTGAAAAAAGGGCAATGGCGGTGGGGAACACAGAGAAAATAGAAGCTACAGAAGTAGGCCAGGCTCAGACCATGCTTCCATGGCCAAGACTGTCGCCTCCCACAGCTGAAGCGCAATGGGAAAGCAGTGAACGCTTTTCCTGTGAGCCACGCCCTGCTCCCGGGCGGGGGGACCTCTCGCGCTCTGAAGGTCCGCTGAACACCTGCATCTCTCTCATGGCTCTGCCACATCCCACGTTGTCTCTGGGTTGTTTGCCTCACTTAGAACCTGCACAGGTGCTGCCTACACCTGTTCGATAAAAGTCATCCTACTGGGTTAATGATCCATAGTTTAGTGACCCAAGTTTCTTCTACCTGGAACTATCCAATTACTAACAAACCTCTGTTTATTGTCAGTATTCTGACTTTTTAATGATGACCATTTAGCTACAGCTGGAAGGAAATTACGTTTACCTTTTGCGCTTGGCCATAAAGCAAAATATAGCCCTTTAATTTTTGGAATTGTGCATCTCTATTTTCAATTAATTATATCCTTTTACAATCACAAGATCCTTTCTTCCACCCTTTTCAAGGATATTTATCCATCAAGAGAAATCTTCCTTTGTATGTGTTACTCGCTGTTACACTAAGCTTTCCATCATATTGAACATTCCTTATCAAAACTGATTAGGGAACAGCTGGATGCCACACTAAGTGTTCTACCCCTTGTTTTCTATCATTATACTTATTAAATCACTTGAATTATATTATTTTCCAAGAGGTTTTTAAAAGATTTTAATAGTATCTGTCAACACTTTTTACCCTAAATGGATGCTCAGTAAATGTTTATTGAGGAAAAGGGGAGGGAAGGGAGAAAGGGAAGCAGGGATTGAACCATCTCCTCCACGCCCACCTTTATCTTTTGCTGCCTTAAGTGACTCTTCTTCATGCTTTTCAATTGATTTTTAAATATTTCCTAATCCACTGTATTCCAGTTTTCCCCCCTGCATCTTAAGGTTTTTGACCATCCAACTATGAGTAAGCAGAGACAGGAATGAGTGCGGTGGAGAAAGGAGGAGAGCTGGTTAAGACTGAGGACGCGGAGGCAGCCCAGCGCCTAGGGGAGCCCGCAAGAGGTGCTCAGTCCTCAGGAAACAACTACTAGAATGTCCGCTGGGTCGCCAGAGCTGCTGCTAAAGCAAGTGACATGCTAGCTGTGTTAAGAACACCAGCTAATGAGGGCAGTGGTGACATTGCTAAGCCTTCTGGGTCGCCCTTATATCTCTGTGCAACTTTAAATACATCTACATTAATTGTGGTAACCTGAAAATTTCTCAATCTCTTGAACTTTTGGTGCCTGACTAATACATTTCCTCCAAAGTAGTTTGTCTCACATGAGAGCAAACAAAATATATTCCAGAAAATGCACAAAAATAGCTAAAATAGAACACAGAAGTCATGGACTTCAGCCATGTACAAAACGGGCCCCATGAAAGGGAGGGTATGAGGGAGCTCTGCCTGGACTCCTCCATCATCAGCCTGAGTAGCTCTACTATGTTTTAGTTGTTTATGCTTTCAGGTAAGACAATTTTGCAGAAAGTTTCCTCGGTTTTAAAACAATAATAAAAAATAAAAATTCAAAACCACCAACTGGCCAAACCTTTTCTTTTTATAGAAAACTTATTTTCTCTAAAACATTCCAGGGCATATATATTTTTAAACTTATCTTCATTATTAAAAGTATTACATGTCTTCTTTCCCCCCCCCCCCCTCATATTTAAAAGAAAATAGCCCTGGCCAGGTGGCTCAGTTGGTTGGAGCATCAACCCGAGCACGGAAGGGCTGCAGGCTCGATTTCCGGGCAGGGCACGTACCCAGGTTGCGGGTTTCATCCCTGGCCCGGCAAATGTGGGAGGCAACCGATCAATGTTTTTCCCTCACATCAATGTTTTTTCTCTCTCTATCTCTCTCTCCCCCTCCCTCCTTCCCTGTCTCTGAGATCAATAAAAAAATTAAATATATATATATGATATATCTTATATACCTATATATCTTATAAGATATATCATATATATATATATGTGTGTGTATATATATATATATATATATATATCTTAGTCTATATTTATATGTGGTCATTTGTTTGTTTGTTTGCCTGTTTGTTTACTTGATGAGAGAAAGGAATATTTAAGTCACGAAATCATAAAAATCCTGGAAGAAAACAGGCAGTAAAGGCACAGACATCTCATGTAATGGACTTTTCACTGATCTCTGAGGGCAAGAGAAACAAAGGAAAAAATAAACAAGTGGGACTACATCAAACTAAAAAGCTTCTGCACAGCAAAAGAAATCAGCTTCAAAATATAAAGGAACCCCACAGCATAGGAGAACATATTTGCCAAGGACGTATCTGATAAGGGGCTAATTTCCAAAATATACAAAGAACTCATACAACTCAACAAGGGGGAGACAAATAATCCAATTAAAAAATGGGCAAAGGACCTGAATAGACACTTCTCCAAAGTAGACATACGGATGGCCAAGAGACATATGGAAAAACGCTAATCATCAGAGAGATGCAAATTAAAACCACAATGAGGTATCACTTCACACTTGTCACAATGGCTACTATCAACAAATCATCAAATGACATGTGCTGGTGAGGGTGTGGAGAAAAGGGAACCCTGGGACACTGCTGGTGGGAATGCAGACTGGTGCAGCCACTATGGAAAACAGTATGGAGTTCCCTCAAAAAATTAAAAATGGAACTGCCTTTTGACCCAGTGATCCCATTCTAGAAATATATCCTAAGAATCCTGAAACACTAATCAGAAAGAATATATGCACCCCTATGTCCATAGCAGCGCAGTTTACAATAGCTAAGATCTGGAAACAGCCCAAGTGCCCATCAGAAGATGAGTGGATGAAAAGCTGTGGGGCATTTACACCATGGAATACTATGCAGCTGTAAAGAAGAAGGATCTCGTACCCTTTGGACAATATGGATGGACCTGGAGAATATTATGCTAAGTGAAATAAGCCAGGCAGAGAAAGACAAATATCACATGATATCGCTTATATGTGGAATCTAAAGAATATAATAAACTAATGAACAAAATAGATTCAGTGACATAGAAGCATGGAACAGACTGACAAATCTCAGAGGGAAGGTGAGAATGGGTGGGTGGGTGGGGGGATATTAACCAAAGAATTTACATGCGTATATGCATGTAACACATGGACACAGACAGTGGTGTGATGAAGGCCTGGGGGGGGGGGGTTGAAGGGATCAGTGGGGGGAAAAAAGGGAACATCTGTAGTTCTTTCAACAATAAAGATTTTTTTTTAAAAAAATTAAAATCCAGCCATACTGGCCCACAGGGAAGAAGCGGCAACTGAAGGGAACGCACACATCCAGGCACGGATCCCCAGAGAACCTCAAGGACAAACAGAGCCAAGTCTAGAGGCTCTGGGAGTGGAGAATCTATTCTCTCCCCTCACTCAGTGAGGACCCATGATGCGCTGGGCCTGCAAAACAAAACGCCAAGTGTGCAGAAGGAGCTGGGCTTCATTGCTCTGTGACGGGCAGCCTATGTTTTACTATTAAGTGTAGCACTTCTTCAAACGGATATTTTGAAATACTCCAGAATATCAATTCATAAAAAAGAGAACATGTGTATAATAAGTACGCTGACTGAATAAATAAGAAAATGCCATGTCCAATCATATTATATCACATAGGCAAGTAGTGTGAAAACCGGCCCTGTTTTCTGAAATGCATCTTCTTTTATATACTAAGGAGGTCAGACTGGAGAAATGTTACGGGGCAGTATCTCAATCTATGTGCCCTACTGCAAGTCTCAGGAGTAGCAAGAGCAAGGAAAGGCTTTGGCCGCCCGGCCATTTGTCAGCAGCAAAGGCTGCCTCCGGTAGGAGTCGGGCGCCGAGTTAAGCAGATGATGGCAACATTACTCTCTAACAGCTCCTGAGCGCTATTACAGAATGACAGTATTGTTTTTAGCCCACTTTCCTTACCCAGATTGACAGAATTACAGGTTGACATTATTGTGAAATTTTATGATGTATCATGTTAACTGTGCCAGTTTGATTAGCCTTGATTGACAGCCTGTACCTGAACAGAAAGTGAAATACCGCAAAAAATATAAAACCAGCAGATCTTGCCTGACTCTCACAATAAACAAAATCTCTAGCTAATTTAATTTTAACTAACTAGAAATTTCATCCTAACCTCGTGCAATTAATATTTCATTTATTTCATCTTCATTTTGAAGCTGAAGCTAGAGGAAAATAAAGCCAGGCCACACTTATAAAATCACTGCTCGCTTGCTGCGACTTGAAGTGCATTAGGCACAGGCTGCTCGCCCAGTGTGGCCCTGGCCTGCACGGCCCTCGGCGGACACAGATGCACCTCGGACCTGACGTCTCCACAGAAAGCGCCGGCTGAGATATGAGGCCTTTAAAAACAGAATATAGAAGGCCAGGCGCAAGCACCCATCTGCATTATCACCACATCTCGGCAATGCTCCTCTCTCACAGCACCCTCATCTGTTACCGAAACAGAGTTGATACACTTTTAAACCCTGGAACCAGAAACCAGACTGCCTAGTAAATTAAGCAGAGGGGTTGTGCTTTCCCCTCTGGCTCTGTAGGGTGAACGGGACCTACAATTCAATCTGGAATGAGACTGGTAGTTTCCATTCACCTTGCAGATTAAAGCCATTCATATTGCAGAGCCTGGGTATACTAGGAGGTGCGATTAGACATCACTTGTAGATTCCACTTGCCACCTGACTTATAAACAGTCATAGAAAGTGGGACTGGATCCAAACAGTCCTTCCAATCAGGAATCTACTTTCCTTCACTCTTTGTATCTCTTTGGAAATTCATAGCAATTATGCTGCCAGTTGAAAATTACTTTACCACAAAGAGATCATTCAGAAGCTTCTGAGTTCTATTTGCTGCGTGGAGTGGAAATTTAGGTTCCCACAGAATGAGTCACTGGGTTCTGGGCAAACCAGATTCGGAAGGCAAAGTCCCCCGTTGTGGCAGAAAGCAAACCACCCATAAAAAAATTCAACATGGAATTTTTAAAACGTTTTTCTTTTTCCTGTGGATGGCACATCAGAAGGTTTTTGTTATTATTACAATTTCCTGGATGGACAACCAGTTGATTATCCATCTGCAGGGAGGACATGCAGCTGCTGAGATGCACAGGGGCACGTTCTGTTAACACATCCACACAACCTCCGTCTGCACTGAGCATATGTGCCACTTATTCATACATACATTTGAACTTGATGAATCTGTTATTAATCCCACAAAGTGTACAATCACACAGAAGAAAAACATGCTTAACACCTCTTTCTTGAAAATTCTACATGCTTCAGTCTGGTCTCTCCCTAGCTTTGCTTTCCTTCCTAGGGGTATCTAACCCTGCTCTGGATTTCCCCTCTCCATTTCCATTCCAGAACCAGACAAGTGAAATGTAATCCTAGGATGGAAAGCATGCTTAGCCCTCCAGGGTCTGTTTTCTAGAGTGTTGGTTTACACTGATAACTGGAACTGTGAATATTACATAGACCCTCAGGCTAACAGTGGACAGTCTTGGCGGGTAACATGAACACAGACCATTTTTAAAGCTGGGAGAGATAAAGTCAAGGTTTTAGAATGAAAATCTACACATATATTAAATATGTTCTTTTCCTGATGGGATTGGCATGAAACCTGCAGCTCCCAAAAGGCAGTGGGAAAGAGCTCCAACCCCACGTTCCTAAGGGGATGGCCAGTAGTGCAAAAGGCTACATCTGCAAGTGTTCGACGGGCAGGCCTGTTAGACAGGCATCTCTGGGTATTTTAATGGGGAGTAAGATCAGGCCATAAAGGAGCACAGCCCATGTCGGGTGGCAGTGTACGGCGACAGGGAGCTGGCAAGGGCAGGTTACCACAGTCTTTGTGCTGGGTTTCATGAAAGGCAGGGTGTCCTGGTGTTAGGGTGTCAGGCCTGGAGCAGGCACCAAATTTTATACACGTGTACCTATACAAACATCCTATATACATATATAAATCTGTACATTAGTATATTCACATGAACGTGCATACGCACACCACACTACACAATAGCATCACTGTGGTCAAGAGAAGAGCCTCTGAAGTTAGAACACCTGCATTCGATCCTGGCCCAAAGCTTACCAGGCACATGCTCTGGGCAAATAACGTAACTGCTTTAGCTCCCCATTCTGTCATCTGCAAACCAGGAATGAGGAAACAGATCACACGGATTAAGTGCAATAATCTGTGTGAACCACCTACCATAGTACCTGGCCCGTCTCCAGCATAAAAAAAACATTATGTATCATGATTTCTCTCCTTCAATTACTGGAAAACACACAGTTATGCTCTATGAATGGTACCCTAATTTCATAAAATCGTTCTTTTATTTCCACTGTTTGCTTAACAAACAGTGGCCGACCACCTTCATGCGCCAGGTGTTGTGCTGGGTGGCACTTCAGGTTGGTTCAGTCTGGACTCAGGTTCCATAATAATTCAAAATGTGTAAAATGGACTTTTGAAGTAGAGTTGCCATATTAATAATTTCTATATAACCACTGTTGAACAATCTAATCAATCCTGGGCAACATACATAATCTGGATGAGATGAGAACAAATCAGATGGCTTTGTATAGACTCTTATATGTAAATTTCTTGGAAAAGACAGACACTCAAGAAAAGGCCGTCCTTAGTTAATGTGCATTTAGAGTGCACAGAGGATATTTCGCAAATGCACAAGGCCCAAAGCAGATGAGGAGGCACTGCCAGGTGCTGATACAGAGCTCAGACAACAGGGTGGTCACCAAGAGCTGCGACCTTCAGAGCAGGCAGACCTGGCTCTCCCACATCCCGCTGTGCCCAGCTGTGCAGCTATGTAGCCTGCCTAACCCAGTTTCCCAGTTTGGGCTAACTCGCACCAGAGGGAGTCTGCAAGGAATAAGTGCAAGTGACTGTAAATTCACTCGTGTATAACAAGTAATCAATAAATGATAGATACTGTTACTATACCATATGGTTGGTCCCTTCACAAAGCTTTGATATCTCCTAAAAGAAGAAAAAACTGCCTACACACAATTACTTGAAAACATAATAAAACAATACATTCACGAGTCCAAAGCAATACATGAAAATATGCCAGTTTGGTGGGACAGGTATGCCCCGAATTCAAGGAAGTTGTGTCTAATCTATTTCACCATTAACTAGCTCTTCAACTTGCACTAGTCTTTAGTCTCTTATAGCTTCTGTTTTCACCTAGAAAGTAAATTCCTTTTAGCTCCAAATTCTAAACACTCCTCCAAGCTTATAGGCCAGATTAAGGATATACTGGTGAGTCCTGGCTTGAAGCCAGGAAAAAGGGCAGTCCTGGACTTGCATCAGGTAGTGGGAGAGACATTCAGGTGGAGGGAGCTGGGGTGAGTAAAGAGGGGACCATGAGGTCAGCTAACTTGGAAGGAAAGGGTAAGTAAGCACAGAGGGAATGGGGGAAATTCATGTAGAGGAAACAGGGTAGGCAAATGTGAGGAAACAGGGTAGATAAAAGCAGACACATGTAGTCAGCCAGCCAGTCTGTCCATCTCTGTGCATCCTGCTAGTGCCTCTCTTCCTGCTCGGTTGCTCCAGCCCCCACCTTCCCAGGGCCTGCATGCCTCACCTCCTCTCACTGTGGGATTTGTAATCACAGAAAAGTCTGTGGACTAATCCCTGGGAATTCCAGAGCAGTTTGCAGCTGCTCTAAATTGCTCCATTAAAAAATTCTTAGTGCAATCTACATTGTAAAACTTCATGTTTAACAACAAAATGAGCTTGTAGCAAGATGCCTGTACAATGCAAAGCAAAGAAAGCTTCACAGCATTTCCAAGAGACAGGGTTATTCCAAAAGCATTTTCACATAGTTTTTTTCCCCCTCCCACAAATAATTCCAAAATTGCAAAGTTCATTTCTTTTAACTTATATTTATATACCAGCTATTTTTAAAATCACAAATGGCATTTCCAGGCTTTTGTTATCTGAAGATAAATATCCTATCCGCAAATTAGATTTTCCCCTTTGCATTGCTAACCATGTGTCTTCTGGATGACTCCGGGGATAGCCACCCTTCACTGCAGAGGAGGCAGCTCAACTCTCATTTTGGAACTGATTTTAAAGCAATCACGGCTGCTATTTTACTCCAGAGAAATATCTTATTTCCGCTGCATCAGAGGGACATTCCTTTGTTTCTTTTCCTATCTTCCTCACAGTGGGAAAAGGGGCATGTTCAGAAACCTCATTCTCAGAGCAAGTCATTCCTCTGACTGAGGTGGAGAAGGGTCGAAGAAAGCAGTGAGCTTAGAAAACTGAATAGAAAAGTAAGAGCAAAGCCAAATTCTGATGAAGTGCCAAGGAAGGCCCTCATGACTATACTATCACCAGCCGTAACTGCGAGAGACAGTGACAGGCAGAACCAGTGACACATGCACATTTTCTGTGGCCCCACAAGGGTCAACCACCTCAGTTGAATAAGCACAAGTATTTAGTAACAAGTATTTAGTAACTGTGTTGGAGGCACCAACACAGTATTTATACCACACTACCATGATCTGCTTACTTCTCTGTTTCACAGACTTTTTAAAAACAACTATGATTGTCTCTATAGCCATTAAACTTACCAGATAGTTGGATGGATGGATGGATGGATGGATGGATGGATGGATGGATGGATGGATGGATGGATGGATGGATGGATAAAAGCACTGTCCATACATAGATATATAAACTTCCTGAAGGGACTTAATTAAACCAAAGCAATCTTACAAAGCATAAAATATAATTATACATAATTCTATTGAAGGAACACAATGGCAAAAATATTTACCTAGATAGGATCCGTAGAAGTCATAGAAAAGAGTCCTGGAGTTAGGACACCGGGGATGAACCCTAGTAAAACCATTTATTTATTTGGCTACATGATCTTTGGAGCTCAACTAAGTTATTGTGTTTCAGGCATATGCTAGAAATGAAAAGCACAACAGGGGGAAAAAGAGTAATAGTTCTTGCCTTTAAGTATGTCACCAGCCTGGGAAGTGAAGAAAAACTAATGAAGACACCCCATAAAACAGTGTAATAGGTGCCATGGCAGAGTTATGGATAGGATGGGATGGGGTACAGGGTACCACTTGAGCTCACAGGAGAATGAACCTAATTCAGCTTTCACTAGTGAGGAATGGGGGAAAGAATGGGATACATAAAGATTTAATTCTACTCTGAGTCTTTTTTAAAAAAGTGAAATAGATTTAGATTTTTAAACAGGAAGGGCAGGAGTGGAGGTGGAGAGCAATTGAGGTAATAGAAACCAAAAGTACAAAGATCTGAAGATATGAGAGAAAGAGGCTGGCACACAGAAGGGGGGATCTGCAAGGCAAGGGTGTACAGGGCTGTGGGAAAGATGAGGTTGCAGAAAAAGGCAGAACTTTGTTCATGAAGGGTCTTGTCCACTGTGTCAAAGATATGCAAGGCTCTCCTCATTTCTCACTTTTACTATTATGTAATATTTCATATAATATTCAGTAACAATGCCTTGAAGATTCCTACAATAAGAAGGTTCTAGTCCCAAAGAAGACCAAAGAACAGATGCACAATACTAATTTCCATTCCTTCCACTTTTTTTTAAGGCAATCCTAAGAGGCTCAGTTCAAAGAAGGTGAGGTGTATTCTGAAGATTGGATACTGTGCATTATCTGATGCCAAATCCTAAACAGGTTATTTTAATTGCTATATAAAATTTTTTAAATTATCCCAAATGTGCCTTGAAGAGAGAAGCGTGCACGGTCTCCTATAATAGGACAGGAACAAGGAAGGAGAAAGAAACCTGTTCCAACACTTCCCACTAGACCATGTTCGGGATGGAACAAAGGGTAACAGCTTCCCTATTTCATTGTTGGTGACTTTGGCTCCATCTGCAATTCCATGGGTGGGTCATCGAGTTTGGATGATCCAGATGAATCAGGATGAGTAAATATTTTATTCAATAATTAAGGGACATGCCATAATCTATCTAGGTCATCTTAAATGTACAATAAATAATTCCTTAATTCTTAAAGCAAATAATGGTTACTAATGTTCCCATTTGATTAATAACTAGAAAGATCACTTTCCTATCCATGTGTAAAGCAGTGTGGAATCATGGAGTCAACCCCTCCGACTACGGCAGCCCTAACTACCATTCATGGGTTTTTATTCCTCATGCCGTCTGAGCTCTACTTCTGATCATCAGAATCTTCAGTTGCTCTGAGCGCCAAATGGATATTTTATATAAAGTGTGTCTTCATCTTCCATGTGACCATGCTAGGAATGGAAACAAGTCTTCCATAGCCCTTTAGCTAGTCTTAGAGAAGAAGTGTACGGGAGAGCCACTGAGGAACTCATATATTTCCCATCCTGGGATCTCTCCAAAGCGCACACTATCATAGTGGGCTCTATAGACCAGACCTTTCGTAGCTACATGCCTGTGGGCAGGTTACTTCACCTCTATCAGCCTCGGCTTCCTCAAAATGAGACAGCTCATACCTACCACAGATGCATTTTGAGAAGATTAAATGATATATAAACATAAAGTGTGTAGATGAGTGACAGGTACATGGGAACTGCTCATAAATGTTACACAGTGTTCCATGTGAATGTTTTTTGCTTGATAAATGGTTCCTTTATCATAGAACTTAAAAGAAAGGTCATTTTTAAGGTAACATAGGAATAATCTTCTGCTAGTAATCTGATCATTGCCCTGATAATAAGCTTGTATGTAATACTGGGGATCACTAGCTCCAAATCAAGGGTCTCGATATAGAGGCTATTCATTCCCATTGGTATAACTATAATGGACTCACTTCTATACTTTTCTGCCCATACTGGTATATATTAGCCAAATCTGCCTAACATATTTCTGGGGTTGCCCCTGCATACAAATTATTCATAATTCTGGAATTCACAGAAATTAGATAAAATTAAAAATCTCTAAGAAATGGAAAACTGTCTCTATGAATAAACAGCATCTTCTAAGTCATTCAAAATATGATTCGACAATACAGCGAAACAGGAGGGCATGTGAGGTATCCTGGGGACAGCATAAGTACCTGTGCACCTAATACATTTTTTCTTTCTAATATTTGTTGGTTCCACTTTGGGATGAGAGCAACATGTATGAGAATTATTTATTGTTAATATCACACTTTATTAAAAAATATAAGGTGCAAACAATACAGCAAGACAAAATAAATTAACAAAAAATAGTAACTATGAAGAAAGAAAAAAAGGAATAAAGAATTAAGAGAAAGGGAAGAGAAGGAAAACAGTGAAGTGCCCCTATGAAGGCCACAACCCTGACCTTCACACGGTGCCCAGGACCCACACACGCAGGCCCACTGGTTGCTCAAGAGAAGCAACTATTCCTTTACAGGACCAGAGGGAAACTCTTTCCATAGGTCCTTAGAAAAAGGCGATCTGATGTGTAAAAACCACAACTTTCTTGCAGTCAGCACAATAATTAGTATTGTTTTTTCTTTTTGACTATTTTGTCTATTGCCCCTTAATACAAAGCCTGATGCCACAACACAATTCAACCCAAGACATTCTCCAGTGGGTCAAAATGATACAGTCTAAAATGAGGCTCTCTGTTAGACTGTGGAGAGTCACCTCTAGGGGAATAGATGATGGTAAGTATATATACCTTTTTAAATGTAAGAAAATGAGGCCAGATGATTTCTATACCTCTTAGAGAATTATCGAAACATTTGTGTGTGTGCGCGTGCACGCACATGTGCACATGGCTTTCCTTTTTAAAAACAAAAATTGATAGTGGTAGAGAGCACTTCAGTAAGTTTCAGTGAAACTCAATGATGTTAAATAAGGAAGGATGATAACCCAAGTTCTCTGACTGTTAATAATTCCTCCATCTTAGAAATTCAACTTTAATTCATGTACCTATAGAAAAGCCCAATAATAAACCAAGTAACACTACCTGGTGTTATTAGTTCACTGTGACGAAATGAACAGAACAGATATCTGGGGCCCTGCGGGACCTAACTCTGTGACCAATAGCATGAGTTTGAGGTCTCTGGCTCTTTCTTTAATCACGTGTAAAGTGTAAATGCTACAGCAGTCATTACCTTCAGTGATTATGGCACAAGTCTTTGTTTGACACACAGAGTTGGTAATGTGCATTGATGTTCCTTCTCTGCATAATGTGCCCCACTCAGAACAGTCGGTCGCACATGGACACTGATGAGCGACCTACACATCCCTAAACCTCCCCTTTTCTAAGGAACCTCAAGAATGGAACGAACAGCTATTATAAGTTGAGGAGTCAGGGTTAGATTTCTGCATTCTTTGAATCAAAGCATCTCAATTTAAAATGAAAATACTAAGGAAGGGATCCTAATGATGAGATAGTACAAATCAGAGCTGCCTGAATGTGTGATGATATTATCCATTCAGAGGCGCTGAAATAACAGTCATGAATCTAAGTTTCCCATCCCCCAGCCTAGCCCCCTTTCAGGCCTGCTCCAGGCTAGCAGTCGAGCAGACTAGTTAAAAGACAATTAGTCCAATTTCACATTCTCTAGCAGCCGAAAAATTTCATGTTATTTCAGTCACAGTGGATGGATGCCAAGTTCACTGGAAGCAGCCCTGCTGATTTATCCAGTCCATTTTAATACTTTAGAAATACTGTTAAAACATGGCTGTCCTAATTACACAGGGATCAACGCACACTGTCCCTCTCACCCAGGATTCTCCCAGAAGGGCTGCAATCAGCTGCATTCCCCCTAATTTCACCATGCAATTCCAACTAATTTCATCCTAGTACAGAGCAGTCAGACAACTCCCATGCCTCTGCGGTTTTAATCGATTAGCTGAATGTCTCTATAATGCATCACCAGCTGCCAGGCACAGAACTGGACGCTTTGCAAGCATTTCAGCTAAAAGACAGTTTAATTACTACACCAGCCTCTCAAAGGCATAGGCACAAAGCCTTGGAAGCAAATTATTAAAATATTTGGTGTCAACAAGGCACTTTATAACTGAGCAAACAACGACAATCCAAAAGATGGAAACAAGAAGAAAGTCAGTTTTTAAATTGTGAGTGAGCTTTTTATGGACTCTAATGCATTCAAGCAAATGGACCGGCTTCAACGTCACTGTTTCCATAAGGCGCTTATGTGTCCTGGAATATATGGACATTTGGGACACTGACAGGCTTGGAGCACTATGCTTCAAAGGAAAACAAAGGATGAGGCACCCAGCATTCACACAAAAAATGAGGCGAATGAATCACAAGTTTGATCACCCTACACTCGCCATTGATTAAAACAATTACCTCTGGTCTCATACATTCCTCAACTGTCAAAGCTTCTACAAGCAAAACGAAAGTACCTGTAGTCCAAGCATAGTGTTGGGGAAATATATGTAACAGTAAAGCTGGAGAACTTTTAAAAGATATTTAAGTTAATCAGTTTAGTGTGATGTGTTTTCCACTACGCAGGTAACAAAGAAACCAGGAAAATTGGGACAAAAGGAAAAAATGTTCTTTGGCATGACTTAACTGTTGTTTATGTGGAACTGTGCCAGAATAGGCAAACGAAAATGAGAAATTTATTTTTAAGATCTATTTTGAAAGCATCTGTCACAAAAGACTCTAAACAGGAGGTTAATCGATTTCCAAAGGCCAGCAGGAAACTCAAGAAACCTACCACCCCCAACCCCCAGACAAGGCGCTGAGGGCCGTCTTTGCCTCATTGGCCACCTTTCCTTAAAGGGGCTATGCTTAAGTCTAGGTCCAGAGAGGAAGGGCTCGACTATCAAAATCAAATGGTCCTCAAAACCACCTCAGACAAGAAAAGTATCCAGCTTCATTATCAAAAGGAGAGTAGAGACATCAAATGACTCCTTAATCAGAGGTATGAATCCAGTTACAGGCAAAAGTTAATACCTTGTTTTAAAAAGAATTTGGAATATATAAGAAATAATAGTTTTATATTAAGTTTTGGTAGATTACTTTTACTTCTTATATATTCCTTTTGCTTGAAACTGTTAACTAGAGGACACGCTTAAGATGAGTAATGATGGGCAGACTATCTTCTGGCATAATTCACTGAAGAAAGGGGCTAGCTATGTCGCTAATAATTATCTTTTATAGTTTAAAGCATCAGCAATCTCCTTTTTGTATTTGATCAAAATTTCCCTGTTTTCCCCCTCAATTTTCCTTTCTTTATAGCATGATATTGACTGACTCGTAAGGCCACTTGCAGTTCCTCAGTGCTTTCAAAAGGCTTCCATGTACACTGTGTCATATGACCCACACAATAAATCTATCCAGTGGAATAGACTCTACTATTCCCATTCATATATAAGGAAGCAGAGACTCAGAGAACTTCACTGACTCTCAGAATCTCAGAGTGGCACCATCATGACCAAATCTCAGTTCTTCCCATACTCCTCAGATGCTCTTTCCACTACATTGCATTGCTACTAAACAATCTTAAATCCAGGTGGCTCAGTTGACTAGAGCTTCATTCATTACGCCAAAATGTTGCAAGTTCAATCCTCGGTCGAGGGGCATATGGGAGACAACCAATCCATGTTTCTGTTTCTCTTTCTCTTTCTCTCTCCCTCTCTCTCCCACCTTCTCTAAACATGTCCTTCAGTGAGGATTTAAAAAATCTTAAGACCAGCTGTGATTAAAAACAACACCACACACCTTTCTTTCATTTTGTATTATTTATGCCTATACCTTGACTATCCCATACCCAATCTTGCTATTGTTTTAATTATGTAATTTTCCAGCGCTGGCCAGTGTGGCTCAGTGGTTTAGAGCACAGACCCACACACTGAAGGGTCTTGGATTCACTTCCCAGTCAAGGGCACGTACCTGGGTTGTGGTTCACTCCCTCCCCCCAGTCCTGGGGTGTGTGCAGGAGGCAACAAGTCAATGTGTCCCTCTCTCCCCCCTCCTCCTTCCCTCCCTCCCTTCCATTCTACCTGAAAAGCAATGGAAAAAATATCCTCAGGTGAGGAACAACAACAAAATTTAAAAAATTAAAAAATAACGTCATTTTCTGAACATTACTTTTTTCCAGTACTCTTACTAGTTGGGTGGCCATACAATCTATCACCTAAAGCGAGACCCTTTTGAGACTGAATGGGGTTTGTTGATGACTACACTGGAATAAATAGTTAAAACGGGTACTGACCCCAGGCAAATGGGACATAAGGTTATGGCACTTACGGTTGGCAATGTACCACCACTAAGGCGCTGCTCAGACGAATGCCTTTGTGTATGCTGGGGCTCTAACCCAACACTCGCGAACTGCAAGGTCGCAGGCCGCGTCCATTTGGCACACAGGTTTAGCTACACAATGTGGCTGCAGGGCCTCTGACATTTGGTTTTCATTCATTCTCAGTAAAGCATATCAACTGGTGTCGCTCATTTGCAATCCACCTTTGGGTCTCCTAGGCATTTCAATTTGAGTTCCTCATTCTAATGATTAGCTCACTGATTTTACAGGTCAAAAATAGTTCAATGCTGGCAACTTCATACAGTTCAACCTGATACTTTGAGCATCTCTACTATTTCACTTCCAGACTAGGATGCTTTGTATTCTGATGCTACATCATGCAAAATCCCAACTATTCCTTTTTCTGAATTCTTCCTTCCACCCATTCTTTTCTTGATTGCCCATCTGCTCAGAATCATGCTTAAAAGCCCTTTATGCCTGTGCCTCTCAAAATTCAGTGTGCATAGCAATCACCTCAGGATCTTGTTAAAATTAAGGAATTTGACTCACGAGGTCTGGGGTGGGGCCTGAGATTCTGCATTTCTAACAAGCTCCCAGGAGACACCAATGCAGCTGGTACATGGGCCACACTTTGAGGAGCAAGGCTCTGCACGGTACCGTTCCAGCAGATGTAAGCTTTATTACCAGCTTCATCAGTTATTAGCTGATGATTCCGGGCAAGTTATTCAACTCCTTCAAACCTCAGTTTTCATATATGTAAAATGACACTTATCTCATTGGGTTGTTTTGAGTATTAAGTGAGAGGATGTGTTCGAAATGATTAGCACAGTGCCTGGCACATTATTAAATACACAATATTTAGTAGTCACTATTATTATCATTGTTTGACAAACAAAAGCAAAGAGTATCTCTGGCCGAAGGAGATATATTTTATAAAGTAATTCCTCAAGTATGGTCCTGGGACTACCAGCATCCAATATCCTAGGAAACTGTTAGAAATGCAAATTCTCAGGCCAAATCCAGACCTAAGAATCAGCAGCCCTGAGTGTGGGGCCCAGCAATCTCTGCTTGACAAACTCCCCAGTTGGTTTTGATGACTGGTGAAGTGCAAAAAGCGCCGATCTTCTACTTAGGAGTAAGTTTTTTAACTTGGAAATATTCACAGCATAGTTATTTCACAGGTTGGGCCCCATTTAACTGTGATATTTGTGATTCTTTTCATCTTCAAAGATAAATCTTCATGTCCTTCCTGCTCATTTAAGTTACATACACACTTGCATTAAAAGTTGACATAAACCTGCTTTATAGTTTTTAAGATAAAAGCATTTACTTCAAAATGTGGTGTGATGTATTTGAGTTGAATTTTACTGAATTTAGAATGCTTTAGTTTCAAATTTGTTCACTCTCCTTTTGCAGCTCATGCTTTTGCAATATGCTAAACCTTTAAGTGATTAGAAAGTGAGTGAGTACCACCAATTTAGGCCAGATTTTCAAATTAAGGTGAGCTAGTAGTATTGTTAAAGTAGTGCTTTTCATATCTAACATAATTGTCATATTTTCATACCTTCTGTGTCATCTTTCTTTTTCTGTTTCTACCCCACCCCCCAATCCTTTGAGATACTTTTACACTTTGCTTCCAGGACTCTACAGGGTCTCGATTTTCCTACCAAATCACTGGACGATTCTTCTCAAAGCGCCAGGGATGGATCCTCACCTTCTCTGTCTACACTTATACCTAGGTTACCTCCCCCAGCCCTCTGGCTATAAATACCATATACACACTAATAACCCCAAATTCATATCTCCAGCCTCGACCAGCTACTTAACTATAAACTCACATCAGACTGCCCTGATATGACAGCTCCTTAAAGTGAACTTGGAAAGAACTGAACTCTGGATACCCCTGCTCCAAACCCACGTGTTACTCCAGGAACCCCTCTCCCCCTTTTTTTGGTAAATAACCACCACTCATCCAGCAGCTCAGGCAAAAGCTTTGGAGCCTTTCTTTCTCTCTTTCTCTCAAATCCCTATCAACAGATTATGCTGGGCTTAACCTTCAGAATATACCCTGAAGCTGATAACTCCTCACCTTCTCCATCACACCTTGGTGTGGCCACCCTCCTCTCTCACCTGGCCGTCTGCAGTAAACAGTCTCCTGGACTAGTCTCTAGTCTTCCACCTTGGCCCTGCTTAGTAGTTTCTACACAGCAGCTAGACTCAGATGATGCCTACCCCCATCTCAAACCCTCCAGTGGCCTCCTTCTCTCTTAGATAAAATCCAAAGCCTTTGCCTGGCTCTGGCTACAGCTCCAACCCTGCCCCCTCCCTCCCCCCCTGCCCTGTGTGGCTCCGGCAGCACCATGCCCCGCCTTCCTCACATTCCACCCACGGGGGTCTCTCTCCCGTGGGAGTCCTGCACGCTGTTGCCCACGTCCGCCTCTTCGCAGGGGTCTATATAACCTGCTCCCTCACTCCACTGAGGTTCCTTCTTAAATATTACCTCTCAGAGAAACATGAAATACTTGGCACGCCATCTAGAACAGCACCCTCTATCACACCCCTTCCCTTTACCCTGCCTTATTATTTTAATGCTATCTTTGATATTACGTGTGCATTTGTTGGCTTATCTTCTCTGACAAAAAGTAAATTCCATGAAAACAGGAATGTGTTATGTTCATTTCCCTATTCCAAGTGCTAGCTCATAGCAGACACCCAATAAACAGCTGGCAATATTGACAAAAATCACTGAAACTCAGATAAAGTGAATAACCTGTGGTAGCCTGCTAGTGAGTGCCAGAGCTGGGACTGAACAAGATTTCCTGCTTCCAGTGCCCACGCCTCCCCCATTTGACCACACCGCCTCCCTACTTGATTACCTCCCTGGGAATCAAGCAATTGAGTACAAGAGCAATAAAAATCTTTTTTTTTTTTCTTTTTTTCTTTTTTTATGGCTAACATCTCTGTGTCCTGGATTTTTCTGTAAAGGAACAAATTCTTGGCACACTATCTAAAGTGTCATCCTATACACTGCCTGATGTTTTTTCGTAGCAGTTATCACGCATTATGTGTGTATTTGTCTACTTTCTCCTCTACAGGAGATGTAAGCCTGCCGGGGGCCTGGCACATAGTAGGTACTCCAACAGCGTGTGTGGAGTGAATGAACAAACACGGGCTTCTTATACTCTACCAACCATCCTTTCAGAAACCAGAAGTGCACCTTAGAAGAAGTAACCAAAACTTTCTGTGAAAAGAGTCCTTAGGTGTTTATAGAATTCTGCCATCATATTATCATTTATCTCGCAGCCTGAGAAAATAATCATCATAATTTCTGTTTATAATAATTTACAAAGTACCTTCTATAAGCCAAGTACTTTATGTTCATTATCTCTGATCCTCACAATAATACTGTGAAATTAATTACCATTATTATGTTCATTTTACAGGTGAAGGAACTACATAAAGCTCAGAAAAATAAGAGACTTGTCTAGGATCTCAGAGTTAGTAAATGGTGAACTTGGGATTCATCCTAGAATCAACTTTTCATTTTTTTTGGCTTGGAAATACATGAGTTTTCCAATAAACCATATTATTTCCTTAATGTTGCAGCAGTATTCTTAGGAATAAGTAGTATTATTCAGCAGGGAGACTGGGAACTGGAATAAATGTTTGGTTTGGTATTTTCTGCTGACATGGCAAAAGGTCACCAATTCAGGTAAGGCGTGTAGGACACAGTACACAAACCTTGCAGGCAGCCATGCCGCTGAGGACAAACTAATTCCCTCTCATTGTCATTCACCCACCCTTGCTACTTCTGAGTTCCCTTGGTGAGTATGTTTAACACTTTTTTCGACTCAGAGGAAAAAAGTTCATAGTACGTTCATAGCTCTTTATCAAATTCCTCAGGGCAAGTTAATCCTACTTTGGGTATAGAATGAGGAATGTAAACTAATCTTCGTCTGCAGGCGTCCACTGACATCTGCATGCTGTACGCCGCGGCCCACACAGCCGTCTCAGGAGGGGAAGCCTGAAACTCCACGTGTCATATACAGTGATCCACAGGGTGACACCAATGCACGCACCTTTGGCGTTGTCACATGATACTAAATACTACAAAAAGGAGAGTGACTTGACTGTGTGCTGTCCCACTGGAAACTTACGGAATATCTAAATATTCACATGCATTCTGTGGCTTTGATTTCTTAAGATTTGTGAAATTATATTTTGAAAGAATATAAAACAGGCCTTTACTGAAACAGGGCCAGCTGATCAAATAATCAAATCATACTGATTTATAGTGAATACACACTTAAATTCCTCCATTGAAGGCAAACAGGAAAAAAACAAAGAAGAAATGGGGGGAACAACCGGGAATACTGTCAATCAAGTCAGAACATCGACGGGTCCTTTAAACATAAACTCTATCCTGGAAGCATCTATTAGGATTTAACTTCACAAGGAAGCAAAATTACTTAATTCATTATCAACCTACCCTGATTTAAATCTATGCATGTGAAAATCTCTGTTACTAATTTTAATTGCACTATTCTCTCTCTACAGGATACTGTTAAATTGGTTTGGTGAAATAGTAGTGAATCATATCAAAGTGGTGGGCTACATTTTATAATATAGCTAAATAACTATCCCATTTTCCCAGCATGCTGCTATGCCTTTTAAGTATTAATATTATGACTCCAGTTTAGAAGAATGTAGACTTTTTTCTTTAAAATAAATTTTCTTGCTCTTTTAGTACTGCTAAAATTGGGCTGGATTTTAAGTGGCTAACAAGTAATAAAAGAGCAATATCTGCTGCAGGGAACCACAAAAAACATGCTGGCGGGCTCATAAAATATGCTCATGCAAGTCTCTCGCAGATACATCACTCTGCTACGGTAATGGCTTTTCCAAACTCAGTGGGCTCCCTTTCGTCGCTACACTTTATTATCTGGCTTCTTATTTCCACTCTTCCCCCTGGATCTTTGGAGAGGAGCGTTTTCCCTCGCGCGCACATTTGTAAATTCCGGGGAGCGGGAAGGATCGAAGGAAGAGATGCCCACTCATGAGTCATGTCTGCAAACTGGGCCTCTGTCACTTAAATCTTGTGCAGCGTTTCGCTTCTTCAGCTAATGAAAAGGAGCGTTGGACTTTCCTTACATAAAAATTCAGCCCTCTGTTAAAAGTGGGCTAGATTCCTGGCATGGCCATCCTAACAGGGAGGCGTGACGGTCACATGGAAGACACTACATTCTAGGCCCTGCCTGAGCTCTAACCCCAGTGCCTGGCTGGCCGAGGGAACATGGCAATTCCCTCGGTCTGCGGGGACTTTCATTTCTAGAACAGGGGTGAGTTTGAGTTTCATAAAACTCACTCTAGGAATGGCATAGGCAATGTTTTGAGACACAGCTAAGAGAAAGGCTAGTTATAAAGCTAGAGTAAGTAATGCAGATGCGCGAGTGGGTCTGAACTCAGGCAGACTCTGGAAATAAAGGGGAGGGGGAAACTGTAACCATAATTAGAACGAGCTAGGTAGGGGTGGCCAGGGAGAAGGGACACTAGGATGGCATCCAAGGGATGGCACCACTGACAAATAGGAGGTGCGGGTTGGGGAAGAACGTGCTCATGGACATATTCATCTTGATAGGTCCAGAGAGATACAGAGTAAGAGCTTAGAAATATAGGTTTAGAGTTAGGTGAGAAATCGGCACAGTCAATTAAGTTTTAGAGGCACTGTTTCAGTGAAAGTTATCTCTTTGGCTCATCAGTCATTCAACAACCACTAAGTAAGTACTTACTATGTGCCATGCGCTTACTCCAGTGCTGGGCTATAACAAAAAAGAATCCATGCCTTGATGAGCTCACAGCCTAGGGACTAAAGATGTATTTATTGGAGAGAAAGCAAAATTCACCATTTTTATGAGTTTATTCTACATATCAGCACGGAGCAAAAAAAATTTTTTTAATCACTTAAATTTTTTTTTAAATCACTTCCTTCTACAGGTTGTTGTTCAGGATGGAATAGGTATCATAGCTTCCAATTTACAGATAAGAAATTGGAGCCTCTAAAAATGTAAATAACTTTCTCCAGACCTGGAGCTGATAAGTAGCAGGATTCAGTTTCAAACCTAGTTTTTTTTTTATTGTAAAGCACTTAGCTCCTACACCGTGTAGAATGGCAACAGAGGAGCCATAAGGAAGAGCTTGGGAAAGGCTGAAGTGGGTGAGCCCAGGGCCAGTGTAGGAAAGATCAGGAGACTTAAAGGGAAGAGAAGCCAGAAACCAGTGGAAGTTTAGGGAGGAAGAAGCTGGGACAATGCACAGAGTCAATTGTTCCTAGAGGGGTCAGGTCACCCACCGAGCAAAGCACCCACTGGAGTCGGCCGGTTGGAAGTCAGCCACATGAACAAAGGACAGAGCCCAGCACTGGAAGATGGTTGGGAGATTAAACAGTGATAACAGTAACCGAAAGAACATAACTAATTTAACTGAAGAGAAATTGGGAAGTAAAGTGGAAATATGGGCCTACAGTAACAGGAGGAATTTGAGTCATGATGATAGCTTAATTGGAATAATCCTACTCTATAAAGTTGTAGAAAGATTTAAGATTGTTCTGTTTACAAAATTTTCAGCTATCGCTACCTTCTGTAAGAGTCCTTCTTTCTCCCCCAAAGTAACTGCCTTGGATGAAGACTGTTCACTTCTCACAATGTCATATCTGCCAGAATTGCAGTGATGTTTTATTTGAGGAAACAAAGTCAGCACTTGTAAAAATTGAGTATAGTTCACTTTCATTTTTTATCTGGCCTTTCTACAAGATACTTAAGATGATGACTCTGGTTCAAAAACTAACACTCTGGCCAACACAAGTAGTTGAGGCAAAGGTCACGAATATCCCACTGCCATAATTACAGATTTTATAATCAAAGGTTGGTGCTCTTTGTGGAAAATATGCAATGCTACTGAGTCTAAGAATGCTAAACATTATCACATTAAAAAATGATGTGTTTGATTCAAACCATGATTTGCCTAAGATGCTGAGCAAAATAAGATTGAAAAACATGATTTCTGGCAGGAGTAAACAGATCACAAGTGCTACACTAGGAGGCTGGCCTAGAGCCTGAAATCTGATGAGCACTTGAAGCATCACCTTGATCTTCATCAGCTTATTCACTGTTGAAAATTGACAGTCACTTCATTTAGCCATGTTTTGGGAAAATGAAAAAAACAGAACAACATCACAGTAATAATGATCAGCTTGATCTTTGTGTGAGTGTGGTGTTTTTTTTTCTTTTTCTTTGAAAAATCATTAAGCATCATTAAATGGCACATCTATTATTTTAGGTTAAACTATTAAGAAATATTACTAATTTAGCCCGGCCGGCATGGCTCAGTCATTGAGCATCGACCTAGGATCCAGGAGGTCACAGTTCAATTCCCGGTCAGGGCACATGCCCAGGTTGAGGACTTGATTCCCAGTAGGGGGTGTGCAGGAGGCAGCCAATCAATGACTCTCTCATCATTGATGTTTCTAGCTCACTCTCCCTCTCCCTTCCACTCTCTGAAATCAATAAAAGTATATTTTAAAAATATTACTAATTTAATTTTATAAATACCTTGTCCAGAATATTGTCTCCCAAAGTAAATGTATTAGTTACAGCACATGCCAGAACAGTGAAAGGTGAGATAGGAGAGTGCTGATCTAATTATGCTAATGCTGCTCTGATAAGTGTGGAACCAGATGGCAGAGCGAGCAAACAATAGAGGAATTGTTTAAATCAGCTATTTTTCAATAAATATTTGTGTTCCAAAGCTCTACATTAGTAGTACTGGTGGAAAGGTTATCCTTCCCTAGGCATGTTATCTGTAAGGCTGGTGGAAAACTTCCCAGGGTGTGTTTCCAGTGATCTCCATGCCCTGCCTGCCACACCCTCCAGGAAGGTGCTCACCTGCCTCTCAAGCTGGTTGACCTGAGCTGTTTGCAGAGAGGACAATGCCTGTTATATGGCAGCCAGTCAGACGATAACCCATGGCCGTGACATGTGCTTAAGAGTCTAAGGCCACCAAGTTCATATTTAACAGCAACAACAAAAATACAAAGCTTTTTTAAATTATGGTCTTCCAGGGGAAAACAATAATCTAGCCATCATATCAATGTTATGTATTTCTATTCTGGTGAATTAATACAAAAGTCTACATATTAAGCTTTTGAAATACCAGAGCACATTTTTGAAGTAGGTAACTCCACTCCATCCCACTCAATGACCTCTCTCTCTATCTCTCTCTCTCTCTCTCATACACACACACACACACACTCTCCTTTTTAAATTTCACTTGAGTACCTTATTCACACTATGTTGTTAGTGACTGAAAAGCCCATCTTCACAGATAACATTACTATTTTTCTTCTCTGTTCCCTCCGAGCATTCTGTCCAAGTCTTCTGTGGTAGAAGGCTTTGGCCTGCCTCCCATTGCCCTTCGCTTTACACGATGAATCACGCGGTCCCCAGTTGCTACGAGTGTTGCTGGCAATTGTTCACCTCTGTAACCTCCTCGAGTCACGGGGAGCCAAGTCATCTAAAAATGCCTGGGAGGTCACCCTCAGTGGTTGGGGGAGAGGGAGGAGGTAGGTAGACAAGATAATGACTGACTTTTCTGGGGTACAAAAGGTCAACCCTTTCCTCAACTCCGTGGAGAGTTCTTATTCCAGAGCCCCCTCCCACCCCAACATGCTGAGGCTGTCCCCCTGTCCCATTCCCAGCTTCCCTCACTCCCTCATCGGTTTCACCTGAGAGCACCCTTTCTCTGTATCACTTGCACAAGAATCCCATCTCACCTCTGCTTCTAGAGAACCAGATTAAGATACCTCTGTTAAAGCTGTCACTTTGCTACTTGTGTAGTTCTGTAAGTTATTGCTGCATGAATAATTATTTCACTATATGCCTCATCTCTTGGGGTATTTTAACAGGTATAATGCCTTAAGACAAAGAAATGAAAATATGAATAAAGCTTCTTGGCACTGGAGGTGATTCCTTTGTACATCAGAGACCACTATTAAGTCATGGTCATGGGCTGGACCTACTTTGCCTTAATCCATTCCAAAACCCTGAATACTTTTCACATTTTCTCAGAGTTTCCCTAAATAATTATCTGAGCCAAGAACTTAAAACTGCTAAATGATATAGGTTACAACCTTTAACCTTTCAAAGTCAAGTCACCTATTTTAGTTTTTCTGTATCAAATGTCTATGGTTAGTGTTTCCTCAAAAGAGAGGATTTTAACAAAGTCATTCTGAGACTGGCTTCAAGACCCATCCTGAACTGAATTCAAATTCCAGCTCTGGGACTTGGGAAAGATATACCTATAAACTATTTCTTATCTATAAAATGAGAAAACAATAACATACCAATTTAGAGGTTTTCTTTGTGTGAATTAAACCTTAATGCAGGTAAAAACATTTCATTAAAGCTAGAAACAGAGTAAGCCTTTAAAAGATTTTAGTTATTTTATTCTGAAATTTCTTAATTCACTTTATTATTGAAAATTTTAGATAAAATCAGTCACTGCTTCTTAGCAGTTTACATATCAGCCTGGAAATCAGGGATACAATTAGATGGCTGGGTGGAATAGATCCCAGGTTTACCACCAATACTTCTAGAAAGCATTAGTGTCTCAAAATATTTCACTTTATGGGAATCAGTAATGACATCAGGCACAGAAGTGGTAAACTAGAGGGCAAAGCCCACTCCCAGCTCTTGCTTTCTCTTCTCTCTCAAAGACCGATAAGAAGAGTAAAGACCCGGAGAGATACTAAGTATTCCATCCAAGTGGGGATATCAACATTCTCCTTTGACTGAAATACACAGAAATGTCCTTTCACTTTTCCAATACCCATGACCTAGACTGACATGAAAGAAAACAGAGAAAACTCTTCTCCAAGTTCCTAAATTCTCCAAGAGTAAAGACTACATCAAATATATTTTAGGAACCTTCCCATAATGCCCCGTACAGTTATAGGCATATCATCATTGAGGGTACATTCCTGATGGACTAAACTGAAGCAAATCTGTAAACCAGTAGAAAAGAGGTTATGCTTTAAAGTGAAAATGAGAAGATAGGGCAAAGGAGAAACACAGAAATCCACAAGAGAATATCAAAGACAAGGCCAAGTAAGCAGCAATGAAGACAACATGAGCCTCAGGCAATCACAAGAACAAAGGCTCCTCCCACATTAAAGACTTGCTAATTTTATATATGTATGTTGTACCATATTATTACTTTCATTTACAAAATAATGTGCATCTCATACACTTATGAAGGCAGGAGTCAACAAGTCTGAACGAAGGAAGAGATCATGCGGGTCTGTGTCTATGAAGGGAGCTGCAAAATTCCTCAACAAAATATTAGCAAACTGATTTCAACAACCATTAAAAGGATATAAACCATTATCAAGTGGGATTTATTCCAGGGATGCAAGGATGGTTCGACATCTACAAATCAATCATTGCGATATATTCTACATTCACAAAATGAGAGATAAAAATAAAATGATTGTCAAAAGAAGCAGAAAAAACATCTGACAAAATTCAACATCCTTTCACGATAAAAAATTTTTCAACAAACTGAGTATAGAGAAATGTACCTTAACTTAATAAAGGTCATGTGACAAATCCACAAATGATATTATATTATTTATAGAAAACCCTAAAAACTCTACCAAAAAACTGTTAGAATTAATTTAAAAATTCAGTGGATTTTTAGGATACCAAATGAACATACAAAATTATCGGTTGTATTTCTGTACACTAACAGTGAACTATCAGAAAGAGAAATTAATAATCTCAATTACAATAGCATCGAAAAGAATAAAATACTTAGAAATAAATTTGGTCAAGGAGGTGAAAGCTCTATGCATTAAAAACTGTAAGACACTGATGAAAGAAACTAAGGAAGACACAAATAAATAGAATATTCCATGTTCATGGATGAGAAGAATTAATATTGTTAAAATGCCTACATTTACTAAAGAAATCTACAGATTCAAAGTAATCCCTATCAAAATTCCAGCGGCATTTTTCACAGAAATAGAACAAACAATCCTTAAATTCTATGGAGCCACAAATAGTCAAAGCAATGAGAAGAACAAGGACAGATCTGGAGGCATCATACTTCCTGATTTCAAACTTTATTACACAGCTACAGTAATCCAAACAGTATGATATTGGCATAAAAACAGAAAGAGACCAAGGCAATAGAATCTAGAGCCCAGAAATAAACTTATGAATTATAAGGTTAATTACATGTAACAAAGGACCCAAGATTTTACAATGGGGAAAGGATGGTTTCTTCAATAAATAGTATTGGAAAATTGGACAGCCACATGCAAAAACAAACAACAAACAAAAACCCTCCAACTCAAAATGGATTAAAGACATGAACATTGAGTCCTAAAAACATAAAACTCCTAGAATAAATTATAAGGGGTAAGCTCCTTGACATAGGTCATAGTGATTTTTTTTTAAAATTTTGACATAAAAAACAAAGACAACAAAAGCAAAAATAAACTTAGTTTAGTTTCATCAGACTAAAAAGCTTCTACACAGCAATGGATACCATTAACAAAATGAAAAGGCAACCTACGACATGGGAGAAAATATTTGCAAATCATATATCACAAAACACACAAGGAAGTAATACAACGCAATAGCAAAAAAAAATTTTAAAAATTAAAAATCCAATTTTAAAATGTGCAAACAACCTGAATAGACATTTTCCCCAAGGAGGTAAATAAATGGCCAAAAGGTACATGAAAAGGTGCTCAACATCACCAATCATCGGGGAAATGCAAATCTAAGTGGAAATGAGATACCGCTTCACACTAATTAGGATATTTATTATAAAAATGATAAGATAAATGCTGATAAGGGTATGGGAAAAAAAAACTCTTGTACTCTGATGGTGAAAATGTAAACTATCAAATATCAAATATCAAACAGTAGGGAGGTTCCTCAAAAAGTTAAAAATAGAACTACCATATGATTTGGCAATCCCATTTCTTGGTATATATCCAAAGGAAATGAAAGGGTTACCTCAAGGAGATGTCTGCACTATCATGCCCATTATTCCCAACAGCCAAAGTATGGAAACATAAAAAACAAGTGTCCCTCGGTGGATGAAAGAATAAAGAATATGTGATACAGGCACACAGTAGGAGTGATGTGTAACTTGTTGAGTGAACATGTAAATGCCAAATTCTTTACAGCTATGAAAAAGTGGATTAAGAATGACTGACTCTAGAGTATGTAAGCATAGAGAGTGACCAAGAATCATCAAATACGAGTTTGCTCCTTTCATGGAAATATGCATCATTAGCACACCTCTCTGTGTGTGCCTGACACTAGGCTCAGTATTTTGTCGCACTAAAATGAATTATACATGCAGATTCTGGCCTCAGGAAATTTGCAATCTAATTTGAGGTGATTACAATTTAGGCAGTAGGATATAATAATTTAAATATAAAATGAGAATTTAAAATAATTTTTCCACCTTAAATTCTTTTGACATTTTTCAAATTTTGTTTATTGATTTTAGAGAGAGAAAGAGGGAGAGAGAGAGAGAGACACTGATTTGTTGTTCCACTTATTCATGCATTCATTGATTGCTTCTTGTATGTGTCCTGGCCAGAGATCAACCAGCAATCTTGGCATATCAGGCTGACACTCTAACAAACTGAGCTATCCAGCCAGGGTGACAATTTTTATTTAGTGAGACAAACTCCAGAAGAACAGGTCAATAGATTCTATTTTACCTTCCTTAAGAAGAATGTTCGCTTATGTTATAAAGGCATATTAAAAAAGCTTAATTTCATGGTTGAGAGTTCATAAGTATTTGGAGCATCTACAAAATCTTTCAGCTCATACCAACTTAGCTCCTTCTCTGTTCTTAATCCCCGTTTCTACATTTTGATGACAGAAAGGACAGCAGCTGGCTCCAGACCTCTCACAAGTCAAGACCCTTAAATGCTGGTGACACTACCTCAGCTCATTAAAGTTCAAAAATCTTCTATCTGTATATATCCACTTATATTCTCATTTGTACACTTATGTAGTAAAATTCACACTATAAAATACAAAGAAAGTACAATGGGCTGGAAGCAATATCTTCTAGTATTTCTTAATACCCCAGGAATAGCCTGACCTTGGTATGCTCAGATTCCCCAAAGTCTTAAAATTATACAATGTGAATTGTGGCATTTAATTTATTTTATTCTATATGCTTTAAAATTCAACCATTGATTTTTTAAAGCCTTTGGGCAATATACAATAGCAGATTTCATAAACTACAGGATAAAAATGACAAAGTCATAATAACAAATGTCAAGCTGGCAATTACCCATCCCAACAATTCTTTGCCTTCCCAAGTCAGATGTTATAAATGTCTCTCTTCTGGACCAAAAAAAAAAAAGAGAATTTTTAAACCTTCCAACTCTCCTAATGGCCCTCTGATATTTATCTCTATAGATGACCAATAAACACGTTGATAATACCCAGGGTATGAATGCCAATACCTATGGTGGCTAAAGTACTAAAGGTCGGTAACACACAAGATTGCATTAACAGTGTCCTGCAGGAATATTTGAGATTCCCTCCTGGCGTCCTTCAAAAGCACATTAGATGAAGAGGTAAAAGTTCTAGACATACCTTTCTTAGGCTCTGGCTAAGTGATCTTGATTATATCATTTAATCTCCATGAGACCAGTTTTATCATCTTATCTGTAAAATGCGGTGACTGGGCCAGATGTATATGAGACACATAGCAACATAACAGATATATGGTAAACATTCATTAAATTGTAGTCTTTTTAATTATTGTTTTTAGTTCATCTCTGAATTTCTCTGAAGCAACAAAATGGTATTATAGCAGAGATGGAAAATCGCTTTTGTCTTAGTGCTTAGGACTCTTATGGGTGGGTTTTGGTATAGGACTTAGAAGCTGGACAAACTTTCCTCTGTTCGAATTACTCCATTTCAGACTCCTACAAAATAAGGGCAATTCTGACCTAGCAATTCATATTTCCAGGTATACAAAATTACTGAAATGGTCCTGGCATCCACAAATTAGTACATAAACTGACACTAGTGTCTAATCAGATATTTAAAAACAAAAAAGGAAACTGCATTTAACTCATCCTTTATTTACACAGTTTTAGATAGGTAGGCCTCTTTAATTTCAGACTAAGGAAAAACAAGTTTCAAGAGTGGGAAACAATGACTTCTCAAAAAAGACATCACATTGGTATAACAACTGCCCCTTGCTAGCCTCTGAAACATATAATTTACTTTAAGGGTTAGGCTAAGTAAATGCATGTGTGTATATGTGTTCATGTCTCTAAAATGTAATACTCTTTAAATGCCAGAGATAAAAAATAGCTGAGAGTGTCAAACAACATAACCTAATGACAGACCTCAGAAAACTAATGCATGGTTCTACTTCTAAAATAATGATTGAAATATTTCATGTAGAAAAAGATTAAGGAAGGCAGCTGCAGAATACGGTGGTTACAAACTCGGACTCCGAAGCCGCGCTGCTCAGGTCTACATCCCGGCTCTGCAATTTACGTGCAGTGAGCTACTAATCTCTACCTCACGTTTCTCAAGTGTAGAAAAACAGTATTTCCCCACTAGGACTGTTGTGCGAATTGAGTGAACACATGTAAAGCACCTAAAACAAAGTCTGGCTTGGTAAATGTTAGCTTTTACTTTGCTATTATAACCTGAAAAAAAATTTTTTTAATGCCTTGCTCTTAGCAAATATCACAGAAAAGGTTAAATTCATTACCACATATAAAAAGATTGCGACATCTATAGGTAGAAAGTATATTGTAAAAGATGAGGAAAATATGATTCTCTAAGAAAGTTCTATAGAATAGTTGACATTACTGATAAACTGGAAAGTAAGTAATGTCAAGTCCCATACTTATTAAGACTATTTTACAGTGCTTTGAAATAAGGCCAGGCTGAAGAGTTCAGTGACAGAATTTTAGGGTGACAGTTCAGAAACCAGAAATCAGAATTGTTAGGATAATCCCGGCATCCATCTAGAGATGGGCCTTGTTGCCTCCTTTCATAGATGCTGCCATGGGGTCAGGCTTGGGTGCATATCTCCCCGTCAGAGAGGCTCCTTTGAAATAGGCAGTAGAGAAGGACTCTTATTTCTAGAAAGCCACCAGAGGCTGAGAGAATGCGAGGGTGATGGTAGTGATGGTGGTGATGGTGATGGTGATGGTGATGGTGATGGTGGTGGTGGTGATAATGGTAGTGATGGTGGTGGAAGTGGTGGTGGTCATGATGGTGGTGGTGGTGGTCATGATGATAGTAGTGGTGATGGTGGTGGTAATGATGATGATGATGATGGTGGTGGTGGTGGTGATGATGATGATGATGATGGTGATGGTGGTGGTGGTGGTGATGATGGTGGTGATGGTGGTGATGGTGATGATGGTGATGGTGGTGGTGGTGGTGATAATGATGATGATGGTGGTGATGGTGGTGGTGGTGGTGGTGATGATGGTGGTGATGGTGGTGATGGTGATGGTGGTGATGGTGGTGGTAATGATGATGATGATGGTGGCGGTCATGATGATAGTGGTAGTGGTGGTGGTGGTGGTGGTGATGGTAGTGGTGATGGTGGTAATGATGATGGTAGCTAGAATAGCCCTTACTCTGTGCTGCCATTTTATTAAACTCTTTGCCATATTAACTCAAAAAATATTACCATTATTGAGACAAACCCTGGGAACAATGTTGTAATAATAGAAGTTAGGACAAAGTTGTATACTATAGTTGGAAGCCTTAGATCCTGAGCCTCTGAGAGACTCCCAGAAAAGGAGACAAGAAAGCCCTGATGAAGTGGAGGCACAGGGCAGGACACTGTTGGGGCTGAAGGCGGGTAAATGGAGAAGGAAATGAACATTTGTCAAGCACCTTCTATCAATCATCCTTCTTGGGTGAACGGAGTTGCTAAAAGAAAGGAGACAAAGATGGCAGCTCAGCAAAGAGATAAATTACACGAATTATATCTATTCCCAAATGTTCCTATTATCCTTCCAGACACTAACTCTTCCAATTAAATCTATCTCTTCTAGTAAAATCTAGTTAAACCATACCTCTATATGCGTGTGTGTGTATGTAGGCCATTAATAATTCAAATAACATTATAGTATACAATGTTAAGTGGAAGTATTCTGGTTTATTTTCTTTAAAAACAGCTCTCTCATCTGGATTATGTCATTTTCAAATCAGTTATCTTTTCATATCAGTTTTTAATAAACCATACACCATTATGTTCATTACTCTTTTTACTAAAATCTTCACTTCAGTTTTCTTGAGAAATTTCCTTTATAAATTAAAAGAACCCTTTCTATTGAGTTCATGAATCTGTAAAGTTTTTAAAAATCTGTAACAAAATGCTGTGAATGGTTGTGGAAAGTGAGAATGGGCAATATTTTACTGTCATTAAATATGTCCAAGGTAACAATTTTACCATTTCATCATCATTTGATTGAAATCACTTAAATTGTGTGCCTACCTAATTTCAATGAATCAAGGTGAAAATACAACCTTTCAGGTGCTGGCACGCTGCTCAATCAATCAACTTTATCATGCTCTGCATGGAATCCATCTGGTTGTATATTGAACTTGAAGGAAATCTAAAACAATGGTGTGAAAAGTAGACTTGTACTTGCAACACTTACATTTCTTAGCTTAGGAAGAACTGGGAGTCTTTACAATTTAACTGTGAGGCAATCACAGAAATTTAGGCAAAAAGTTTCTCCTAGGATTAATTTCTAATTACAACATCTAGCATAATAAAAGCAGCAGTAGGAATACCAGAACCATGAAGGTCTTAACACATGCTGCTTTCTAAAAGGAAAGCCACCTTTCTTCAACTTCTTAAAAACTGTTCTCTTTACTTACAGCTTTGGAATACATCTGGCTTAAAACAAAGCAGTAGAGAGAGTTATTTTTAAAGCCAATCCTTTCTCTTTCTGTCAAACTACTAGCAGGTAGTTTATTTTAAATGCCAGATGGTCTGAACCTTCTGCTCCATCACCTTTGACCAAATATTGCACACTTCTAAACCTTCTTCCCTGCTCTGAAGACAAGCAAAGAAGCTTCCTGATTGTTGTTCATCCCAAGAGCCAAGAATCTCTATAATAAGATAGATGCACCACTATTTCCCAGCATTGCTTTAGGATAAAATGATATCTGAATTTCAAACTCCATTACTTTAGAATAGAAATAAAACTAACTTCTTACATGGAAAACAGTATTTGGAGGAAAATTACTTCGACACATACAAGTTGTATCAAACTTAATATTATGATGATCTGAAATATCAGCTTGCCATTTCCTTTCCAGGTTTAGACACTGAATATCTAAAAGTGTAAAAATTCCATCGTTTGAGTTAATATTATACTGAGGAAAACGCTTAAATGTAATTTTAAAACTGTAAATATTGTGCATAAAATAAACATTTAAACATTTTTTACTGACACAATTGCTTTTTTGAAGAGTGACTGTCTTAAATACACGTTAAAATGACTATGTCTTACCACAGAGCTGGTCTAAGTGTCTACAAGAGCCTCATAGTCTTTGTCTCCAGTTCCTAACACCAATTTGACAATCAGAATAGCTTATAGGGAGTGCCCCCAAAACCCCATCATGCAAGGTTCAAGAGCTGGGTTTTCTTCAAGTAAGTATTCCATTTCATTAAATTCAATTAATATAATACTTTACAGAGCAAATGTGATCAATTCAGGGAGAAGAATGACGAATGCTGCCTCCAGAGAGTAACTAGAAAATCCTTCACTGGGCTGATGACCTTCGATGAGGCTTCATGAAAGGCAGGCTGGTATTCCAAGTGGGCAGAGAAATATGGGGAAAGGTATGGAGGAGCCTGATGGCAGAAGCACCTGTACTATTTCCTTCGTGTTTAAAAAGGAATAACACAATCCACTCTCTGAAGATAAAAAATGAACAATGGGTATTAAAACACTTTTAAAGCTTTTAAAGGACTATAGGCATATATATAAACATACCATTATCATAGCGAATAAACAAGAGCTAACTTCATTCCCCAGGCAGGTATAGCTGTGGTAGGTTTTGGAAAAGAAAGAGGACATCCATCCAAAAACCAAGGAAACTGGTTAGGATTATAATTGGAAGAGGGAGAGAGAGGTTGGCAAGATCAGATGAGCATTTGGTGAGTAGAGACAGAAAAGAGGAGGGCCCAGGCTAACTGTTATTGATGAGAAACGCAGAACGATGAAACCGAAATCTAGTGTAAAAGATATCATCTGAAAGTTTAGATGATACGGAGAATGGCCTAGTAATGATGTCTCTCACATTTCAGGTCTAAGTGATTTAAATAGTGGCAAAAACCTGAAGAAGCAATCTGACTTAGGAGAAACTTGAGTCCTGCGGCTCAGGATACAAGTCTGTGGTTGGACAGAGCGTAACCTCAGGCCAAGAAGGAGGCTTCCATAGAGTAACAGGGGCAACCTGAATTCTGGCTATGTGAAGGAAATAGAACTTGACATGGTAGAAGGTGTTTCTTTTTTTTTTTTTTCCTTCCCCAGATTGGGGAAACCGTGTTTTCAACTTTGAGTTATTTCAAACCACAAATTCAGGGACTTGTAAACAGGAAGTTCAATCCCAACCCCCCAGCCGGGGGGAAGGGGAGGAAAGAGGGTTCATTCTGATATTTGTGGTGCCAAAAAAAGTTGTAATGTTGTGCATGAAACACACAGAATCAGCTATTGACTTCTTGCTTCTATAACAGTAACAGTTCAGTCCAGGTTACTGTGAGTTTTGTTTAGTTCATTTACGTCTAGGCCAACAAATCATAACTAGATGTACAAAAATCTAAGTTCAGTCTCTCAAGGTAGAAACATAGACTCTGAGGAACTCATCACATAAAAAAAGTAAGGTTATTCTGTAAAGAAAAGCAGTGGTTGGGATAGAGAGATATAAAAGTCTTCATTAGTCTTTGGAAAGAACTTATATATATGGAAGACAGCCACATGCTGAGATTCCCAGGGCCAATAAAATAAGTGTGCATGCAACAGGCTTCTGGTGTTCAGACTATGTGATGAATTTGGTTTAGTCATTGGTGCCCCTGGGTGAAGTTTCCCCTTACTATTTTGTGTTTTCTCCCCTCTTGCTCCCATATCTGACTGAGTCACATGAATTCATCATTTGATTTCATGGTTAATTAGGTTGCTGGTGCTGCTTATTTTTATTTTTTTTCTTTATAATTTTGAGCTGCTTCTCATTCTTAACCTTTGCATTTTAAAGTCAATACACAGTTGTGGTTAAATTTGATTTTATCTGATTATAGAGTTCGTATTTTTGACATTTGGCACAAGAACCATGAATCTGTCAGGTCCATAGATAAGGCTCCATGACCTGACTTATGACTTCCTCCCACTTCACAGTTTGATTCTTCCCTTCAAAGGTAAAATACATAAAAATCAAATATTGTTTTTATATTATTTATATTTACCATATTTCTCCCCCCAAACTATTTCATGAATGTTGCCTGTCATCTGTGTTCCTTAATGTGGATTACCAGGATGACTGAGAATATTAAGTGTGACTATAATTCACGCTTGTGTTTTGCCTGTTTCATTTGTGTAAGAAATAGCTAGCAAGAATAAAAAGAAGCACTTATGGATACTTTCTAAAGTAAGGATCACATTTCTCTACCATGGGTAGAGCCAAGGATCTGGTGGGTAGTTTAATTTGAGAACCATTTTATGAACTGGAAAATTAGGAATGAGTGGTCATTGCTGATTTATATTGTACTCTCTTCTACAAAGTAAAAAATTAAGTGTAAAGAAAGAAGATAAAGTCAGCACACTGGTGTCCAGAAGAGATTGAACTAGAAACCGTACGGCTCAAACTCCGAGTTGGGAGGTTGAAAGACAACAATCACCACTAACTAATGGGAAAGGCAGATCGCATACGGCAGGCAGTGCTTTCCTGAATATGACAGAGCCAGAGATGTTTAAGGGAATTTTCATTCATTCAAATAAGACTTAGTTGAAAGATTTATAAGCGAGGTAGAAAGGAAATATGAGGATGACCCATACAGGCACTGGATATGAGATGAGGTCAAAACACCCTTTTTCGATCAGGTTAGGTCCTGTGAGTACTCATCACATCAAAGCAGTTAACTGTGTACACTTAACATCAACGCAGAGCGCAATTCTAATCAACCACTGGAGAATTTTCCATTTTCAGTTTCTCATAATTCTGCCTCCATTGGCTTTTCCCACATGGAAAGGACAAAGAGCCAGCTATAAAGGCTAGTCCTGAAACACCACCATGTCTACTTTAAATTGCTTCCACTTCCTAAGCACATACGGCTTAACTTTCTTAATTTCCTAAGTACCTTAACAACAGCAAAAATAAAATACTTGAGCTGATCTCAAGTTTCTTTGCTTTGCCATTCTCGAGAAGGGCCAATCAGAACATGGCTCATATTTCTGCTGAAATGAGGCAGTCCTAAAGATGTGGCTACATGTCCCAGGTACAATGTCCCTAACAAACCACCCAAAATGAAATCAAAGTATAATCCAAAGTGACTTCTTTATGATGACTGGCATATAATCTACCCTTGAAAATGGACCATGACATTTCTCCTTCATAATCTAATAGGAAAAAAAAATCATTAAAAGGTTACGGCATTTTTATTTTGGGGAGTATGCACATGAGAGTAGCTTCATCTATTGTGATAAAGCCATCTTCCCCTGGAGCGACCAGTTGATGGGAGACTACAAAAAAGAGCCACACTTGGAAATGAACAGAAGATGTCTTAGACCTTAAATGTTCCTAACAGCACTTAACATTTTCAAAATCAGTCTGCTCCCATGGCATACTTTATTCTTTTTTCTTTCTTTGTTCCAATAGAACTTTATTTACTAAAACATTCAGCCCACAGGCCATGGTTTGCTGATCCCTGGTTGATTGACTGATAATTTATCTTTATTGTTGAAAGTATTACAGATGTCCCCTTTTTTCTCCCCATTGACCCCCATCACACACACCCAGGCCTTTATGGCACTACTGTCTGTGTCCATGGGTTATGTTTTATTTTTCATTTGAACAAAAAGCAATCGCATCAGCACACTTGTATGTAGACACAGCTTTAGTAAAAAAAGGAATTTAAGTCCTTAGACTTATTGGATACAAATATTTCACCAGCAGTGCCATATTTTAGGTCTATTATAAAGCTCAAAGAGCTAGTTCAGTGCTGTGGTAGGGTAAGGCCAGAGGAAAGAGAAAGCTGAAGTTACACAAGAGGGGTACTAACTGGGGGAGCAAGGCCCAAGGTCTGGGGAACACAGGAGTTAACGTGGTAAAACAGGAGTAGGGGTGCCCTTTCCCCCAAGTCTGAAGGAAAGAGGTGAGGGTTGGTGCAGATGCACTCACAGGTGGATGCAGGAGGCTGAGGAAGTTCATGCCTGGCCCCCGGTCCCTGGGAGGGGATGGAAGGGTGAAGATGGTCCCTTAGGGGAGAAGAGGAGTGGTGGCCGACAGGACTCGGGGCAAGAGGGCATGTTTGCGGGCCCTGCCCAGCAGGATAAGGGAGAAAGCTGACTAGGAACAAATGGAAGGATCTCTAGACCCGAGCTACAAACCAGTGTTTGAGACTCCATTTGAAGAGAAACCCAGCCAAGAACTTAAGTCAGCCTTCAGTCCTCTTTGTCATCTTAGTTCCTAGGGACCTGCTATGCTATCTGTGGAAAACAATGACTACACGGCCTCCTAGTGACACCCAGCCCCAGCTTCCATCATTTCACATCTTCGTATTTCACTCATTCTTTCCAAATACAACCTAGAGAGTGTCTGAGTTAAAAACAGTACTGACATTAAAATTATGCTAGAAAAATAAAGCCAAGATTATTGTATAATGAACTAATAGTCAAGTCCAAATTAAATTGCATTTAATTATGAAGGAAATGAAGTTAAGATGCACATTCAGGTTGAGAAGTAGGAAGTTCAAGTATATTTATTTCCAGCTTTGTATTTTTCTAAAACAAACAAACAAAATTATAATGGCCAGTATGAAGCGAACAAAATGAATCCATTTTAAAAGGTGTCCCTGGATTATACCCTAATTCATCACAAATTTAAGAGCAAACTGAAACTGATAATACTTGGGGTAGATTTTAAAATCTAATTAGTGGAATTACTAGCAATTCACCATTTCCTAGATCTAAATTGAGTTCTGTTACTATTCATAATTTATGAAAACAAAATCAATCAAAATAATTACAATCCTTTCCAAATGAGTGGAATTATTTATTTATACTTTCCCCCAAGAAGTGAGAAACTTCTTCTATGATTAAAAGCATTGCTTATTAAACCAATTTTATGGTCCAAATGGACTAGGTTTTGTTATTGTTGTTGCAAAAGGATTTAAATTCATTGAGATTTACCTAAATCATGACAATTTAGACAAATTTAAATATAAACTTATAAGCAAATCCTATAGTAATCTATTAGTTCTTATTTTAAAGAAATAGGAAGTCTACTTTCTAAGAGTAATTTTAAATTTAGAAAACTACTCACTTCTATATGACAGAGTCACCTCAACAAATGATTTCTTGTTACCCTTTTAGCCTGAAGAGCAGCCCTCCTGGAGGGCATCATATGTTCTTTACAACAATAATTCACTTTCCTGGACTGAAACTCGGTAAACCATATGAAACCCTCTCCTGATGTGGTAACCAGTCAACCATAGATCCTCAGTGAATTCCATCCAGTTGCTGGCACATAGCGAGAGACATTACACAGGGCACTGGGGCAGGATGAGACAAAGGCCTTCACTGTGGAACTGCCTTGGAAGACCAAGGCTAGTCCACCTTCAGACACTCACACCTGAAGCTGTTTATCTGTGGTAGGGTGAGATGAGACTGAGTTACCCCACCCCACACTGAAGGGGAGAGAGAGCTCAAAGTCAAGGCAGAAACAATGATCATCGAAAAGAAGAAAACGAATGGCCCGCTTAGCAACTAAGCCTTGAAAAAATACACTTTAAATGATTTGACAGCATTCCTCCAGCTCAAATAGTCCACGATGTACAAACACTCTAGTCAGGTTGATCTGGTTCCTATAGTGATTACTACGCTAGTAATAAGATACAGTGACTGGGCATTCATTTCTCTCTATATTATTTAACAAGAGTTGTAAGTTAAACAAGAATGAATCATTTTACAAATGCTGACATGTTTCCAAGTTTTCACTATGCACAGAAGTATATCACCTATGAACAACACTAACAAAAATATCCTCTGATAACCAATTTTGGTAGACAGTGTGCTCACATACTACCTGAATTACACCCAAGGTGAAGACAGGCCTTAAGCAATTTCAAAACAGGGTTATTTTCAAACTTATTTCCCCTGTTAAAGGTAACATGCTAGGGTTGGAAAGGAACACATCTATTTCTGAAAAAGAACATGTTCAAAAGCATACTTCCTATTTACACACGTTTTGGCCTGTTCCCCATCACAAATATTTTTGGCCAATACATCCTTAATATTTTTCCTTAAATGGGGGGGAGGGAAGGGAGACTGGGCCAGTCTATAACTGGTTTCCTGTAGAATTTCCTCCAGTGTTCCAAGAAAGATTACAGCATCTCCTGACATAATCCATAAATATGTATTTGCATAGGTTTTCACAATGACTTATATCTTATATATATTTAGGAACTATAACTAAGTTCTGAGTCATTTCATATCTGATAATTCCTCCAGGTCTTTGACCAATGGAAAATGTCATTGATTATGTCGCCTGCTCATTCTTTGTTTCTTCCTAGGTCTGCTTTGCTGCCACTTTGCATTTTTCAAAGTTATTGTATTATATAACTTTACAAGTGGCTTTTATAAGGGGTTGCCTCAAAGATGGAGTCTCCTGAAACATTTAGCCATTACTCAATACATAATTCACGGAATGAGTACCTACTGTATTCCCAGTGCTACACCAGACCTTAAGGATATGGAGATAAAAGTCTTAAGAAAGGTGACAAATATATAAGCTATAAAAATAGCCCGGCCGGGCGTGGCTCAGCGGTTAAGCGTCGACCTAGGATCCAGGCGATCAGGGTTCAATTCCCGGTCAGGGCACATGCCCGGGTTGCGGGCTGCAGCCAATCAATACCTCTCTCATCACTGATGTTTCTCTCTCTCTCTCCCCCTCTCCTTTCCTCTCTCTGAAATCAATAAAGATATATTAAAAAAATAAATAAATAAAATTAAAAAATAAAAATATATCATACTGATAAGGGACTACTAAAGAAGGGCCCCTAATCCTAGCATTGGGAGTGAGAATGGGGCATGTCAGAGATTTCACTTGGGTATCTGAGTGGACACTGAAAGGAGGAGTCACTCTGGTCAACAGAGAAAGAGGTCAGAGAGACAGTGGCAGCCTCATTAAACTTGAAGAAGTTTGGTAAGGCTGGAGGTAAGGTGTGTGTTGAAGACAGGAGCGGAAAGAAATGGGAGTCGAAAAGGAGACAAATTCTAGGTTATGAAGGGCCATGTATTCTTTATGTATTTTAAAAGAAAAATTAAAAAATCACTAAACACTTTTATGTAAGAAAGTCATGTAAGTTTACTTTATAGAAATGGAACCAAGGAAGTCACTATATGGAAAACTGGAATGGAAGTGAGGAGAGAAAGGAGAGGCTGCTATCAAGGACCCCAGTTAGGCTTTAGAACCATCCAGATGAGAAGATAAAGGTGGATTCAGGTAAGGCAGAGGGCATGGGGATGGAGAGGACAGACACGGCCAACTTAAAGGAGAGAGAGAACTTGAGGTTTCCTTTGCCTTTTTTGCCTGGGTGTTTAGGTGGGCAGTGATTCCTTTCATTGAGCTAGCAAACATGAGAAGAGAAATAGGTTTTAGATGATACTGACTTCAGCACTGGGCGTTATGAATCTGAGAAGCCTATGGTAAAACAAGGCACAATGCACAGTCGAGAACAGAACATATGGACCTGGAGAGTACTGTGCTAAATGAAATAAGCCAATCAGAAAAAGACAAGTACCACATGATCTCACTCATATGTGGAACCAATTGGCAAAATAAACTGATGAACAAATAGATCCAGGGACACAGAAGCATGCAACAGATTGATGAATCTCAGAGGGAAGGTAGGGGTGTGTGTGGGGGGAGGGGGGAGAGACTAATCAAAGAACTTATATGCATAAATGCATAACTCATGGACACAGACAATAGTGTGGTAGAGGCCTGGGGGTGGGGATGATGCTGGGTGAAGGGGATCAATGGGGGAAAAGGGGAGACATCTGTAATACTTTCAACAATAAAGATAAATTTAAAAAATAATAATAAAGCTGACAAGTCAATTTAAAAAAATGTGAACTACTTAAAAAAAAATCTAGAAAGAAATCTAGAGTAGGAGTACAGAACTGTCAAGGGCAGTTGGGTAGTGGGTCAGAAGAGATTGAGACCACTCAGTCTAAGTTTACAAGAGTAATAGAAAACTGGGAACTATATATATGTAAGGGCAGACAAGGAGAAGCCCACAAAAGAGCATAATGAATGATTCATCATGGGGATGTAAACCAGGACATATTGGTGATTTGAAGCCAAGGGAAATAAGTTCCAAGAAGGAAGTGATAGATGATAAAAAGGGGCAGAGTAGAGAACAAAAATTAGGGGAGAAAAGTTACATTGGAAATGTAGCCCAGGAGGTCTGATTAATCTTGAGAAATCAGTGTGGTGGTTTGCTTCTCATAATGGAAAGGCAATCTGCCCCTAAAAACTGACTTGTCCTGGAGTAACACTGCGTGAACATCACAGGCTTGGGAATGAGCCAGAGCTGGGTTTGAATTCTGGTTCCTCTGGTTACTAGTTATATTTAAATAGAGAAGTTGTTTTATCTCTTTGTGCCTCAGTTTTCTTGTTTCTAAAGCAGAATGAGAATAACTGTGTCATGGGCTTATTTTGCAGGTTAAATTGAAATAATATGTCTAAAAAAACCTAGTGCACTGTCTCATATGGAACAGTCACTCAATATATTAGGTATGTTTTTAGACACACATATGCACATGTACATACGTATCAGTCAAACCTAGAGAAGACTTCCACTTGAGTCTTCATTCATCTACCTAATTAAATACCATCCTATAATGAGCCAAAGCTGCATCTGAATAACAGCATTAAGATTCACAGGAAATAAAATGAGCTCTTTTAGAAATATAGTCCTACAGGCTATACTCTGATTCCTTGTAAGTCTTCATACACCTCATAGGGATAAGTAATTTGCTTGTAGACACTAGATAAATCCTACTAGCTTGTCATAGGCTTGACCACAGTAGATATTAACCTATTGAGTTTATTACAAAAAAAACCAGAGAGGTGCAGATACCCATCAAGCAATAAACTTTTCCCCTTATGAATCTGAGACATAGCATAAAGTAGCCAAAAGCAGTCAAATAAGTTATAATGTGTGTTGAGCCCTGGGATTAAAAGAAATTGGACCAGAACCCCCTCTAAAATAAGGAAGAAAATAGTAAAATTTAATTTTTTAAAATATTTTTTATTGATTGTTAGAAAGAGAAGAAGGGAGAGGGAGAGAGAGAAACATTGATGTGAGAGTGCTACATGGACAGGCTGCTTCCTGCACACCCCCTTCTGGGGATTGACCCAACAACCTGGGCATGTGGGCATGTGTCCTGACCAGAAATCAAACCAGCAACCTTTAGGTGCACAGGATGATGGATGATGCCCAACCAACTGAGCCACACCTGCCAGAATTTAATTTTAAAATGCAAGCTAAAGCTCTGTATTGGTACTAAACTACTGCTGTTCCATGATCAAAGAAAACATTAACATAATATTACATTGGAGCAGGAGGGGGCATATTGTTTTTGTGATTTAATATATTTTAAGGCTACTAGGTTATAGTAAAGATTTCTTTCACATTTGTTCTGAGATAATATGTTACATGACATGCCTGACTTAAAAGTATGCTATATTTACTTCAAGTAGGTAAAATATATGAAATATGCATAAATATGAAAAATTAACACTTGCTTTAAGGACACAGATAAACCACACATAGGAAGTTGGGATGGACTTGGCGGTAAAAGCCATTCGAGTCACCGGGGCACCTCTGAAGTAGCTCTAATCACACCTCCAGTGCAGACATGGGCTGGCAACTCAGTTTACTCAGAAAATGTCCTTTTTGCCACATTTGACTTCTGTATAAGGAGGCACATCCACTGAACCTAAGAAGTACACAATTCTGCAAATATATAGCATTAATTTTGTTTTACCCACCTGACCCACAACTCATTCACAGCCAAACTGAAAGGAAACCCTGAGAAAAATGAAGTTCTGTATAGGAAAAGAAAAAGGAAAATGGCTCGGAAAGGAATCACACTGAGTAGTATTGATAAGCAAGATTGATGGCTTCAGATTTCTCTTTGTGTTTACTGACAAAAGGCAGCATGCAGTAGCAGGCTTGGCTTGTTCCAGTGAAAAATGAAGCGAGGTTAGTGCCTACACCTCCAAAGAACGCTTTCTCCAACACCAGCTATCATTTCTCCATCTAACATCTTCTGTGCTCATTGGACTATATCTTTGGCAACACAATTAGAATTTATACTCCTTTTCATAAGTAGATATGTGTATTTGTTTCAAGAATAACAAGATCTTTTGAATAATAAGGGTGGATGATTGTGGAACATATTATCCACAGTATCTATGCAACCAAGTGTGCATGTGAATTTTTGGAAAAGCAAAAATACTCCCACTTGAGTAGTTGGTATCACTAAACATTCATATCCTTCAAATACCAAAGGCTGAAAAATGAGCAGCCTCAAAAAATAGGAGGGGAAAAAAGAGGCCCATTCATAACCACAATCAAGCATGAATAATTACCAATTTTGAATGTAAAGATCATTCAAATAAACGTAACTGATAGATCATCCACATAGGGTGCAAGTCAAAGTAAACAGACAGTCCACTTTAGAAAGTGTCTACTGAATTGATTTAACAAGTTTAATGTGAGCATCAGTGTGGGGCTATTACTGAACGTAAGCTTTACTGATGTTATTTGTTCGCTTGGAAAAATACCGCTCTTTGGAATGAGCACATTAAGGCTAAAATTGCAGAGAAAACCCTATTACAACTTTATTGCTGGCAAATTGGAACCAAACCTTGTCTGTATATCAATTACTTAGAGTTACCACAGAGATAAATTCTTTTTTTTTTTTTTTTTTTTTGTATAGGCTCAATCTTGAAGACAGTGATGAGAAATTCCTTATTATACCCTACCAACATCACTAGGTTTTCTTAGCAATTTCAAGAAATTGTCAATTAAGTTCTTTTTATTAGGTTCCAAAAGCTGTTAAGTCAAACACAAATCTATCATAAGGCTTGTAACAGCATGTTATTTAGGCACATTTCAATGCTTCACTCTTTCATTATCTACCTACCCCGATGCAACTGCAAAGTTCCCGCAAAGTAAAGCCATTTCTTCCTGATTATCTCAGGTTCACAGAAATCTGGAGTAAGTGGCCACTCGTTTGTAGCAAATGCTCTACAGAATTCCCATGCCTATTAAAACTGGGGGTGGGGCAATAAGTTATATATATAAGGGACAGATTGGCTTCTAAACTCATTACAATGGAGATAATGAGCTTGATGCAGTCATCAGGGTAGTAGCCACTCAAAAAGCATAAAGATTTTTAAAGCAGTAGCACAAGTGTGTCCATTTTATGCTGATTTCACTTGTGAACTGTGAGCTCATGAAGCAAAAGCATCGAGTCATCCAGATGGGAGCTGATGACAAAGCCGCACCTTACGGGGCAGGGATTACAGGGACGTGTAAGCAGTTGTCCTTCTTGCCCCCTGACCTAAGGAAGGGCAAACGCTTTGAAAGGACAGTCCTGCGGGCTCCCAGGAAGAAGGAAAGAGTTAGTGCCCTTGGAAGAGCCAAACAATAGAGGCGCACAGGGGTCAGCCCCAGACACAGCCGCTCCTTTGACCTTCTAGGCAGACAAATGGGGCTAAATAGGAAAGGGACACAAAAATGGCACATAATTCTAATGAATAAATATGGCCCAGCACTATTCAGGAGTCTTGCACTAGGGGCATTCCGTGACATTCATGATTCCGTTGAGAATGTTTAAAAAAAAAAAAAAAAAAGGGAATAAAATCGCATCAAGGCCCCGAACACCAGCTGGAGAACGCCGTTCTCAGGCTTGACTCTTTGAAGTAATCTTGATAACTGGCTTCACTTTTGAGAAAAAGGAAAAATTAATAAACAGTGTCTACATAATTTTAAATCCACTGTCCCACTTATTAAATAAAAATGAGTGCTGTCTTCATCGTCTAAAAAATTAAATCTCTACATAAAGATTTAAAGCTGTATTTAACTTATTTCCTGAGAAGTGTCACTCAGCAACTGGAGCTTGGCATCTGGGGACCGCGAGCTGGCAGGGCCCCTGACTCGCACAAGGTGTGCTGGAGATGGGCAGTGCTGTCAAGGCCATTCTAGAAGCGGGCCCAGGCCCAGAAGCAGGAGCCGATGTGTCACAGGAGGGAAGGGTCCCAGGCGCGCCGAGCGGCCCTCGCAGGGCTGACAGGCGTCTGCCGGGCCCCGGCCTGTCACCCCTGTGTTTTGTGAAACCCTCACGTTGCATTTAGGTTTCCGCAGCGTTTTCCTACAGCCTGACTACTCGGTCACAGGCTAACGACATTTGAGCAGGAAGAAGGTCAAAGCTATCATTATGGTGGTGACAACCAATCACAGTGGGAAAAATAAGTTTTATTTATTACTCTTAATACAAGAAACCTTTACTGTGGAATATAATTGCACTGTCACTACACACCAGAGATTTTTAATCCCCAATCATCTTAACATATTTTACAGTTCATTACCCTTCCAGCTAGATACTGCAGGAAGGACTCTCCTGAGCCTATACAAAAGCATTAAAAAATCTACTATTTTTACACTCATATTTCAACCATGCAAAATACTGAATAGGGAATTTGAAACAGAGGCTAAGAACTTGTACATTTCCAATGAACACTGGGATGAAAATATACATCTCATAATCAATTTTAAATCCCTCCACTAAAGTTTAGAGCATCTAAAATTATGAATCACTGAAAGCGACGGAGGCTGTGAAACATACAGGTTAGGCTTTTAAAGTGGTTTTATGACAACCAACCTGGCAGTGTCCAGACTAAGCAAGACAGACTACACACCTTACCAACAGCACATACAATCCTGCAGCTGAGACAAAGTTTGCCTTTAGGAAGAGATTGCCTGTTATGATTCTCATAAGTTCTAATAAGTGTCACTATGAAAAGGTAAGCAGTTGTATCACTGAATTTTGTTCAGTAAAAACTTATCATTTGGGGTCATTTTCACACATTGTAGCTCATGCATCTTGCCCTGCATGGATTGAATTTAGACTTCATCACAATTTTACCATGACAGTTGTCTAGTTAGCTAAACCACATCATAAAAACATAATCCACTTTTTACAGACTTCTGGATTCTGCAAATGCTGCTCTTTTGGATTTGAGGTGCTTGCCCTTTCAGCTCTATAATGAACTTGAGACTAGACATTAAGATGAACTTACATTCTCTGTAGCCCTTACCTAGCAACCCACCCTTCACTATTAAGGATAATTTCCACAAAGTAACTTTTTAAAGTGCTGTTGTTTGAATATGACTTTTTATTTGGAAGCTGTGACAAGTCTATACTAGAATGTAGTCATTTTATCAATTTGTAGTAAACTTTCCCCCAAATTATAAGAATTTACAGAAAAACCAGCTTCAACGCAAAATGCCAAGCTGTTATTACAAACTGCAATTGCCGGGATCATAAAGAGTTTTCCACTGTCAGCATTTTTTTAAAAAACAACAATGTCTCTATTTCAAACTATGTGCAAAGCTTCTTTTTTACTTTTGAATAAAGGAAGAAGGCCATTCTGAATATTTCTAAAGATCTCATCAGAAGAAAATCAATGCAAAACAAGGAGCAATGCCCTCCATTCATAATGAGTTACCTGAACTACTGGAAGTTTGGCTGGTTTCCCAACAGAGCTGGAACCTGAAATTCCTCTATTTGTAAGTATTTACAAAGCCAAAAAAATAGGAGAGGGGAAGAAAAGCTAATGATTAAATCAAATTAACACAGGTTAATGACTGGTGGTAAGAATGGGGAATGAAATATTTACTCAGCATTTTTATTTTAGAATATAAAGGAACTTGTGCAAAAACAGCTTTAGGAAGTTCTACCTTCATAGATTAGTGAGTCTTTTATTCCAGATATAACAAGTCCCCTTGCAAAGACTAGAAGTTGAGCAGACCAAGATCAAAGTAGATGCTCTAGCAATTAAAGCTCAGAAGGTAACCCAGCCTAGGGGGCTCAGTGGTTGAGCATCGACCCATGAACCAGGAGGTCACAGTTCGATTCCCGGTCGGGGCACATGCCCGGGTTGTGGGCTCGATCCCCAGTAAGGGGTGTGCATGAGGCAGCCAATAGGTGATTCTCTCATCATTGATGTTTCTATCTCTCTCTCCCTCTCCCTTCCTCTCTCTGAAATCAATAAAAATAAAAATAAATATATTAAACCTCAGAAGGTAGATAAGAAATGAGCTGGGCTGAGCTAAGACCATGAATTAAGTGCTGTGCACTGTCACCCATTCAGGTTACCCCAGATTGTGGTCTTTACCACAATCTTCTGAGTGGCCATGAATAGTCTTAGTTACATAGATAAGGAAACCGAGGCTCAAAGCATTTCATAAACTTGCCCAAGCTTACAAAGCTGGTTAATGGCAGAGCCTACCTCTGATCTCAAGTCAGGTAATTTCCAAATTTATGTTCTTACTGCCAACTATAAATCTGCCCAAGGAAGAGAGAACAGCAGCTATAAGGCAAGCTATCTTTTTGTTTGTTTTTAAGGATAATAGAAATTAGTGGGCTGGCTAGAAAAAAAGTTTACTACTGATAAAAATTAAAATATGCTTTTGTGGTGGTACTGTACATTGTCTAGGAAGCTTAAAAGTATGACTTGTCCGATGATTTTTTTCAAAATTCGTCAGAGTATGAGATAGTTTTGGAATTCCTTCTAACACAAGAATTGTGCCAGGAAAATGCTTGCTTTGACAGACAACGAGACATGGCTTAGAGGAGACTGTAAAGGGGCCTCGTGACAGCCTGTTTCACTCTATAGAATTTAAATCCGGTTTGGAAACCGCAGACTGCCTTACTCAAGAGCATTTCTTGTGAATGACTGGGGAGGGATAGAGCCTATTCATCTCATTTTCTTTTTTTGGTCTGGTATCTTACTCCTGGCAGAAACTTACACATTATCAATCATTTTTAAATAACCTACTTTTCAATAGGCTATTTTAAAGGAATCTAGTATCTTGGCCACAGATACTATTGGAGAACCAGCTAAGAGGAGCATACCTGGCTGGGGGGAGCAGGGAGTAGAGTCTGCATGGAATGAGAGACCTATAGCACGTGAGTTAAGTGCTCTCAATCTTAAAATTGATTATCTGGTTTTGAACTGTGTTTCTGTTAACTGGCTATTTCTGTATCCACTGGATTAAATGAGATAACTCATGGACACTTAATGCAGCCTGGCACATGGGAATAATGACTGGGTAATAATAGTAGTCATCATTAATATTCTCAAACCAGGCTGATCATCATAGATGCCTAAACTTCCAACGGATATTCAGCATCAGGGAGTGTGCCTGAGTTTATAGATGCTATTTCATAAAAGCTTTTCCGCTGAATCGGGTGAGCTGCCAAGGTTAGGAACAACTGGCCTAGAGCTATGGTTTTCAAATAGCTTTTTATGTATTTTGTTTACAGGTCAAGGTGAAATTTTCTCAGACCAAAAAGAAAAAAAGAGTTAGAAGCCATTAGCCTACAGAAAAACCACTTGTCCCTAAAACAAGTGTAAAGACAAGGCCAGAAGAAAGGATGCAGGAATGGGACGTCCACCTGGGCTGACAAATAGAGGCCAGCCTTTACTCTTGCATTGCTGAGTCTGGGCTTTGGCCTCCGGCATGCCAGGCCAGACACGTACAAATAGTTGAAGTCTCTGGTAATGTGGTGCAGTAGAAACAGTAGAAATGATCAATTAGAATGTTTGAATATTGACTATACCACATAGGGGCCATGTGGTCTCAGGGTCTACTTCTCTTGGCCTATTTCTTCTGTAAAATAGAGATAATGATATACCGAGAGTTTGTAGGAGATAAAATTAAGAGAGTATGGCTTTTTTTTAAAAAAAAAAAAAGCTTCAGATCAATGTAAGGGGGTTTGATTTTTACATTACATCCATGAGATGTGAAGTCCAAGGTGGCAGGAGGTATAAGCATTGCATCTGGCATGATCGTCTGAAGACTGGCTTCTAGAAGAATCACACAGTCCAGACGACAAAATGCCCAAATGTCTTTTGAGCCAGATCAACTCTAGATACTGAGAAAGAAAAAAAATGAAATGTAAACTAGTTAAAATTATAAAATATTTTAAAACTTCCAATGCATTTTTCAAGGAACCTCAGTATGTTTGGAAGAAGGGGAAGGCATAGGCCCCAAATGGGAAGTCAAATGCAAATTACAGCGACAGGCACCAACCCAAAATGGTGAGAATCCTCATGGGATTGCATTTCGCTCTGGTGTGTAATTTTGTAAATAAATGTAGATGTCAACAAAATTGACAGATTTTCCAAAGAGAAGACCTAGTACAAGAGAGACCTCAACATGTGTACAAGCTCAAACAAGCGCCCAGGCACAGAAGCAGTGACCTGGAGTGAGAAGCGGCCTAGGAAAAGCAGCTTTCACCTTCCTTTAGTCCTTTCTAAACTGTAATTGCTCAGTTAAAATTTTAAGGGCAAATAGTCATTTTTTTTTCCCCTTTAGAGAAGTAACATTAATGATGTTTTAGACTAGTATTAATGCTAAAAAAAAATGTAAGTTTTCTCCAAAGTACTGCTTTTCTCCTTCCCTCCATTTTCTCCTAGAAAGTTCCTAACTCACCTTCCAGGCTTCAGCTTGAACTTCAGATCCTCTAGAAGGCATCTCTAACCCCCCCCCCCCCAAGCTTCTCAGATGCTCTGGGTCCAACACAGCGCTTATGCTCTACTTAGATGTCGCGCACGGTGCTGGCCTCCCAGGGACAGACCTTCAGCTCCTGGACGCAGGGGCAGCTTTCCAGCTCTGAGCTCACAGGACGAGACTCATAACTGTGTTGACAGTATGAGCAAATGCTTCTCAAAGTGTTTCCCCAGAAGCTGCAGCTTCACCTGGGAATTAGTGAAAACTGCTAATCTTTAAACCTCACACCAGACCCACTGAATCAGGAACTTGAGGACAGGGGCCCCGTGATCTGTTTTAAGAAGCCCACCAGGTGATTCCGACGCATGCTGAGCTGAGACAGACCATGGAGTAGCTCCTAAAAAAGTAGTGATGTGCGTGACTTAGAACAGGCGGGAGAGAACAGCACGGCCAGTGTGGCTCAAGAGATGCCCCAGTTCGCATATTCTCTACAGACACTTTCTCTCTGATGAGGCCTTCCTGCTTCTGTGAGGTTATTTGTTTATGATTATTCTTTGAGGACACAGGAGCATAGAAAGCAGTTAGTAATGATTTTTGGTAGCTATATGGTAAAAAACAATGACAATTTAGCCTTTTTCCAGCACTTACCTGTCTATAGAGGTTACTGGAACAACACTGAAAATAAAATAGTTTAAAAAATAAACAAAAAGAAGCCCCCTAAATTTGTTCCCAAGTCAAAATTGTAATAAAAATGCGCCTCAAGTTGAAAAGCCTTTGAGGGGAGACTGTAGGCTGCAGAAAGCAGATTTTTAAGGAATGCTCATTTTGATCAGTTTTTCCCCCACTCAAAGTAAATACTGTATGTATTTCTATAGCACCTAATGCTACAGCATTGCATAAAGAACAAGATATTATAGAAAAGACCTTCATAGCATATTTCTTTAAATTCATCTTGGAGCAATACAAACACCAATTATATCTGAAACAGCTACTTAGATTTGGGCCTAATCAAGAGACTAGTTGACTACCCACTAAAAATCTTTCATGAACTGAAACGTTACTGAGAGATTAGAAATACGTCTCTAAGAGGAGGCAGAGATGATTTTCATATTTTGAATAATGTTGCTGCATCACAACCTCTCCCTGTCCCTTGCATACCTTCTCTTTAGGATGGCTGACCAGGAGGGTTGAAAAGGCTAAGAATGAAAAATGACTCACTAGGCTCCTTTCTGGTTTTATACGAAATCTCTGCAGACCCAGACACCGCCATGTATTTTCCACCTGAGCTGTGGAAAGAACGATCATTACGAATTTTGTTCCAAATGGGCACTTACTTATGCACCACTTTCTTGAGAGAAAAATACGACAGGTGGTCACACAAACACCTGAAATTCTCAGGGCTTCCTGTCTCTGACAGCAGGCGCACTTGACACTTCCAGTGTCAAATGTGGGAAATCCAATTCATCCTGGAGCTGGGGAGGCTGCAGTAAACCAAAATATGCCCTCTATTATTCTTTTCTAATTCTCAACACTATCCTTTTTCTAAGTTTTGTTCTGCTCAGTGAGTTTGGATCTTATTTTTCTTCACCAAAAGAATGAACATTGAAACACTGTAATATGACTACAACAGAATCACAGCTTCCTCTGGGTTATTAGTGTACGAACTTGAAAACAAAATCCTGGAAAGGAGAGTTTTAAAGGGTGTGTTATCAGAATTGCTACTTGCAAGGGTTTACAAGTGGAGAAATTTATCACTTATTTAAAACATGAAACTATTTTCATGTTACATCAATATGCATGTCTAGAAGCTTGTTTAAGGAAACTATTCACCATGCAAAGTTTTAAACGCACAGTATCAAAGAATAATTTTTGACATTTTGATTCATACATGCTTATAAAGCTCCAAGACAACATGGTTTAATTATAAAACATATTTCTACTGCCTTAGTCATGCCAATTAAATTTGATTGGATACTTTCTTTATTCAACAAGCCCCTTTCATGTCATTTTAATTTACTGTCAAAGCAGCCTGAATATTGGAAACTAAATTATTTACTACAGCCCATAAGCCAATAATGTTCCATTTGTCTCGTACAGAGGGAGACTAGACTAACAAGATTATTAAGGACATTACTTGTAATAGTGAATGTCCTTCACTTTATTTGAGCTGCATGCTGTGCTTTCAGAGATCAGACTTCAAAAGGGTTCCATTTCATTCCGTCACAGAACCTCTGATATAAATTATTCTCTGCTCCCTTTGTAATATCTGATCAGAGAGAAAGTGGACCCAATATTGCTGGTTGAAATGGAAGCACAGTCTCTTCTAAGATAGCTACATAGTTTATTTGTGTTAAACACCTTTGATGCACTCCCGTGTGCCGATGCTGCAAAACAGGGTGAAATCAGTGGAATTTATCTCATAGTAATAATATTTCGCACATTAAATTCACAAAAGCATTTTGTTCTCACTGTCTTGAATGCAAGCAATGCTTCTAAGATTCTCAGATACATAAGTAAATCAACAATGTTAGTTTTCAGAAAATCACAGAGTTCAGTAGGCATTGTAGATCTGGACAGACACTTCCTGCAGAGCTCCATAATTATGAAATCCTAGAAATGAATTAAAAATGTCTCAAGTAGAAGCACTATTCAAGGCAGAGGAAATAAACAGCTATAGTAAACTAATGTGCCCATGGTCCAAGGGAATTCTGCTGAGGTTAGCCTCATGCTAAGACTTATTTAACATCTTCATTAGTGGGCTGGAGAGGGAAGAAACACATCAATTATAATCACAAATGGCAATTAATTGGCAAGTGTTGTAATTATTAGTATAAAAATGAAAAAGAACACAAAGAGGGCTGCAGAGGCCAAACCTACAGGAAAAAACCTTCTAAAATGGCAACTGACGAGTAAATTAAAAGGCTATACCAGAGCAGAAATATTAAGTCCCAAAGAGGTGCTTGGAAACAACCTTTTAAAAGATCACAAAATGATGTCAGACTAGGATCCAGCTGTAAAACAACTAAAATCATGGTCAAAGGGAGTGGGGGGTGATGTGGTTGGTCTCTCAGGAGAGGAGGAAAGCAGAGCTGTCAACTCTCAAGGAAGTCGTGGGAAAAACCAAATACTACCTTCACTTCTACAGTAGTTAATCAGATATTATTAAAGAAAAGTCGTAACCAGAAAAAGGGTAAAATAATATATTTTACAAAAAATGTTTATTCTGGCTCAATGATGAATGAAAATACCATAGACTAGCATATCAGAGGAGGGCTTCATTTCATTTCATGTAATGAAATCAGACAGTGGTTCTTTTTATGTTCCTCACACCCACGGTGCTCCAAAAATTATTTAATAAGGCTCAGAGGAGCATAGGAAATATAAAGTTAGAAGTAGGTGAGAAAAAAAAGAAAGAGAACAGTAGGGAAATAAACTGGAGGCAGGAAGTGGCCTGATAAATGCTGAGCTGTCATCTGGCCACTCTGTGAAGGAGTGTCCAGAGCAGAGCGCTCAGACTTCCACGTGAACCGGTCTAACTCCTGAATAACATGCCAGACACCCTGCACCGGCGCACCTTGGAGATATTCGGGTTCGACTCCAGACCACCACGGAGTGGGTATAGCAACGAAGCAAGTCCTAACCTTTTCCTGGTGGAGGGCCTTGCCTTCAATTTGTAAAAAATGCAACATCTGTGGAACGCAATAAAGGGAGACACAATAAGACAAGGGGGGCCTGGATATCACAAAAGATTATCAAGTCATTCTCTTTCATAAATGCATGCAAGGTAAAAACAATTCTACCAAAAGAACAGAAAGAATTACATTGTGCAATTGACGTAAAGCACATTTTCCCCAGTAATGTGAAATACGCTATTGCTTCGACCATTAAGCAATCAACCATCTTTTGATAAAGGAAAATATAGTAGGGCCTTAGCCACATTTGAGGGGTTCTACATGCTGTGGTTAAAAGCAAGGCATTCTCTCATAAGTTTTCCTTCAGTTACTGCACGGTTTAACTCAATTATAAAAAGAAAATCTATTTCTAATTTTGTTGAAGTAAATGCTTGTGAAGGGAGCAAATTGCACTCTTTAGGCAATAGGTCTCAATTCGGAGGCTGGAGAGCACAAGGTGACACTCCTGCATCCGGCGCAGGCTTATGCAATCATGGGCAAATGTTTCAAGGCAAACGCGGCTATAATGTTTATGTTAAAAACACTAGGTTATGGCTGCAGTCAGACATTCTATATCCCTCAAGTGTTGAAAATAAATTGTTTCTTTTTGCACACAAGAGATGGAGATTATCAAGGTGAAACACGACAGAAAATTTGCAGACAATGGTCTTGTCCGTAAGCAAGGCTTGCTTCCTGGTGCTGGTTGATAAAAACAGTACCCCACAGGCCACTGTGTGTTGCCTTAATGAGTCAAATGACAATGAATTTTGAACAAAGAGCCTTGAAAAAAATGGTTTTGTTGTTACCTGTCTTCTACTGAAATTCTACTCACACATAAAACAACAAAGTTTTGAAGTCAAACGGTGCCTAGAGACAGGTTTTTATCTACTCTTAAGGTGGCGGTAAGCCTGGCACACGTCAGGTTCTGGGTAATTACCTGTTAAGGATTTGGATACATGGGTTCTCTATAAGCTCAGGCCTCTCTCCTACCTGGCCACCCCGCCTTGTGGAAACTCCCCTTATCACTCAACTAAAAGAAAACCAGTATTCTCAATACCAACACGGTGAGAAGTCCTCTCACCTTTTCTCCCCTCAGAGCCCCAGGAAGAACAAGCCAGAAGAAAATAAATGTGGGGCCAAATATACACCGTTTTTAAAAAGATATAAACTTGCTGATACCATGTTGACTGACCCTAAGCGCCCTGAGTTCTTGATCACATACCTTCATGACCTGAAGGACATCTGACGAGCAGCGATGATTTATTATGACTCCCAGGACCTTGTACAACTTGCGAAAGTTGAGACTTTACCCCAACTTGTGTACATATTAGTTACAGCTGACTAAATTACCAGACATTACACATGAAGCAAGACTTTCCATATTCATTTTATATGCCATGCTGTGATTTATTCCTCCATTATTAGACCATTTGCCTTGGTAAAAGAGCTAATTACTAAATCCACTAACACAAATGGGAAGAACTAGCTCATCACACTGCCCCATGAGGTAAAAGTTACAAGAAGAATTTCATGACAGCCTTGAGTCAATTATACTATGATTTCATTTCAATAATACATGTCTGCCGACAGTATCGTATTTTGTCATTTTAATTTCTTAAGACTTTTGAAATAACAGTGGCAGAAAATTAAATAAAACATTACATTTTAGGTCAAACTATTTGAATTTTTTTAAGTGCAGGGTTCATTTTCCCTCTGTATCAATGACTTATCTTCTTGATCCATGATCAATTTAATCTGAAACTAAAACATAACCATTCATAGTTTACTCAGGGAAGTGTATGTTTTATAATATTTGTCTATAGGACTACAAAAGTAGAAACAGAAACCAACTAATTGTAAAAACCAAGAAAATGTTTTTGATAAAATGACATTTTTAACTCATGAAATCCTTAATAGTTAATTATCCCAGTATTTCCTATTTGAATGTTATCAATATCAGCTTAAACATTTATAATCCTTGAATTGTCTGGGATCTGCAGGAAATATGTTTACAATGTCCATAATTTCTCTGGAGTTAATTTCTCACATTTCTTAGCTCCAAATTAAAGATAGACAAAGATATGCCTTGCAGACTTTGATTTATCAATCATGCGTCTTGCCAAAACATACTTCATTTTCCATAATGAAAAAGAAGCTGACCAATGTTTCAATGTATTTCTTTTTCGGTATTTCATTTTGGAGAATGTGCTATGAATTCACAAGATTAGATTCTTTATGCAAAAGCAGAAATGCACACTGTATTCTGCTGTGAAATGTACATGATAAAAACGAAGCATGTATAAATATATTGTAAAGATATGTATTTTAATGTTGTAATTATAGTGTATGCAAAATGCCTAGTATATATACTGCATTCAGACATTTTAATATACATATCTGCTTTATGTAAAATCTATGCATAAAGTTCTATAAATAAAATTGTGAGATAGAGTAACATTTCAAAATAGAAAATACATGTTATGCAAATATATAGATATATATGTATTAATGTATATTTTCCTGATTGAACTCTATATACCACCCTCCATTTTGACTGAAACAGTGAAATAACTAGCATGTTGCCTCTCTGAAGCCGAAAGCAATTTCCTTTTCTAATTTTAGTTATGCAAAGCCTATGGGCATCATCAGCATTTAGTAATTAGTTTTATAATTACTGCTGTTTTGCTCACTGTCATTCAATTTTTCTTACAACATGGTCTGGGATTGAAACATCCCACATCCACAGCTGTGTAAATTGCTATCCATTTATATGGCAAAAAAAGTAACATTCCACATACATCATTATTCAGTCAAGAATGTGTTGCTGGTGCTTAGGTGATGCCTTGGGTACATAAGCTGCCCACTAAAATGCCAAGAAAAATGGCATTCCAAATTCCAGGGAATGCTGCCTACCAAGGTAGAGAGAGAACATGAAAGCTGCCAGATGAGCGAGAGACATCCAAGAGTGTGATGAGATAAGGAAATCTAAAGTTCCTGACGTCAAGACAAGCATTTACGGTGTTAAATACCAGTCCTTTCTCTCCAGAGGAAGGAAGAAATGAACATACCCGCATGTCTCCATAGCTGTTCTGCTCTGTTAAAAACTATTGTGTTTCTTCCAAAGGGTAACCAAAGCCTAAGAAAGGTTTCAATCATGATAAGATTAAATTTCCCTAAAACCCACTGAAAAAGTCAAAGCCAGCTCACTACTTGGATACTAGTTTAATTTAACTAATAAATTGTACAATTAAAACACTGACCTATCTCTCCTGAAGACTGAAAACTTCAAAGCTAATCGAGTTTTGGTCTAATGTTGCTGTGGTAAATATAAACTTAAAAACCCTCTCCACGAAACTCAGAGCGTTCTTTAAATACATCTTTGAATATACTACTCACAGTTACATTCTCTTAAGAATTGTGGAAAATCAAAACAAAATGATTGTGAGTCTCATTTCACAGACTAAAGTCTGTAGGCCAGGCCTGGGGATGTTTATCAACCCATGTCACAGGGATTTGGCTTCGAAGCTGCCTGTAAATCTCAGGACATCTGCCTCAGGAAAACGCAGCGACACACTCCAATATTAAGAGCCTGTCTAGACTTGAACACGCCACTCAGTGCCTCTGTGCCTTACTGTTCTCACCAGTAAAACTGTAGAGTGCCTGGCACAAGGTCACCAAGTGGCTAAAGTAAGAGGAGGACAACGAAGGCCCTCTAAAAAGAACAGGGCTCTCGCCATGGAGCTGCTCAGGTTCCAGACTCTCCCCCTGAGACCTCTGGCTACAGAGAAGGGCACAGGACAGGACTGTTCTTTAGCTTGATAAGCAAGCAATTCACAGCATCTGCTATCGGATTCTCTCACAAATGCTTTCTAGATTTTTTTGTTTTTAATTCTCACTCAAGGATATGCTCTTATTGATTTTTAGAGAGAGAGGAAAGGAGAGGGGGGAGAGAGAGGAAGGGGGTGAGAGAGAGAGAGAAACATCAATGTGAGAGAGAAATACCAATTGGCTGGCTCCCTTACATACCCTGACCGGGAATCAAACCCACAACCTTTTGGTGTACAGGACAACGCTCCAACCAGCTGAGCCACCCGGCCCCTGGCCAGGCTAGATATTTTTAATATCAAAAGTCTTATTTCTATAAATAAATTACAAATGTTTCAAGAACAAAAATTCCTCTTCTATTTCTTTCCTATTCTTAAGCACTAGGAACACACGGCAGGCGGTTAATACATACTCTTTATTCTAAATGAATAAATAAAACTACAGTGGGGTAAGAGGAGGGGAAGAACTGCTAACAACGGAGAGGCGCTGAGCCGGGAGCCGCCCGAGCGCCAGGCGGGAGCGGCGAGGAGCGGGGTGAAACCAGGAGAGAGCAGGCGGCGGGGGAAGGCCGCGGCCCCGCCACCTCGGAGCAGGAGCAAGCACCTCGCGTCCTTCCTTCTCGGAGGAAGGCAGTAAGGACAGAACAGCAGCACCCACCCTGGGCCGGGCTTCACACCACTGAGCAAATGGCTAAAAGATGCACGGAATAGATGCCAAGCAGCTCCAAGGAGGGCACCCACAAAACACTCATTATCTTGCATTCAAGATATACTTGTGCCCAAAAGATTCATTTGACCCGGGGTTTCTGAAAGGGATAAGAAATCCTGATTTGAAACTTATTTCCTCTACTTAATGAAAGTAAATTAGGACCGAATATTTCAATTCCAATATTCAAATATTTCTTTTTCAAAACTCTGTCTGTATTTCTGTATTTGGGAATATATGTATATACATACACATACCATCTACTTAGAGGTTGTCTAGTATCTTTTCTATTCCCAGTTTTTATGGTTTCTCTCAAATAAAAGTCATAAAGAACACTGACGAGTTCTTCAAGGAAGGACTAACAGAGTTGTTGGTTTTGCTGTTACCACAGTGATCACAAGCTGCATTTTTCTTAACCTGCTAGCTGCAGATTGTTAAGTGAATGAAAAAGGAAAAGCCATAAACAGAACAAAAGCTGAAGAGATCAACCGCTATTTCAATGAACAAAAAGGCCATCAATCCCCACTCCTCATTCATAATAACACGTAATTCAGGCTTGCAGGTAGGAGAAAGCCAAAGAACAAACAAAAGAATAGCGGTTTCTCTTTAACACATTTACACAGAAATTAATGAACTTTAAAGGTGTCCATGGCAGGAGTGGGGGGGAGGGAGCAGAGGGATTCATTCATCAGAGTTATTGTAAACTTAAGAAATGTGGACGATCTTAAATTTATTTTTTTAAAAAACATATTTCATTACCACTGCACAGTTCTTCATTTACATACTGGCCTGATGAAGTGAATTATTTTCTATATGTCGTTTTATCTAGTTTGTAGTTTACAAACTAGGTACAAGTTAAATGCTGTGTATTTTCTAAATTTTACTTTGCCATTAAAGATATAACTATAATGCCAAATCTATTCAAGGCATCAGAAAGTCATATCAGCAAAGCCTATTACTAAGCCAAATGTTTACAGAAAGCAAATTGCAACACAAACAATCAAGAACCAAATATGGGAGTTTAGTAATTGTGATATGAACTAGAAATCTACTGTAACTTACTATTTATGGTTACAGATTTCTGAACTGATAGTGAACCTGAAAATTTTCTAAACAGACCAAATAAAAGTATGCAAACATTTTTTCTTTTTGACAAAGAAGAGAGTCGACACAAAGTGCAGCTAGTGTGTAAAACAGGCTCTGGTCTGGAAGCCATTGGCCACACTTGTCTCACCCAGTGACTCTTTCGAATCCAGTTCTAGTTTGTTAGGACTGAAGTGAATATGGGAGAGAAATGGGAACAGTAAGTGATTAGAATTTAGCTACACTAAACATTAAAAGTGCTAAGGGAAAAGCCATTTAATAAAATGCATCTAGAAGAGACATATCTGTAATCACAAAGGCACTCCCAGTTTCTTTATAAACCTTTCACAATAATTTTAATCAACAACTAAATTCCTATCACATCATGAGAAAGCAGGGTTCTTTGGAAAAGACAATAATCCTGGGGAAAACAGAAGGCAGTGGGAAAAGAGGAAGGCCAAATAAGAGATGAATTGATTCCATTTAAAAAAGCCAAAGGCATGAGTCTACAGGAGCTGAGCAGGGCTGCTGAGGACAGGACACTGTGGACATGGCTCATTCATAAGGTCGCCAGAAGTAGGAGCCGACTCTGTGGCACATAACACACGTGCCAAAATCCACTAAGTATGCTTCTTTAAATATTTAGAAATTTACTTTTACATCTACACTCACCTGAAGAATGCACTTGTTTATGGAAAGTCTCGTAAAAGTAATCATCGAATTTTATAAAAAAAAGAACAGCCACCAGAAGAAATTTCTCTGGAAAATTGAAGAAAAGTGCTGGCGAATCAAAAATAGGTTTCAGTACTTTCAGGAACTCTTTTAACTCAAATATATGTTTTAGTGTTTTGCTGTCACTGAGACTTCTTTTCCATTAGTGCTGTATCTACTACACATTATGAATTAGCATCATATTTGTGTCTGGTTACAAATCCTTTTATGCATTAAAAATGCACATTTAAAAGGAAAAAGTCTTCTTAAAGAGTCTGAATAAGAACAATACAAAAGAGGCAGAGCAGCAGGACTGTCTCTCATTATATTTGGTAGCACGGAATTAACAGGCTTAGATGCCAATAACTACGACCCTTTACCAAAACAGAGTTCAAGTGAGTAAGCACCTTACGTATGAAGACTGAATTTCCTTAAGGCACTTTAGGAAAGAAGAGGTCACCCCTAAATCCTTTCTATAACTGCTAATAGCTATTAATTCTAACTGCACTAAATATTAAGGGGTTAAAATAGGCATAAATTAACTTTATTGTCAATCATTACATACAGAAGAATAATTAACTCAGTATGTTTATTTATCTACTTTTGCTACTTGATTAAATGAATGATTGATGACAGGTTCCTTGTTTTCTTTTCTTCCTTTTTGTCAGTATAAATGATCAGTATGAAACTAAACGGTGACATTAAAATGAAATCATTAGCAACCAAATGCAGGCCAACTTACATGCAAGAGCTCTGTCTCCTTCGCTGTGAGAAACCTAATCGGATCCCTTCACACACCCCAAACAGCCGTATAGATGAACTTCCCCTCGATCTCTCCTGAGTCTGCTATGTCTATAATTATGCTTAAGGCCATTCATTTCTTTTACAGTCATTTTAAATAATGCTAATTTACAGCCTTCTGGGTTCACTGTTGCTCATATTTATGAACTGTTACTGTTTGGAATTTGTGGCCTTATTAGAACTAAAGTCCTTTAGGTAGACTCATTCAAAATTAAAATATCAAATAAATGACCAGTGATCACTGAAGACATTTGATTGGTCTAGGATATGTAATAAATTGATAACATTTGAAAAGGTTATTAGTTCTAGTGCTCTGCAGATCAGGTGACTAACAGTAGCAGCAGTGATCTATCGTGTACGATCAATATGGATAGAAGGTTTGTTATACATACGGGGTGTAAGTGGCATACAAAGCAATGGAGAGTTTTCTGCAGACCCCAGATCCACTGGCCAGTGCTACATGCCCTAGAAATCAAAGTGACAAATTAAGATCTCTGAGAAACCTTTATTTAAATATCTGATTTGAACCGGCTGCTCTTCTGAGCATTGCTTAATCGTGATTTAAAATGTTACCACTGTTGGACAATCTTGCTCTGTGTTTCTTTGAACAAGATCATGTAATGTAGTACCTCAAAGGGATAGTTTAAATAGGGAGCAAAAAGGAAAGGTAAAAAGAATATTCAAAGAAGAAGGAAGGCAAGAGGTGACTGCAGAACAAAGCCTGAGAACTCCGATTTCACTAACATATCGAATGTCCGTAATCACAGTAAGGGCGAGGTTTGCAGCCGACGTAATTCAAGAGACAGCGATGTGGACGGTGAAGCAGAGAGTGAGCTCAGCGAAGGACTAATGAGACCAGAGGATTATAAACCTCACACTGTGCAAGTCATCCCACTATTTCGTAGTATGTCACACAAAGAAAAACCATAAAAAACAAGTTTAGTTTACTATGAAATTATGACCTCATAGCATGTTTTCAACTTCTAACTACTACTGAGTGGGAGTGTGCGTGTAGTTCTTTGTTACACCACCAGAACGTCTCTGTTATGAAGATGGGGGCCTCAAAGCACCTACTCCCTTATTCCCCAAGTGCACCCTGGACAACCCAGTTAGTTATGGCTACAGGGAAGTCTAGGGATGGGTTCCGAAGGTTTTTTCCTGCTTGTGGAGTTCATTTACTCACTGCTAACAATAACAATGATACTGACATCAGTTGCACCACAATCTAAGCAACTGTCTACTTGCCAGTCTCAATTTATTTTTTGTGTTTTGGCTAGAAATGTGCTGGAATGCAATCAGTGCCTGATGGCTGATAAGACAAGGTGCTATGGTTACTAAATATATACCAGTTGTCTATATAGGAATTTTACAATCTAAATTTAAAGAACATAATTTTTCAGTCTTTCTTGTTCTTTGTACAGAGGCTAATGTTAATGGGTTTGGGCCTCCTGAACTTGTATATGGCATGGGCCAAACTGCATGACTTTCATTTGGTAAAACTGGTCAATATACATAGTTCACTTTAAGAAAGAGTCTTTGAACATCTCTCTTTTTTCCTTTACTTACATATATTTTGCATATAGACAGCAAGGGTAATTAATTTCCTTGTGTCTTCTACAGACACAAGGAAAAATGATGCTTATCTCATGAGGATTTAAACGTATGAAATGTGATCATGGACGTGCAACATCTTTGCATGTTTTTCTACCAAATTCGTACCTGAAAATGTCTTTGTACACAATAAAGACTGGTATAGTGATTCTATGATTTTAGAAAAAGATAATGCATTAGTGTAAAAAATAAATGACAGTAGATCTCCAACTGCACAACAAAGAGTGTGGACTCTTTAAACCACTAAAGTAATACCTGCCATGAGTAAAGAACAGGATGTGATACAGATCATTGTGTGCCCCCCAATATTTTTCTAAAATATACTGTCCTTAGACACAAGTCAGTAACCCAAATTTATTGCTTATATTTCTATTCCTTTTAAGAAAATTGAAAACATAAATGTAAAATAAATATTTGGGGGAATTATCACTTGCTTCTTTTCTTAGAAAAAACTGTTTTTACAAAATACAAATTGCCACAGATACTCTTTACCTAGAGTATTTCTCAAATATATAAGAAATGTGATTTTATTCACTTACAAGAGAAAATTTTATAAACAATTTTTCTGAGACTTGTCACTTTACCAAGTGCCGTACCCCTCTATGGGGGCACACATAAGTAAACAGAATTGTAATTGTCACTCTACATCCTTATTAAACTCAGGAAATATTTGAAAAACACTTCAGTAACTACTTAAAGTATGATGAAACAGGTCACCTGAATAATTTTTAAAATGTATCTTCATTAGTAACTTTCCACCATCACAGTTAGTACTTTTACCTTTTATAGTATATATAAAATGTGAAAATATAAGGGGACAGCATATATAGGTGGATTTAATTCTGGGTGGAGCAAAAATACTCCTGATTTAATAATACATGTAACTCCATTTAATTGAGCATTTTTCACACCTCAGACTGGATTGTTTAAAAAGTAAATACCTAAGATCCCAACTCCTAGAATGACAGGAAGCTTTTTATCAATTTCGTGAAAGTTCTATGGTCACCTTTGCTCTATGAACACCCTTACTGAATGGGTCGGCATTAACTGATGACATTATAAGTATATGATTTTGTATCTTAATAGAGCAGTCTAATTCTATCTTATCTAAATATCAAATGTATTCTTGAATAAAAATAGAAGGATTCTCAGACTTTTTTTTGTTTTAAATATATCTTTATTGACTTCAGAGAGAGGAAGGGAGAGGGAGAGAGAGAGATAGAAACATCAATGATGAGAGAGTCATTGATCGGCCGCCTCCTGCACGCTCCCTACTGGGGATCGAGCCCGCAACCCGGGCATGTGCCCTGACCGGGAATCGAACCCTGATCGCCTGGATCCTAGGTCAGTGCTCAACCGCCGAGCCACGCCCGGCCGGGCACTCAGATTTTATCCTATGCTGTTAAGGGAAGTGTGAAGATTCTTTCCCGGGGGTCTATAAATTTACAAAAATTATCTTATTTTCTTCACTCTGTCCCTGGAGTCAAAGAGAGCAGAGTCTACGGCTGTAGATTTCGGATAACCAGCGTGCAGATGACAGATCTGAGACTAGGTCCAGTTTTATACGAGAAGAACTGCACGGCACCTATGATATTAAACTACAGAGAATTAACACGTATTAATTTGGTTAAGTAAGTGCTTCTGGCATCTCCTTCAGCACTTCAACTCATTTTCAGAGAATGGACTGCTGTAAAAGAATGTGGGCTCATTAAGAGTTTATTTCCTCAAAATGCTGAAGGACAGCATGTTTCTACTGTAAGGAATCAGGAAACTGCATTTATTTCCTTAGCAGGGGGTACCATAAGGCCCCAGAGCTTCTTGTTTTTGAGCAAGCATCACAGGTTTGAAAATGAAGAATTTCATCTTATTGTCACACCCCGCCTTACCTCGTTTCAAGGCTGGCTGTGTTTTCTTTACACAGAATGAAATTTTAGTAGGAGCAGAAGCCAAATGCTTGAAATGAATGATCAACTTACAATTCGTATGAATCTATTCTTTCATGCCGCTCTGCTTAAAAATAGCATCATAAATGCACATCTGCAAAGACTGTGCAACCCCCCTTTCCTGAATTGTACAAATTATTAGAGTCGTTGACAAAAGATTTTTTTTGTTTAGGGGTTGGTCTGGGCACTCTCTTTGGCAGACTGCCACTGTTCTAGCAGCAGAAATATTGCTTGTAGAAAGCCACATTGTACCGAACAGCTGTTCTGCTAACACACTGAGCTAGCAACCCAAGAAATGACTGACTTCACATGTGAAGCAAAACTGTTCCCTCCCTTTGTGCTAATTTAAATGAAATAAAAGTACAGAACATTCTCTTCCACGCTGTCTAGTCTTCCCTCCCAATTATAGGCTTTAGTGGGACATGTGTGAGCCGGGTGCCAAGGGTCTTGTGCCACTCCAGCCACTGTCCCAGAGTTATGCTTGAGCGCTGGCTGTTCTACTGCAAGGTGCCCACGATGGCAGCCACTCTTCTGATCTAATCTTTTCTATATTTAGCTCTTAGGTGCGGATGGATTTTCTACAAACTATAGACATTAGAATTGCAAAATTAAAAAATACACCTCGTTCTGGCCTTTCTTCTCTCTCTATGAAAAGCTAAGACACTACAGAGAAGATATTAAAAAATTACATTTGATTAAACTCTTGGTTTATAAGCATGGTATGTGATTGCTGCTTTTGATTATTTGAGATTACGGTCAGATAACAGAACTATACACAGTAATTCTGTGCCCTACATGGTACTTGGATATTCTGTTTCAAATACTCTTTGGAAAGAACCCTCATAAGCTTACTTAACATGTGAGGGACTGCAATTCTCCTTAACCAGCACCATGTTTACAGCTTTAACTATATTTATGCATAAAAGATGATCTGATGCCAGTGAGTATCTAAAATAAAGACTCAGAAAAAATATTCATTTGAAAGTAGAACTTCATAAGGTAATTTTCTTGCAAAATAGTAAAGAACTATATTTGAAAATTACCTTAAATAAATTTAATATTCTCGCCTATGAGAAACTGCAATTTCAAATCCCATTCATCCCTAAGGTCCTGTTTAAAGGCTACCTTCTTGGCCTCCGCATTTGCGGTTAATCATTGTCTGTGATCGCACATCACTTTGCTCAGGCCTCTCTCAACATGAGTAATGTCCACCCGTGTTATTTTCTGAGCATGTGCGTCACTCCCACTAGATTATAAACTCCTAGGGGGTTCAGTTGTTTTCCCTCTTTGCATTCCCCTGGAGCCTATTATAGAGTCTTGCAATGTAATAAGCATTTAAATGCTTAGAGGGTAAATAGGTAAGTAAAGTGAAACAAGAAATACAGCCTGTTCCTGTTCTTTAATGTCAAAAACAAAAACAATTGTTATCCTAAAACCTACTCTATGATTATATCCTTAAAGCCAAAATTCTGAGGGAAATGTCAACTGTACCCATTGTTTCAGTAAATTGACCTTTCATTCTGGATACAGACTATTTTAAGAGTGCTTTTGTCTTCTTATCTCAATGAAATACTCACATATTAAGAACATTGTATATAATCAACTTTTATTTCTCATTATAGTAAGCATTAAAATAACATTAAGTTGCCTTATAATTCCCAAATTCCCTGTGTCATTTAAGAAAAACTAAAATTCCTCTACTCTGTCACATAATACACGTTAAGACTTTTTATATATTAGAATACCAAAGTGTGTTTCAAAATAAATACTGCATACTGAACATCTCTTCCTTCTGATTAAGGTCATTTTAGAAACACAATTTTTCCAGGGGAAAAAACAACAAAAATTTACCTCTAATGTGCTAAAAACCATAAACAGGGAATTCTAACATACCTTTGGGATTTCCGATAGAATCTAGGCTTACTGCACTGTAAGACCAGCTGGATTTTCAGGCCCCAAATCACCTTTTTTTTTTTTCCTTTCCCCAGAAAGAAAGCTGAGACCAAAGAAAGATGTTACTTGTACACAGTCACAAAGATTTTATCTCAGGAGTGTCCAACTCCAACTTCAGTGGCCAACACTTTGCTACTAACAAGGCGTTCTGAAGGCCCATTAAAGTGATTGGGATGATTAGCTTACATTGCATTTATAATTTTTCTGCCTTCACTGGTCTTTTTTTACATGGACTGTACCTTTATTACGATTTGTTAGAACTCCCTACAAGAGTCCCCTTCTCTAATCTCAGTAAAGGTACTATTTAACTTTTCCAACAGCAGATGTTCATACAGCAAAAAATTTAGTGACTCACAACAAGGCAGCTTGATCTTATCGCCTATCAGGTATAAATCACAAAATAGCATAGACCGAACAACTTGGTACAGATTTTCCTGCAACTTCAGGATCTCAGTACCCGCAGGAGATGCAACGAAGCGATCAGGTGCAAGGGATTAGGTGGCGTGTCAGCTAAGCAAACATTACTGCGCCACTTTACACAGTGCGGAGCACGCCCGAAGCGAGGCTGACCTGCAGCTGCGGCCTGTTTCTTCCTAACTCTCCAGAATGTACTGCATTTTGCTATGCGATCTTCACGTCTCTTTTCAAAATGGAAAATGAGAGCAATTTTGCTTTTATGCTAAGATTCTTGTAAAAACCTGGATACTATTCATCTATTTTTATAGAAGAAAGCCAATATTTTAAAGTATTTATATAAAACCCAAACTGTGTGCACAGTCTGTTTTCATCATCGGTGCTGATACTCAACACAGCCTTATTTCCCAAACTGTAAAATTATATATGAGTGATGGGTTTTAATTACAAAACATTTCTGGAAAAAAAAATCTTAAGTCTGTAGTGCTTTGGGAAGTTATGACTACGAACTCATAAATTTTAGCTTTTTCCCAACCTCTTAGCACAGTCCTAGTCACCCTCTGAGCACTCACTCAACACCTAGTTGCTGACAGATCTCCGTGATTTCTTAGTGACTGAGTTTTATTCCTTTAGTAACAAGTTTAAATTAATATGTTGTAAAAATTAAATCATACTATACCATTTGGACATATTTCTTTACTTTATGTACAAATGGTTTTTGAGATATGCTTATTTCTACCTGCAAATGACTAGTTCACTTTTACCAATCCATTCACTCTAATGCTGTAACATTAGATTCTTGATATATAAATCTCCCATTTCCTTTTTCTAATGATTCTGTTGTGAGGGTTACAGCCATATCATGCCTAAACCACCAGTTGAATCAGAAAGACAGTTAACAAATTATGTTGAAAAATAAATCAAAATAATTATTTAATTGAACTGACCAGTTATTTGATTAGTTAAGTCAAAATGACCAAATAGTAGTCCTGTGTAGACAAAGCTTTAATCATATTTTTCTTTCATAAGATCCTGAAGCTAGATACTAGCTGAAATGCCTTAGTTGGGGTTATTTGCTATGTTAACTTGAGAAGGCAGGCAAAAACAATTCGCCAGACAGCGCCAATAACTTTACATGACTTTACACTTCATTTTCAGCAATATATACAATGTAGAAAATAATATACAGCATGAAAACCTAGTAAGATATGCAACACCACACACTTGGCTGGCACACAATTTAGTTATGCTGGCCATTACAGTAAGTAGATTAGATGAGCACACAGCTCTGAAGATGATAAAAAACAAAAAGCAGCAAACAAAAATAACACAAACTCCATCAGCCACTCATTGTTACTGCTGTACTTTTAAAACAAACACAAGACTTAACCTGTTACAACAGTAGGATGTTTCTTAACACAATGGGTTATAAAAACTTACTTAAGTCCTTTCCAGTTCTAATGCTCTTTACAGGGTTAACAAACAATGACCTACAGGTCAAATCCAGCCTACCACCTGTTTCTGTACAACCCATAAGCTAAGATTTTTTTTTTTTTTTAATTTTAAACAGTGCCCAGCTGGACGTGGCTCAGTGGTTGAGTGTCGACCTAGGATCCAGGCAATCGGGGTTCGATTCCCGGTCAGGGCACATGCCCGGGTTGCGGGCTCGGTCCCCAGTCGGGGGCGTGCGGGAGGCAGCTGGTCAATGACTCTCTCATCATTGATGTTTCTCTCTCTCTCTCCCTCTCCTTTCCTCTCTCTGAAATCAATAAAGATACATTTTTTTAAAAATTTAAAGTTAAAAAATAAATCATAAGAATATTTCATGACATGTCATAATCAGATTTAAGCATCTACAAATAAAGTTTTATTGAAATACAGCCATACTCATTCAGTTATGAATTGCCCATGGCTGCTTTTGTGCCATAACAATAGAGCTGAGTAGCTGCAGCAGAGATTGAATGGCCCACACAGGCTAAATTATTTACTACCTGGTTCTTTACAAAAATGCTCACTGACCCCTGCTCTACAGCTCTATATCTAGTTTTTGTCTTGGCTGACTAACTTCCCCTTTTAGGCAATCTTTGACCAGGGTCAGAAGAATAGGCAAAGCAGAAGTAGTCATAACTTTTAGTGAAGACATCAGGGTGTGCACCTGTGCTTATGTGATTATTGACAGAAATAAGACATTTATAAAGTTTTTAAGAAAACTCTATGTAGACAGTTTAATCAACTTTCTTTCTTCCATATCCTGCCTGATACTGTAATTGTCAGTTAAGCACATTTCTTAAACAATACAACCAACACTGAAGCCCTAGAGAAGGTTGAGCCTATGAGGACTTAACACTGACCAGTTGGAAATGCAGAAAACTGGGACAGAACACACTTCCATTGGGCAGAGGTTTATTTTTCTTATGTTTCTGTCATTAGAGTAAATTATAGTGCTTTTTCGAAAATAGTCTTCTTAATTTGAAATAATTTTAGATTTACAGGATATTTGCAAAGTTAGTACAGAGAGTTCCTGTAATACTCAGCTTCCCCCAGTGTTAGCATCTAGGCCTTTTAAAGGATTCTTTTCATTGAATTATGAGGCCTTTGCCTTTAAATAGCCTAAAAATGTTTTCTGAATTTGGACACAATGGTAACATTTGATCTAAAAAGGGCTGGTCTGCCCAGCCGGGCGTGGCTCAGCAGTTGAGCATCAACCTAGGATCCAGGCGATCAAGGTTCGATTCCTGGTCAGGGCACATGCCCGGGTTGCGGGCTCGATCCCGTCAGGGGCGTGCAGGAGGCAGCCGATCAATGACTCTCTCATCAGTGATGTTTCAACTCTCTTTCTCCCTCTCCCTCTCCCTTCCTCTCTCTGAAATCAATAACGATATATTTTAGATAAATAAAAAAATTAAAAAATACAAAGGGCTGGTCTGTACACATGAGCCATGTGTGAGCACGTACGTTTATGTAAAACGTAAATGGGAAAAAGGGATACCTATGAATAGCTGAGGACACGTGCAGAACATAGAAGCTCTATTATGGAGAAAAATGTGCTGAACTGGGATTCCAAAAGCCCAAATTCCAGTCCCAAGTTTCTTATTGACTTTGTTTGTGTCACTAAACTTTTCTCTACATCATTTTTCTCAACATAATAGCAACAGAAGTGAAACCGATGATCTGTAAGATCTTTAAACTGAAAATCCTGTCGCCCTTCTGCTCCTGCCCAGGCTTTGACATTCACAAACATATTATGGACCCAGAGAGGATGTGAAATGTTGCAGTCAATCAGTATTCAAAGCCACTTTAGTTTTACAGGTGGAGGTCACCACGTTTATTAAGGCACAGCTAAGACTTATGCACAGAATCTAGAAAACTGTTTCTGAAAATTAAAGCCACAGTACAATTTCAATCACATGAAGCAGTCAGAGGTGACTCCTTTGCTATGCCCAGGAAACACTGTTATCTGCAGAGAGCTGAAACTATATATTGTGCTTTGCAAGAGATGATAGGACTAACAAAAGCACGTTAAACAATTCTAGCCCTAAGGAACAGAGCACACAGACTCAAAAGTCCTGAACAAGTGAGTAGAATGTAATATAATGCAATGGCACAGGATGCCATGACTAAAACATTACATTATCAAGAACTGGTAGACTCCTTCAAAGAAGTTGGATGTGATACAGAATATAAGTACGTTCCCTAAAATTTGTCAAGAGTAAAAGCAATATATAAAGTTATAAATTTAAATTTTGCCTATATCATATATTTGGCATTTGACTTTTTAATTTAAAACCTCATTGTGTGGTATCTTATTTTCCTCTCTTTCTTTTATAATGATTGCATATATAGAAACCTTGATAATCAAAAGATAAAAGTTTTTAAAAGAAGATACTATATCACATATTTTTGAACCCATAGCACAAGGGAGACATGATGCATTTTCTTTAAAGGGTTATTAAGTAAAAGAGAAGGAAAAGAGAAATTATTACAGATTATGAAGAGTTAGTGCATGTGGCTTTTGAAATTATTAATAAATAGCTTCAAGAAACCCAATAGTCCCAGGAGAGGCTAATTTGAGACAAGAACTGCAAAATCCTTTTTAAGGATTCGGTTTTGAATTAGAGAGTAAGCAATCATGCAGACCACAATCACTGACAGAATGAAAATCCCAATGAGGAAACTGAGGTAGAGAGGGCCTTATAAACCAGGTCACAGAGTACAATTTTATCAAAATCTCTCATGCCCTATCCTTCCTTTCTGTCCCTCATGTTTATTCCTCAATGAATGGTAAATACCTCTAGGGCCAGGGTCATGGCCCTTACTTGTGCATATGCCCCACAATATTAGCAGCGGACTCAGAGGACTGACTAAGATAAGGTACTCAGACATCTGCTGAATGGAAATGAATTTATACACCCAAGGCCCTTAAGGGTTTCTTGAGACTGGCTTTTAACTTTCAACTCCACAGCCTGTACTTTACATAAGAGAAACCCGTTGGGAGGGGGCCATTACAGGGCAGGGACTGGCAGCTACAATTCCTCCTAGTTCCTAATCTGTACACTGTTTATTTTCCCAGTGGTTTCACACTGTTCCCATCATTTGCCTTCCTTTTATTTTTACTCTTTTTTTTCTTCTTCCTAGTCTATGACTTAGACCCACCCTTAGCTCTCATCAGCATCAGCATCAGCTCTGCTAAATCAACCCCAAGATACAATCCAGTTCTATACAATTCAATTTAAAAACACGGTTAAATACTTATTGCTGTGGGTACTAAACATGGAAACACAAACATGTATAAGATGACTCAGGCTGTTCCCTCCAACAGCTCATAGTCTAAGTACAGAAATGGGTATATAAAGAAAATAATTAGGAACTGATAATAAAGCAACATAAGACTTATTAGCAATCTATAGGAAAAAAAAAAAAGACGTTCTCAGGAAGATCTACCTAAGAAAATTACACCTGAGTTGGTTTTGAAAACGATGAACAGGAGCTCAGCCAACCCTGACTAAGCCCCACAGGTAGCACCCCTGACACTAACTGTACACAGGGCTGGTGAGGCTTGAAGTACAGAGTACAGAAGAGGGTTCCAGAGGCAACAAAGCAGCCACAGGCCATGGCCACCAGAAGGGGTCAGTCGTAGTGCTGAACAGAGACAGGGAGAGCTGGGCAACAGTTCCCCTTCGAGCGGTCACAGAGGCCTGGGCGCAATGGTGAGAGAGCAGCCGCCCAAAGTGGAAGGAAAGGCGTTGGAGGAAGGTGCCCATTGCGCATTTTACACAAGTCTCAGAGTTTGTTCTGCCTGGGTTCAGATGCGGTCCAGGAATGTACTGCCCTTTGAATCCAAGTAGAACAAACTCTGAGGCTTGTGTAAAATTTGCCACTGTGTAAGCGGAGAGAGAAAGAGGGGGAGAGAAAGAGGGAGGGGGAAGGAGATTTGCAAACCAAATATCATTCAATGCTTATAGCATTAAAGTTTGATATCTTTTTTTCATCTGTTTTTGCACACTGCTCTTACACATCTACCATCACCATGAAAAGAGCTTTTCCCAAATATCTGCTGTCGCTTGACAGGGGGCAGACCTGAGCTAAACTCTCAGCAAGGATTCAAGCCCAGCCAGAGCTGTGGCAACACGTAGGACCACCCAGGCCATCCCAGTCTAGACTTGGCAACCCACAGAACAACTCTAGCTACATGAGTAAGAGCTTTGCGGCATGCTACTTGTAAGGGTTTGGCTGGTGACATGGACTGTGAAAGAATTCACAGCTAAAAGAAGAGATGTAGAGAGGAAGTTTATTTCACTTTCCAAAAGAGGAAAGGGCCAAGTACTGCTAGTCCATACGGGCAGGAAAGAAAGGGCCAGCCTGCTCTGTTAAGCAGTGGCTATTGCTAAGTGACAAGGAAGGGAGGGAGATTCTGGTGAAGGTGAGCAGATACCAGGATGTCTTGAAAAGTTAGTTTGTTGATTTCCAGGAGACAGTCCCGCAGATGTCCTAGGAAAGTGTCTTATCAATATCTTTCCCAAGCCTGTAAAACAAGCTTAGAACAAAAGTTATGAAGAATTCAAAGAGGCTTGTTTGAAGGGAGGGACAAGGGAACTTTCTACTAACTAGGGAACCCTCAGTGCAAATTATGCCTGAGTTGTGAGAACAGCAGAACAGCAGGGGGGAGGGGAATGCAAATGCAGCCTTGAGAGTAGCTTATCTTGACTGCAGTTTGAACAGAGCAGCTGTTATCAGAGGAGCTAACAATCTTGGGGTTTAATTACCAGGTGCGTCTCATAAATTGTGGAAGGCCACAGCAAAGGAAAGGAGAGGCCTCTTTCTGTCCCTAAGCTACTGAGATGTGGTCAGTGCTTGTTGCCCTGGCAATGGCTGCCTAGTACACCTGAGTATCCCCATGTTCTCAGTCATCTTTCTCACAGATATCCTCTCCTTGACTGAGTGTTTGGAGCTGAGGGTAATTCTGAGTGCTCGACAGTGACAGTGCCAGAGGAACTGAAAACAAGGGTGACCAGTCAAACTCTTCCACAGTGGCAGGCGGCAGGAAACCAGCACTGCTGTCGAGGATTCTTCATGCTGAACGTGGGCCACAGTCTCCCTCTGCAGCTACCAAAGCTTTTCCTGAGAAAAGGCGACACGTCACAGAACTAGTCTCAGACACTTGCTCTGCCAGCCTTAAGACCCACATTGGTCAGAAAGCCCTTCCTGCCCAGGGTCACAAATGATGATCCCAGGGAAGTGTGGCGATATAAGCATTCTTTTTCAAACATGATGTAAAATAAAGGTAAGAGGTAAGTTCTTAGATATTTTTTTCTTTTAGAAAAAAATAACTTCATGAGAAAGATCTAAAAAGATATTAGCGTGCCATGAAAATGCTTCCTTGGAAGCATACCTAAGAAATGGCAATTCTATGACATTAGATTTCCACAGGCCAGTAAACCCTGGCACTCGCTGCCAGACAGCAGTGAACATGGGCCGCTCATATTCTGGATGCTCCCATTTCCATTTGGTGCCAGCACCGACTTTGGATTGAGGCAAATGGAACTGAGACTTGAGCAGAGAGTCAGGCCCTCGGTGTCCTGAGGATGATGGAGGCAAGAACAGGAACCGAGCAGAAACCAAGTCTCCACCTCATCTCACTCTCCCAGTCCTACGGGGAGCTTCAGTGCAGAAGCCAAGGATTCAGTCTGGGTTCTGCAATTTGCCACATGTATACACCACAGGCAGGTATAGATGCTATGTCCTGATTCTAAGAACTTCATTTCACATGTTCTATTTTTTTTAATAATAAGGAATATATGACACTTGCCCGCAAACATGAAGGTCGCTTGGTAGACATAAATGCACAGTAACATCAGTAACATGCCAGGACTGAGCCTGGAAGACCTTTGAGCTGCTTAGAACACGAAGACTTATCACTCAGACATCCTTGGAATCTCTACCTTCTATGAAAACAGAACCATTTTGTAAAATGCTAAGTTTTGGGGATAACCATTATAGTGATTCAATGTTACTCTGAAGGGTGTCCTATACGTATTTACCCTGCATGACTATTTTAAAGAAACCCATTAAAAATCATTGCTTAAGTAACAATCTGGTCTTTGGCTAAGGAGAGATCATGTGTTGCTTAAGTAAAGACCTGCAGAAAAATCTACCAGTTAATTCAAAATACATGCCTGAAATAGTGAAGAGAAATTCTATGAAAATAGTAAAGTTCTGTCTTAATGTGTTTAGTCAATTTTAATCACCAATTGTCTTGCATATTTTTCAACTGTTTCCCTCCAAAGGCTAAAAATGTCTTGTATTTTACAGACAGTATTTTAACATTGCTGCCTGTCACACACATAGGCAAAATGTTTAAAAGCTGCAATGTTTAAATTAAAATAAAACTTATGCTTACAGTGGTAAGTATTCCTGGATTAATAGAGTTGCAGCAGATAGACTCCAAAAATTGACTGAAGTCTGTGATATTAAAAAGACGGAAAATTTATCTAGCTTTAGCAAATGTCAAATCAGCAGCTATTACTTTTAAGATTAATAAAAGATATAATGGTTTCCAGATAGCCTCTAAATAGAGATCACTATGAATGGGGAAGTGATTTACCAACAGTCACCACAATGAGATTTCTTTAAAGGTTACAATCATCAGTTATTTAGCTGAAACACTGCTGAGAATGCCTGGTCATTTCTTGAATAATGCATTATATTCATTGTAGATTTTATCTGTATTATAACAATACAGATATTTCTAAAATAATGGAAAAAACTATCTGTTACCTTCCAATTGCTTAACATACCATTTCCGTGAAGTAATTGACTCAGGACATATTACACACTGTCACCTGGGTGTTCCTTCTGCAAGCATAACTTGTAAATAATCTACACACAATGGGCATCACAAAACAAACTCATCAACCACTATAGACTTTTAAGAAAAGATGTGATGAATTCAGGGCAGAGTAAAGGACCTTTCTGAAGCAGTAAATTAAAATGATTAAATTTCTACATAGTTGTGTGAGACAAATTTAAGTTTAAGCTTTGACATTTAATTATTAACATGAACAACTCATCACATTTTTTAAAATGTTGCCTATAATGTATAAATACTTTTCATATAAATTTCCAAATGCCTTTAGGTTTATTCAAGAGGCTGCTTGGGGGAGCACAAAGTATAAGGTCTGTCGTTTTATTGTTGGATTATGAACTGCCCTTCCCGTGATGCTACAGGCTATTTATATAAGCTTGTTTATCCATATGAACTTCTTCAAGGGCACAACATAGAAGACTTTAATAAACTAAAACGAGTTTCTTTGATGTTGTTCCATGAATGTTTGATCAGTAGGAGTAGCAGGTTTGCATTAAAGAACTAGAGTAAAGCAGTAAAATATACATATACTGTGCAGCAGAACCAGTTTACAGAAAGTGCCCATTGCATGCCTAGCGGCTTCTGAGAGTCGGGGTAAACAGTATGGAGTCACGACGCTTACAGCACAGTTCTAGCCTGTCACCGGTTTACTAATAGTGGGAGCAAACATAACAACTTGGATTCTCTGCCAAAATCCAATGGAAAGTTTACAATAATAAAATCTGTGATCTCCTTCCAGGCTCCTAAACATCCATCCGAGCCTCCTTGCTTTTCTCATTGACATCGCCATGTCTTCACAGACTAAAAACCAAGAGAGCAGAGACCATGTTTGCTTCCCCCCCACACCTTTATCATAATAAGTAGTGAGAGAGTTGATTGAAGGCCACAAAGTCAAAATGAATTATTAGTCAAACCCAAAACTGAAAGAACTCTCACCTATAATGTTTGAGGATGGTGATACAGATCAAGTACCATCAAGTATCATTAGAAATGAATGTGATGTGATAGAAAGAACACTAGAAAGGCCAACAAATGGGATTCTAGTTTTAGATCTGCTCTTAACTGTAAACCCTTTGTACACCATTTCCCTCCCCTGTGAAACGGAGGCGTAGTTCTACATGCTCTATAATTCTGTATGTCTAAAAGGCCATGATTCTAAGATTAAGAAGGGCTATCACTAAACAGAAGAGTGCAGGGACAAGGGAACCATTCGATTTTTCTGCTTTGGTAGCCACCACTACCAAGAAAAACCTATAAACTACAAACTCCTTCAAAGAAAAATGGAAATCAAGGAAAAGATGATTATCCTAACCAACTTAATACAAGTCCAGGCCCTCAAGCAACATATTTAAAATGTAAAACAGCATTTTGTAGACTGTGTGATTTATAACCCTTTCTGCTTATCCCTCCATCTTGCACAATTTGGAATAAACATGAAGGCAGCCTATTGAATAAGCTCTTCTGTACATAATAAATATCTTCTAGGACTGTATTCACATCTTTAGCCTGGGAACGGGGAAGGCTGTAGGACCAAGTGGGCACCTACATTCGGAAGGACAGAGGGCTGTAAAGGACAGCGTAAATGTCCCCTGGTTTGTCTGTACTCTGCTGCTCTAAACTCACATCTTGCCCTTGAAGCTGCCTTGGCCCATGCTCTTCTCAACCTCTGAGTGTCAGTCTTCACTCTAGAGCCAGAGTCTGGGAACTATGGCTTGTGAGTCAGGTCTACTGACAGCTGCCTGCTTTTAAGTACAGTTTTATTAGAACACAGCCACGCCCTGTTGTTTGCATTTGTCCACGGCGGAGTTCATGCTGCAAGGGCAGGGCTGAGTTAACCCCCAAAGTCTAAAATATTTACTATATGGCCCTTTGCAGAAAATGTTTGCCAACCCCTGCTCTAGAGGGAAATAACTTGTTACAATTTAAATTCTAACTTTCCTTCTCTACAAACATAAGGAACACAGACCCTAAGTAGCAGCGGCAGAGGCAGGAAAAGACTGACACAGGCACATACACATACAGGGTGTCCCAAAAAATGTATACATGCTTTAACAGCTGATAGCTCAATTTTGAAAATGAAATGTATTTTAATAAACACTGCTTTTATAATTATTCAAAATGTGCGTATACATTTTGGGGGGACACCATATATATGATCACACCTCTGAGCACAGAAGTGTAAACAGCAACTGCCTTTGACCTCTCATTTTAATGTGAATCCTGTAAGGGTTACAGCTCCCCACTAGCACCCTTTCCTACAACAGCCAAGAATAACGGCCCTTCTCCAAAGGTAGCTGTCAAGGTGTCCTCACGTAATTAAAGAAACTAATTCCTCCCCCAGCAGACGTTGCCTGAAATTCTGCCAAATGTCCAGTTTTACTCCACCCTCATCAAGGATCTAGACACAAGGTTAGGCACAAGAAACCGGCAGATCCCTAAAGTCCAGTGCTTTGAATAACATAGCCTTAAGTTAGAAAATCAGTGAGCAACACATATACATTGATAAACATATGTGTTCATATTAAAATGCTAGAAATGCCATACATTATGAGGAGTTACAGGAACACCCAAGAAATACCTCTCTTAATTATCACAGTGAAAGCCTAAAATTTTAAAATAAGGATTTAAGGGTAACTGCACCAAGGATTTGGAGAACAAGCATATGTTTATATTTGGAACTTCTAGGCAATATGTATAGGGACTTGAAACATTAATACACGGATTGATTTTTTATTAGTTAATAAAATCACTGCTCAAAATGCCTGCTATAGTTTTCTTCCTTCCTTTGGTTACTAAAGACAGAAAATATTATCTCTACCCTTTAGCAAATATTCTCATACTCCACCCATCAATAAAAATTTGCATGTATTAGTATAACTTAAATTAAACCCATGAAGCACTTTAATGCGTCATTTCCTTCGCATTTCTCTGAAACCTTATAGAAAGTGATAGAATATTTAGGCTGACAAAGTTTTGAAAAGAAAATAGAAATAGAAGAGTTTCAGTTCACCTTCACATGGTGTCTTTCTCATGCAGAGTTCAGATTTCCACATTTGTGTCCCTTTAAAGGATTTGATATGCAGGGAAAGAAGAAAGGATGGTGGTAAACATTTCATCTCAGAGACAACTACAGGCCACCACACTCCAGAACGACCAGACACTTCAAACTTACCTTTTACTGATGTGTTTGGCGGAGGGCCTTCCATCCGCAAGTTCCACGGAGGGTCCCCCTGGTTAGCAAAGTCCCTCATTTTCAGATAGCTAATTGTAAGTCGAATGATGGACGCCTTGTCGAGCTGGCTCGTGATGGCTGCAGGAAGAGGCAATAGCTTGGCCAATTCATAGAACTCGAAATTTTCTTTTCCCCTGCGGGAGCGAGCAGCATCTCGGGATTTCTCCTTTCTCAACGCTTGTAAACTGAAATCAAAGAAGTGGAAAAGTGTTGTTTAGAACATATGATTTTCTCATCAGATAGAAACTGTTTTCTTTTTATTTCCTCTTTCCCTGGCAAAAAAAGCTCTAGCAAAATCTTCAAAATTCCAGGGGCCATGGTAAAATAAGTTCCAGACGATGTCCACTAAAACCATACATTCTACCTCTGGACTTAAATGCCATAAACTCAAGTGCAATGAGTAAAAAGAGTTTGCTTATTAGGGTTTTTTCCCTCCAGTGGACCATACATTAATATACGTTCATCGTTTCTTAGACAAGATTTACAGGTGATGCCTGGTGTTTTCAGCTATAAGCAATTTAAAGATCAGGCTTACAGTCACATATCTATTCTCAAGCTTGGTTTTGTTCATTTAACTATTACCCCAATGGGGTCGTAAGCCATCAAAAGGACACATTTTTAAAAATGTATTTCAATGATCAACTCTGGGTAAAAAGGGTAAATAGAAACACAATTCACAGGATCAACAAATGTTAATGTGCTTCCAGCCCTGGTAAGGACCAAGACCTTCAGTCAGATAAAGAAGACATCCCGTTAAAGAAGAACATTTCACCGTGACTTTAAAAATATTCTGGTAATTAGCTGATAAGTGAATACTTTCATTCTTTCATCAATGGACATACACTAATGAATGGATAGATTCTCTAAAATACTAGAGAAGTCAAACTTTAAGATAATATAAATTTAATGTTGAAAGACAAAGCCCTGTCTGGGTTATTGAAAATTATAAACATTATAGACATATTACTTCACAGAAGAGGCATCAGGTGGGATCCAGCATTTTCCTTTAACTATTCATGTGCATTTCTGTTTGAAGTTTGCTCACATTGCTGAGGGCAGAATCTGGCACCATTGAAGTCGCCTGTGAGCATCTGATGGGAGAATTGCACCTACTCTGAATTGCTCTGTTTTGTATCTGACAAGAAATAAATTCAAAATCAGACACTGATGATAGGTTCTTGGGCAATATTTACAGTATCCAGGTACTGTGAAAGTCATTTGTAAGTGTCCATTTTATTGAACTCTGAAGACATTTTAAATCTTGAATCCAGCATTCTGGTTTCCCACTGTACAATGAGAAAGAGAAACCAGAAAGGAGGTAAGACCAGAGGAACAGACTTGAATGAGTTTAAAGTGTGGCTCCAATCTCAGTAGTATAATATGGACAAGAACATTCCATACCCCATTAGAGCACGCCTTATATTGTTAATGATGTAAACACTGTATTCACTGCAGATACTCAAAATATCTTATTAAATCTCTATGCCATTTAAGTAATGCCATAATGTTCTGGTCTAATATCCCAAACAGTTTCATGTTTACTCTGTTAATAAAATATTCTACATTATCTAACTAATGTATTTTTCAGAACTAGAAAAGTTACTGCTATCATTTTCAGTCACAGCAGTCTCAGGTGACAAACCTTTTGTTTCTTGGTACTTCCCTAACTTACAAAGAAAAGATATGCAACTTACTTCCCAATATCTTAGTTGACCTCCATTCAATTCTCTAAATGATGGATGATGGCTTGTTGAAAATTATGTAAATAAAGTGAGAGAAGCCTTAAAATCTGACAAAGTATAAGTCTAACTGAGATCCAGGTTAGCATCTTATAATAACAGAATGATACATATCCCTCCCTCTCTATAATAAAAGCAATCTACCTAACACCATTTAAGTGACCTGTGCCAAAGAACTGTCTTTTCATCTGTTTCCTCTGCACTTGTAGAGTGCCCTGGTTCAAGTTCAGTGCTTTGCTCTCTTTGTGTTCTTGTAATCGAATACTACTCCAGAAGGTGGGCTGAACTCACAATTGTTTGGCCCAGTAAGTGACTATGATGGAGCTCTAGAGCAGAGGTTGCAAGCTCAAGGCTCGCAGGGTTAAGGCAGGGAATGTCAATGAGTGAAGAGGCCTGATGGCGACTATGGGGGCTGGAGGACAGCAGTCCAGGCAAAGGGACGCACACATACTTTCAGCCGACTGCAGCTTTGGGGGAAGGCAGGCCTGGTGCTGCCAGATTTCTGATTTTTCTATTTCTGGGGAACAAAAACTGAATTTTTACATGTCATTTCCAATTTTATGTTATGTTTTAATTTTATGTTAGCCAATTAAAATTTTAAAAATTATGCAAGCCCATTAAAATATGCCATTTAGTCAATAATGGAGCAGGGACTCATTTTTCTAATTGGGCAATAATTTGAGAGAACCATTTTTGAAGGTAGTTTTAACGGATAATATATGTAATTTTCCTTTATACATGTCACTCAAATGATCACAAATGAACTCATTTGTTATCTAATTAATATTACTAATATTCATGCTAGGAATTTCTCAATTCAACTGAAGCAACTAGAGGATTAGGCAATTATTCTGAAATTGATATTAATGCTTATCAATAATCTGAGGAAAAAACTAATCCTACAGGGAGGAAAGGCCAAGATCACAGGGAGCAACCCAATGGGCTCTAAAGCCTAGTAGAGGGAAACGGAATACATGGACAACGATGCCATTTGGTTCCCTGGCTAAGCACTGCCCTGACACTTGACTTTTCCAAAACAGCACTGAGCACAGCCTCCGTTATGTGTTCCTGCCCCACCTTCTTGTCGTGTTTCTCCCCTCCTCCCTTTTTACTCTAACACACGCTGTTACCCCACTGGAGTAATCTTCTTGGCCATAAACTCAATAACAAAGGGTTTCCATGACTTCCACATCACATCATTATGCAGACACCACAGTTCAGAAGACTTTCAGAATGATAGCACTGTGTCATAATAAGTAGTAATTGGTTTTGAAGGCAACAGCAATAAAATACAGTCAAAGGATTATAGAGGTTATAGAGATGCTGACAAAAATAGATGAAGCTAAAGACCTTAAGACAACAGCACAGATTGTGGATTAATCTTTTTGTCTGCTTTTGTGAAGTAGAGCCTAGTTATAAGCAATTTTCAAATTGAATTAAGGACTACATTAAAACCTAAAATAAACTTTGTCTTTATACATTCTGTTCTAAACCAAAAAAATATTTATAGACTACTAAAGAAAGGATGGGTTGTTTGTACATGAGTAAAATGTTGTAGAGCTTATCTCTGCCATCTAAAATATGATTAAATTTCAGATTCTCAATAAGTTACTCCCTGGGCCCAAACTCCCCACTGCTCTCATGCTCTTAGGATCTGGACAGCAGGAAGAAGGGACTTCCTTATGCTCAGCAATCAAAATTTCAACACTCTTTGATGGGCATGTTATCAACCTCACCAAGCATTACCACCAATAAAGACAAAAAAATCAGCAGCCATTTCAAAAGAGAGACAGATACATATATAGAGAGATAAATAAAATTTGGAAGTCCTATACAAAGTTGTGTGTGTATGTGTACACTTCGGGAAGAAAGTAAATAATTTTACGATTCTCCTTAGGGCTCTTATCTCCCCAGCCCAAAAGGGTAATGATCTAGTATCTACAATTTCCCCTTATAAACCTTATAAAGTTAAATCCCCCCTCTTTTTGTCATTGATGTTGCCAGAATTAATTTATCCTACATAAGTATCCTGGGTTTAAATGATATTATTTAATCTATGTTTCTTCTCAACACTTTGAAAGAATTTTTACAAGTTTCTAAAGTTATACCTAAAGCACAGACAAAAAGCAATTAAAAATTTTTACTGGTAATGACAGTGCATGTTGAATGAGAAGGGATTTTTATAATCCTTTTATGAATTTTAGGTCCCTTTGGCAAGTTGTGTGTATTGTGCGAAGACTCCTGGTGAAGGATTTAGAAGGCCCACCTTGGCCACTTGCCGCCATTGTGATTCTAAATCACAAAGTTGAGCCTCAATTTTATCATTTCATAAAATCAGGATGACAAGCAAGGGCATTTTTGGCAAATTCCCTGGGAATCACTATAAAGGAGTAAACTCCTTGGGCAATTCTAGATTTTAACAATTAAGATAGTTTATAAACTCTAAACGTGATAGAGTCCACTTCAGAATTTTACAACAGAGAATTACAGAGAAAGAGAAGGAAGGGGGGAGGGAGAAAGTGGGGGGGGAGAGACAGACAGACATTAATCTGTTGTTCCACTTACTGGTTGATTCTTGTATGTACCGGGGATTGAACCTGCAACCTTGGCATATTGAGACGATGCTCTAAGTAACTGAGCTACTTGGTCAGGGGTACAACAGAGAATTTTAACAACTTGGAAAGACTCAGAAATGCCCCAAATATAGTCAATGCATCATTAAACTCGGAGCACAGCAGTTAGGAGTTGGGCTCCGTAGCCAGATGGTGGGCATTCACATCATCTTACGGTTACTAGCTGGGCAACCTTGGGTAGGCCTCTCAACCTCTATGGGCCTCAATTTCCTCATTTGGAAAATGGACATTTTAATAGTATCTACTTCACAATATTCTTGAGAGGAGTGATTGAGCTAATGTGTGCAAACTGTTAAATGTCTGTCATACTGTAAATATTACATAAGCATTAACTTTTATTATAATAAATATAAAACTTTTACGGGAAAAGCCCAACTGTTTTAATCCTAGTACCACATCTGATTACCACTCCGTTTCTCCAAAATTCTTTATAATTTTCTTTAACCAAGCTTCTTTTCTACTATCATTTTTTGACTCTACATTTTCTATAATTCAAAATACCTGTTTGCTTTCTTTATTGTCCCGTCAGATTCCTTTCTCTACTGCCACTTATGACCTTCACATTAGTAAATTTAATTTCCCATGTAGTAAGTAAAAATCAAACGAAGGGAAATAAAATCAGAGGCCTAACTTCTGTTTGATGACAACTAAAAACTGCCTAATTTTTAAATCCCTACCATGTTCTATTAATGATTAGCATCAAGTTCTGTCTGATGGCTTTCTCAGCATGTCTTCCACACTAGCAGAAGGTAGAGGTTAAGTGTGTGGACTGTGGAGCCAGACTACTTGTATTTAAATCTTGGCTCTGTTAACTTACTAATTATGTAAACTGAGAAAATTACTTAACTTTGTGTCTCAGTTACTCTCATCTGTGAAATGGGATGATAATACTCTCTGCTTCATAAGTGATTGTTGAAATTAAATTTAATTTTTGTAAAACATTTACAATTGTGCCTGGCACACAGTAACACTATATAAGATATATTTAATAAAAATATCAGCTCACCTCACAGTGATTGTTCTATGCTTTGAGATCCACAATGCTCACTGATAATGTTCACTCTGTTCTTACCAACATGATTACTAGTCACTGGTTCTGACATATCACATTAGGCACATAGGTGAAATAAATCTCATTTGTTGCAGAGATCTTGCTTTTTCACTCCAGTGCCCCATATGCCTATGGTCTACATGCTGTACACCAAAGATGAACTTGATGAGTTGTTCAAATAAAATAAAAATACACTTCATTAATGAAAGATTAAAGGTTTAAAAATAAATGGTTTTCTGTTCTAGAAAAAGGGTTCATTGTTTAGTCCACTAATGCAGAAAAAAATGGCATTCAATTGCAAGACAAGCAATTTTGATTATACATAAAAATGGACATCCGAACAGTTTGCTAAGGGAATAGATTACTCCAAAAGCTTATGAAACTTCTTTGGATGACTTCAAATTTGCAATGACAATTATTATTTAGAAAGATATAGGTGTACTCCTAGCAGAAAGATAATCTTTCAAGATATCGTCCACAACATCACAAATCTGAAAGTTCTCCTTGATGCCAGGCAAAGCCCCAGCTCCAGGACCATGGAGAGCTCACGGAGAATTTCTGGTGATGGGCAAGTGCGGGGCTGCAACAGCATTGGCTGCTTTGGTCTCCACATTGGGGGCAAGACTGAGTCATGAAATTCTGCTTGAGCTGAAATGAGCAAAATACTTTTTAAAAGGTATAAAAAATTAAAGATAGGCACAGCCACAATCACTAAACCAATATTTTCAATATTTTGAAATTGACTCATGATTTGCAATCTCTCTGAAGCTGCCACAGAGGTGGTAAAGGATGCCAATTGTTTACTGGGCCACTTGTCCAGGATGGAAAAAAAAAGATAACTTTGCACTTGATTAGTTACTAAATTAAGAGAAGTAAGTTATCCTTTGTGGCTGATCAAATTTAGCTTTACACAATTGATTATTTTGGGTTCCTACTTCACAAAAATGGTTATGATGATTATGGAAATAATATAGCTGAGGTCCACAGAGGGTAACAAAGAGCAAAAAGCATCATCATCACAGAGAAACAGCAGAAGTATGTCAACTTAAAGTTTCTTCCTCTCAGATGAAGCTTCTTCAGAACCAGATTTTTACCAGTGGTTTTAATAATTTATAGTTATATTTGTGCAACAGCTCCTGATATGCACATTATTGATAGATGGACACTATCTCTAGGTGAAAATATCTTCTCTGAGCCTCAATTTTAACACTTGCATGTAAACTTTTAGAATACAATAACCAGTCCTTATAAAAGAACGTGGCAGGTTTTGGTCATCTAACTGTAGGGAAAGGGAAAGGTACAGTCTGAACCACTTTAAATTTTACCTTTTAAAAGTACTGCTAAGGAGCCAGACAGGCAGGTTTTTATGGATTTTCCTACTTGTTTTGCTTAGGAGAAGCCAGCACTACAGACTTCTACTATTTATCAATTAATCTGGCATGCAGCCTCAAAGGAAGAAGGCCGACCTGTATTAAAAATGCAGCCATCAAAAATTCATCAAAGGCTTCAGCATTTTAACTCCTGAACCTTTGAACACCTGCACACTTGTCAGATCTCTGGTCATAGTTAGCAGTGAAATCTATAGTTACTCCCATACCTACACCTGCCCTGAATGAGCTGAATGAGAAGGCTTCCCAGAGAAAAGGTAAAGATTCTATAAGCGCTGCTTGCCTTTCCTTTATAAGTTTCAATAAAACAGCCCACCACGCACTGACATCACATAGAGTTCAAAGTCAATCAAATCAGCCGACTGCAAAGAAACAGAATCTTTCAGGAGTATTTTCCCCTATGATTATAAATATCAGCTTTCTTACAAGGTGTTATAATTGAGAAACGCATAAACAACTATTATCTGGTAAGATTATGCACAACATAGCTCACAAATTGAAGTCTTTTAATGCTCTCCAAGAAAAGGTAGTAATTTCAGAAACTTTCCTTTAATGTGTGAAGAAAGCAGCACGGTGTATGCTGGAAGTTAAAACTGGAACCTTCAAGTTCAAGGTAAGAACTCTGCTGCTTAACTAATGCACTGCTCATAGCTGTCATCATTAATTTATGTTAGCCTCTGTAAACATCAAGAGTATAATAGGCCAATTTCACAACTAAATATAGATGCACATTTTGCCCTTATATAAATGGCAGATTGCTGCTGTAGATCATCGCTGCAGCAACACGTCAGTAAAGATGCACTGTTTGATGGTCTGATGCTCACACAATATATAAAACCAGTTGTAATGGTTGTTTGGAAGCAAAGTGTAACATAGCAGCAAAATTTCATTTGTTCCACAAACTCAGGATATATTAAGCTTGGCTGACAAAGACTGTTTGATGTGCTAAATCAGTTTGACCTTCATTCTTGCTTTATTTTTCTCATTTAACATGTGAAATGACTATTATTTTTCCCCATGTAAGAAAATATCATGAAATTGACTGCTTAAAAAGTGTCAAAAACATCTGCAACTGCTAACATTGGATAAAGTATCAAAATCAAGATGCATACTTAAAAATTTTTTAAATATACTGATTGAATAATTATGACCCATTTTTTACTCTTTTTGATCAAAAGAGTAACTAAAGCCATTCAACGAATGCCTTTCCTCATCTTCAGAAAATGCCTTGTGTGTGTCTGAACTTAATAATTAAATTAATTGGTTTTAGCCAATGAGCATTTTTATTCTTAACACTTTAAATAAGAGGATTTAATTCCAGAATGAATCATTAGAAGAGTAGTAATAAGAAAAGCTGAGAGGTCTGCACAATCCTTTTCAACCAATGGTCACCTTGATTCAAATAACCCTTGAATGAACCATAGCAAGACCAAACTATTCATTGTATGCTTTGCTGTCTGCCGAAAACCTCATGAATCAAAGTGTTTTGTTCTTCATTTTCCCCAGAACTTTAAGCCATACCACTGGCAGTTCCATAATAATGGAAAAACTGAAGCTTTATCAAGTAATTTCTCTCCACCCAATAAACAGCCCTTTACCTTGGAGCAACTTGTATATTTCACACCTTAAATTTCTATTTACCAAATCAGCTAATCACTCCACAATTGAACTCAGAACAAAAAAAAATTATCAATTAAAGTGGTTGAAACTCCTGCAAATTATCATTTAGGAATGAAGTAATTGCTTTCATCAGGGCAGAAAAGCCCGCCAGAACAGAAATGTCACTTTAGATTAGTGTTCTCACTCCTGAAGCTATGGATGACACAGCTGATATAAGACTAAATGCCAAGACCAATCAATTGCTTTTGTGGCTCTGCTCTGAGCTGCTGTAAAAGGGGCCATTTTCTAGGATCTACTCTTCATTATAGTAAATGCTATCTCCTTGGTAACATAATTCCATTTCTCATAAATTCTGTCTGAGAGCATTGTCCTAACAATGGATGTTTGTGGAAAAGAATGCTGTTGGTTTAATGCACAGAATTCAGTATGAATGGCTGTCAAACTGCTCTAGTTTACTAGTTCTTAAACCTAAATTGAAGTCTTATGCATTAAAAGAATTCTTGGGGAGAAATGAAAGTCCTGAACAAGGGTAAGATGCTGTATTCGAAGGCTTCGTGCTACTGGTTTAGTTTTCACTATTCTAGTGTTCATCTGTCCTTACATTAAAGCAGTCGGCTCACCCCAGCGGTGAGTGAACACTTCACTTACTTTCTCAGTAGTGCAGTTTGCAAATGTGAAACCTCAGAAGCAAATACGGACTCATTAGGCAACTTCATGCGATTTGTCAATAGCCAGAAATGTGTTAAAAGGGGGGGGGGGGGAGTCTTCCTTTAGCTGAGCCCTTCCTGGAAAGCATCCAGATCTTAATTTATATTGTTCATCCCCCTGAAGTTACAAGAATCTGGGTTGCAGGCTCCAATTAAAAGGAAATTGAAGAAGCTAATAGAGAGAGAAAGCAGCAATTCCCTGCCCTGCTCTCTTCAGGTCTGAGGTTCAGCAAGAGAGTCAGGACCATGGGATACAGGCTTTCCCATCCTAGTGAGCACACATGTGTAGCCTCCATGAACAGTAACAGGAGCACACACTGAGAGGAATGTCTACTGCTAAATATGTGCAAAGGTTAGAGCACCTCTGCTGAAAGGCAAAATGGGAGGGAATGTTCGCACCCTGTGACGGTGGGGCATTTTACTGACCATTCAAGGGCAACTGCTGGAATTTCTATCCTCCAAAGAACTGCAGTACTAATTTTCACAATATCAATAGCAGGAAAGTACAAACGTTGTTTCTGATTTTAAGATTATTCAGCGTCACCAAAGAATAGCATGAGCCTTACAATAATAATAAAAGCTAATCTGAAAGCTTACTCTATTTCAGCCAGGATCCAAATGTTTTCTCTCATTTAATTCATGCCTGCCAATATCAGCAATGGGGGGGGGGGGGCGCGCAACTATGGGAGGCAGATAACCTCTGCTGGATACATTTGAAACTAAAATTAGCGTTGCTCCCAGACCCTTTTGGGGGCAGGGTGGGCTGAATGGGCTTTGTACATTCCCTTCAACTTTCTGCACGTACCTATCCCCAAAAACTGGGAAATTTTTGTCTCAAGGAGAACCTTCCCCAGGTTCTGGACTTTCAGTACTAAAAGCAGGAAAGTCCTGGGCAAACCAGTACAGTTGGTCACCCTGGAAGTCATATTGCCCCATCTCACAAATAAGAAAATCGGATCACAGAGAGAAAAAGTAACTTACCCAAAGCCAATGATGGCTGGAGTTGGAATTTGAACCTTGGCAAGATAACCCAAGCACATCCTTCCCACTGCACTACATTGCTTCTACAGGAATAAAGTCTTCATGAGTCCCCCTTTCCCTATTTTATTTATATGACAATTAAGTCACTGGTAAAGTTTTATCTGATTTATTATCACCCATATAAATTTCATAATAATTGTTATGAAAAACATTAATTCCTTAATGAAATGTGCAATAAAACCTCGATTTTCAGGCTTATAAACACATTCCAATTGGGAGGAGAAAGATTTGCTGTTAATTGCTCTAAGTCCCAAAATAAACTGCTTTGGAATTCAAATTCAAATGACCTTTTCTAAAGAGAAAATTCATTTTTTCTTTTAATTTTAAGTGTGATTTCAAACACTTTTGAAAACACAACTAAGTAGAAGAAAGCTTTTGAAAACTTTCAAGCTGGATAGGAGAAACTTTGAAAGGAGAAAGCATGCTTTGGAAAGTCTGAAGACCTTGAAGCATGAAAAATGAAAGTTACGGTCATGTGAACACTGCAGCCACGGCGCACAGTTACTTGGCATCAAAGAACACCCCCTTACACTACGGCTGTCGGCATTCTTTTGTGAAATAGAGATAATTACGTAAATAGTCACCCTTTATTTAAACACTGCAATTGAGGATATAGATCCATCAGTCTTAAGGGGCTATATACTCTATCCCCCACCTATTTTTTTTTTATTTGTGTATTTTTACTTCATCTTTCATCAAGACTCCAAAAGCACAGTGTATGGTTGCTGGGGGTGTAAACAGCTACGATTTCTAGAGAACACTTGGGCCAGTACCTATCCAAAAGCTTAGAAAATTGTCTTCTGTGACCCAATCTAAGATGTGAACAAATACATTGCTAAAATAATGTTCACTACCTCTTTGATAAACTTTAGAAAAATATATGGAATATTCTCAAGGTATTGAACAAGGATGTTGAAAAAAATCTTCAATGGCTTAAAAAATTTGCAATATGTTAAATGATAAAAGGCAGTTTAAAAATTATCATATATAGTGGAGGATCAAATGACTAGATAGCAATAGCTCTAGATCTACATAGATAGATATAGATATAAGATATACCCAAATCTGAATTTCCATAAATCAAAATATTAAGATTGGTTATTTCTACATGGTAGAAATTCCTGCGTTGTCTGGGAGAGGGCTGGAGGTAACTAATTTCTGAAGTTTCTTCAATAGACATATAATTTTTACCATAAATATATATATATTAAAAATGTAATTTTATGGAGTCCAAGTTGAGCCTTGGAAGCAGCTTGATGCTCCAAGGTATTTTTCATTTAATAAATGGTTTACTCGGCAGTGCTATCAAGTGCCATCCTGTCAACTACTTCTTGCAATAGTAGGGCCTGAACAATATTTGGGGGGAAAGCCTGGCCTGGTCATTAGTCTAAAAGAAAGCTGGGAACAGAACAGCAAGGAAAGGGCTTCATCCCCCTGATGGTATCTCCCACGGGTCGCCCACCCGATGCCCGAGTCCTTCAGCCAGGCAGCCAGGCAGCCAGGGCCCTGCGTCCTCTACCCCCAGAGCAGAGCTTTTCCCAGCTACGTGGCTGGGGGTGCAGTGTACTCCCAGTTAGGGAGTGACTTTTTCCGTCGGTCACTAACACCTTGACAAGCTGACAGCAGCTGTAGATCCTTACCCAGGAGAAAACACAAATAAACACAGGAAGTATTGCACATTCCTAGAGCACCTTCTCAGATCCTGGCTCGAGTCTAGGTTAGCAAGTTGCCACAATTGATGATATCTTGAGATCTCTACTGACCAAACTATTACAATCAGGATCATTTACTGTCTTTCACTGACTGCCGTACTTCCCACTTCTAATAGGTTTTGGTCCTTGGTGGCAGGGTGGCTCCATGGCAACAGACTATATACGTACATGCAACAGCCAAGGTGTCTGTGTGCGCCAGGGATTACCATGTAACATTTAACGTGAAGGGTCGTGATACCTCCCTGAGGTACTTTATAAAGGGGGACAATAAAAAAATCCCCTTATTCCTAGGTTTCCATTACTCATTCAGGAAACAAGTCTTCCATGGACCCTACATTCTTTTGAAAATCTTGATAGATGCTTAGTCCTCTCATAAAAATCTGACTTTAAGGAACTGCAAGGAAGTTATTCGGAGCCAAACCTAGTTACCTGACAGATGATAAAGATAAGGCAACATGTCAACATGTGAAATCAACATTTAAAATATATAAAAATACTATGAGTGGTGGGCACACAATGCAATATACAGATCACATATCATACAAATGTATGCTGAAGCCTATATAATCTTATTAACCAATGTCAACACAATAAATTTAATAAAAAATAAAATACAATACATACAAAAAAGTAAGCACTTAGGTCCATCTTACTTATGAGTTTGCAAGTTGTCAATGAAAAAACAAAAGGTGGTCTCATGACATAAGTATATATAAAACTAAAAAGACCCAGTTGTCTTATTAACTGAAAGTCAGCACTAAATTTCCTGATTTCAAACAAATAATGATCATAACTTTAATAGTAACATGAGTCCAAACTGTTGGTAGAGAGTTTTCAGATGTAGGAAAGCACATGATGATTTGTAAACTGATGTAAAAGGAACTGCTTAATTGAAATGGAGTGATGGAAGCCAGCAATTTTCTCAAGTGGCTGCTATCACAAAGCCTCCATAAATAACTTTAGTGTCTGAATCTATAAGCCACCAAATAATTAGCTGAAAAATACAAAATGTATACCATATGGTTGAGCACGTCTTCCCTGACCGGTCAGCTCAGGATGGCTCTTGACCAAAATGGACATCCTGTTGCCTTTTATCCACCCACAGGCACCTCACAGAAGCCCTCCTTTGTAAAATCCACCTGTGGTCTTCTCTCTGAATTTTAGTTTATTTTGTTTGGGCTGAAATATTTATCTTAGAGAGTCGTTCCACAAGTACTACTTTTGAGTTAGTTTCACTTCTGAAAACTGCAGTGTTGGTCAATAGCATAGGAAGATAGTGTAGAGATTAATGAGTCACCAAGAACAGTGTGACAACTTTGTCATGTTCCCACGTTCATGGACCTGAGTCACATGTCAAACACACACACACACACACACACACACACACACGTGCATACTCACATAAACATATCACTGTGTTAAGGAATTGATTATATATGTGGCTGCCTGGAGCTAAGACTTCACTTCTTTTTTTTTAATTTTCTTCAGAGAGAGAGGGAGATAGAAACATCAATGATGAGAGAGTCACTGATTGGCTGCCTCCTGCACGGCCCTGACTAGGGATCGAGCCCACAACCCGGGCATGTGCCCTGACCGGGAATCGAACCGTGATCTCCTGGATCCTAGGTCGATGCTTAAACGCTGAGCCACGCCCAGCCGGGCAGACTTCACTTCTTTCTCCAATAACTCAACACATCCCAAATTCTTCAGGGTGGTATTCAAACATTTCTAGCATCAGATTAAGTCTGTATTTTACTAAATGTGTCAAGATTGTCCTACAAATGCCTTGGTTTCTTCCCCCTCATTTTTATCCCCTCATTTTCTTCTACACAATTTTTTCTAACAGAGTCATTCATTTGTTTTAGTTATATCTTTTGTCACAAAATTCATATATGCAAGTTGAGTTTTTTTGTCTTATGAATTATTGTTAGTCTAGTGTAAATTAATTTAGGTTAAGGGTCACAAATTAAATATATGTAGGATCCAACACTGTTATACAAGCAACTAAAGAAGACCAGGTAAAAGAAACTAATGCAAGTCTGATAATAAATGGCAACTGAATCTCATTGTTGAACAGGTAGCCGGGAGTGGTGGGGGCTGTGAAAAACTGAAGAGCACATGCCCAGACCACAGGGGGCATTCATTATTCAGGAAAAAACATCTGTTACTAGATGAGAATGTAGACCCAAAGTAGACAGGTCTTTCTTCTTAAGAGAAGTCAGATATCTAAATTTTTTTAAAATGTAAAATCCTCCAGTTTTTAAAAATATTCTTCTTTTTAAAATGAAACTCTGTTTGCAGGCTCCTGGGGAACTCATTTGGCCTGTGGCAGTTAGCAATCTGTGATTTAATGTCATTAATAGCCTTTCCTGAGAGTAAGATTTACTTATGGGGTACATAGGTATGGGATACCTAGGGGTCAGGTGACACTGAAGAAACGGGGAAGGGGCATAAAACGGAGGGAAGTAAGGAAAAGAAGACAGGAAGAAAATAAACTATAATTATTAACAGTGATTTGCTCTGAGTAGAATTTCTGCTTTCACCTTACTCTGCTCTATAAGTTTTCTATATATCATCAGGAAAAATTAGATGAAATTTCTATTCCATAGGATAAATTGATTATTGAAAGTAGCTCAGAAAATTAAAAATACTCATATACATTTTTGTGCATAGATCCATGTACCACATTTAAACCACATAGTTTCAAACATGTAATCAAACCTGAAAGTTCAATCAGCTCACCATGATGGCACTGTGTATAAAAAAACACTTTAATTAAAAATTAAAATAGCCCTTTTCACAATGAGTCACCAGAGTGTAGTCTCCCCAAATCAGTGATTTTATGAACAATTTCTTAAAAGTACATGCTAAACAAGACTTTGCTGTTTTCAGTTCAATAATAATGTTGAGAGAGTCCCTTGCATATATAGTATGTCCTCAATAAGTATTTTGAAAGATGATTATGGTGATGATGATCTGAATCTCCTTAAAAGTCATGATTAAAAATAGTAAACAACACAGCCAGTACTAGTGTTATGGAAATTAAATTTACCCAGTAAATCAGTCCCTGGAATGATCTTATAATAAATAAGGGATAGGAAAGGGGAAAGGAAAAAACACAGATACTCCTCTCCCCCGTCAAATCTGTACACTCATAAATTCTTCTCTGTCTGATTATTTAAATTCTCAAAACACAGGCTTACCCCTTTCTACACTCTGGAGGTGCTGCTATGGTGAGCTCCAAACTGAGGGAAAAGGAGTGAAGGAGAAAGAGAATAACGCGCCTGTCTAGCCTCCCTTTGTTAATCACACAGGCATATTGCAGAACACCAAATCGCCATAAATCCTTCCCCGAGTCAGGCAGAGGCATCGCGGCAAGGGGCGGGAAACAGTGCTAGGGAAATCCTACATCTTCACATAGTTACTGTAGCTTTTTGCTCTGTGTGTTTATGTGTAATCAAAAATACAAAAAAGTGGACAGAGGTAGTGCTCCAAAGAGAACATATTAAGAGATCACAGAGAAAGGATTCAAATTAACATGTAAAATCTCTGTAAGATTCAGAATGACTACATAAGACAGCCATCTAGAGAGGCCTTACAAAGTTCAACAAAAATTCTGGAAGCACTGTTTCCCTACAGCTGAATCTCTTTAACTTCTGGGTAGAGTGTTTTTGCCTTATTTATTTATTTTTAAATAAATAACTTAATATTGTGTGTGTGTGTGAGTGCATCTGCTTTCCTTACTGGGGCATCTGTGGCCTTCTCACTTCCTTCTGGCTCTATGCTCCTAGTTTCTGGCCGTACCCTTTCCCTCTCTGACGGGGGCTGACAGCTCAGGTAGAAGGGACAGCCATGACGTCCGTGTGCAGAGGCGGCTGCTTTGTGAAATTGATCAGAATGGCACAATTCTAGTCAATTTCAGTCACAGCAGGTAGAAGCAGGAGAAACATTTCTATGTGAGGCAGGCACTGTTCTTCATCTGCAGCTTCCAGGACTGATGGTACAGAAAATCTCAACTTAGAAAGCAAACACACACACACACACACACCCCTGCTGGAGTGCATCCCAGGGCAGACATGCTACAATCAGCACACGCCCACCACCGCCTTTGTAATATGTAATACAGTAAGATACGGTGTATGGTCAACTGTAGGCTATAATTTTATTGATAGACTCTGATGACATTATAAAATCCATAAGGGCAAAGAGCAAGTGATTTGCTCATGTCACTAGAAATCCAATACTAAATTACAGCTTTCATTTAGAAGCCGTTTTGGGACTTTTTTTTTAATTAGTCATAATGCATGGTTATCAATACCTGTATTTGGATCATGATGACAAGGAAGGAAAATAAAATCAAACCAATGTCTACAGAAACAATAACCCCAAATTCTTCTACCGCACAAGGACAACTCCGATTTCCAAAGTTCTATACAAATTATGAGATATTCGGCAATCGGAAAATCATATCTTAAAGATTTCTATAAGCCTCCATTATGCGCTACTATGTACTAACTGTAGATTTAGATCTTAATGTGAAAATTCAAGTTTAGATCTTTTATACTGTTTATTACACATGAACTTGCATAAATTCCTGAACAATTTGTGCAAGTAAAGCAGGAGCCGGAAAAATAATGCCTCTTCACTCCATGTCAATGCACTCAACTTCCACATGAGCTCCACAGGTATTGTGTGTCCTCATTTGGGTGGGGGGAGATCTGGATGAGGGTCTTATATCCCCTGAGGACCCACTCATCCACTTCCAAAGCATCAATTTAACAGATGCTCATGAGGGGTGGGGGTCATATGGAAGCATGTCAGTGCCAAGGAAATTCTACTACTCCCGAGAGAGAGGGATATCCTGTTGAAAAGTAAAAAGTTTCCTTCCTCTCTGAGTTCAGAATACTTGGACTCCTAGGCAGGAGGAGGCTAACTGAGCCATCAAAGACAGGTCCACCTTATCACTTCATGCTATCAGTGGGAGGTCCTAGGTGGAACCAATGTGTGTATAAAAACAATTTGTGTGCAGGTCTAGACTAAGGCAATTGACAGATCACCTAGAAAATAAGTAGAGTTAATTGGGTAGGTATAGGTGGGCCCACATAAGGAAGCTATTCAATATTTTAAAATATAACTGAGAAAATCACAGTTATTCATTCCAATCAAATACTGATCAATAAGTCGTGAGACCAGAGTGCTGGGCCAAGCTCTGTCACTAATAGCCGTATGATTCTAGACAATACATTTAATTTCTCTGGCTGTAAGTTTTCTCATATGAAAAACAAAGGGCTTTTTCTCTAGAACATCTTTCTCCTTAAATATTTCATTTTCACTTGTTTTTGTCATAAAACATTAGTGGAAAACTGGGAAATATTCCTGATGTGTATTAATGCTATTGCCCAATTTACCTACAGCTTTAAAGTGGCGTGACCTTCCCTCGCACTGCTCTGCCTGTTAGTATCTAATAGTCACAAAGTCTTCAATAAGCAAATACGCAACCGGACTCTCACGTAGGATTCAGTGAGCTTGATTGTTTACTAAACTCATGAACAATACATGAAAACTGGCTGAACTAAAATTGCTGATTCATAACAATGAAACACTCTCATCTTCACTTTCCAAAGGAAGCCTGGGTGTTTTCCAAAACTGACAGAGCAGAGCACAGAACAGGTACCCTTGAGTTATAGTTAATAACGAACATCAGCTGTCTAAGATGAAAGAAGAGTGCAATTCATGTAAGAGTTATAGCTCTGTTGCAAACATAAATTAAATCTTTTTTTACTGGGTAGGAGAGGTTCAACTGATGGGAAAACTTGAATTTTTAAATCTGCCTGTTTACCATCTATGTAAAGTATAATGCCTTGGAACATTCCTACAAAAGTCAACCATCTGGCTCACGCAATCAACACACACATGTTGTTGGCTGTCTAGCATTAGGCTAAATCCAAATCAATCAATAATCTATATCTGATGGACACCAGTATTTTTGGCACTGCGTAGACACAAATGCAATAGTCCTACCTCTTCCCAAGGTAAGTAATCTTTATACTGTTTTCTAATCTGTTTGCATATCTGATTCCACAGTTATTCTAAAACATAGGCTCAGATCCCATGAGATCGTCTGTTCTGTAACAGACCTGAAGGCAATCACCATATCACCTTGAATATCTGTTAAGCCACTGAGAGCAGTACTGGCCAAAAAAGTGATATGATTACCAATATTCCAAGCAACTCATGCCTTTGCACTTGCTCAGAGGTATGTGACTACTAGAATCGTATCAGACTGCATTATTCTTTAACTGACACATAAATCTGATTTGCTAATAATAACACTATACCTACAAACAACATAAGTAGGTCCCGATGTGAAATGTACGAAATTACTTCAAATACTAAGAAAAAAACAGCGAGCCTTATGAGCCATATGTTAAATAAAAGTGAAATCCCCTTTCAGTTGAAATGTGTGGAGAATTTTTAATAGCATAAACAATGTTTACATTAATTTCACTTGAACTTCTGCGGGCTGGAGTGGCACACTCTGAGTAGATTACAGTCTTGATTTTTTATTTTTTACTGAATAATATGTAGCTTAAAGTTTCAGAAAAAAAAAACAAAAAACCTACAAGTATTCTTGGGGTGAATGAAGGTGGAAGCTTAAAATGGGAGAGACTAAAAGAGAAAAGGAAGCACCTTTACAAAGAGCTATTATACCTGATAGGCTCCATGCAAGACAGTTGAAATGTGAGCTTCAGTATTCAAAATAGAAAGGATACAATCATATGTCTGGTTAACTTACAGGAAATAGTTCCAGAGACAATTTTACACTAACTACAGTGATTTGGGCAATTTTTAAAAATAATACCAGCCAATTTCTCTCCATTATACTCTGCTGGCAGAAAATAAAACATTTTTCTTTGAAATGATTGCCTTTGGTTTTGTTAAATCATGCATTCTGTCAACATGTGGTCACCATTTTTACATGATCTTTCTGCTTCCCTAGAAAAGAATGAATTCACAGTCTGAACCCTGATATAAATATGTAATCTTGCAACTGCTAAGTCTTCTTCCATTACTCCAAAATGAAGAGATAAGAAATCGATGTGGTATCAAAAGAAATGAAACAAAAAAAGATGACCAAATAAGTATAAAACTCCGATTCTTGCATCTCTTCCACAGCTAAATGAAGACTGCTCGTGCTGATCATGTTTCTGACTGTAACACAAAGGGATTCGTGAAGTTCATGATTTTAAAACGCTAATATTTAAAAACCCTATTTATGTCAAGAGACGTTCTGGCGGCTTTGCTGTAGCGAGCAAAAGCTTAGAGGAGCAGAGGTTGTAATAAAGTCTTAAAATAAAAAAGACGTTATCTTGTCATTAAATAAAGACTTTTTGGATACAAATGTAAAATGCCTGGGCTGTAATTGCTTCCACTATGTCACCCACCAGGACGGAGATCCTTATCTCCGGCCTGTCCATTTGTAAAGCTGAATTCTTTTGCAAAAAGTGCAGGTATTTTGTTTTGTTGCGGCCCCTCTGGGCCTCTGTTTAGTGAAACAGTGAGAGTGTGGCTCCTTTCCAAGGTCATCGCTGTCACACTGTCCACCCTAGTAGCTGGGAGTGACCGGAGTGGACACTCAGGAAGCATCCTTGACAAGGCTGCTCTTCCTTTACACAGCAGCTTAGCGTATACAGCATCTGCAACTAATTCACAGCGGCGCCTCGGTTTTCGAACGTCTCCGCTGACAAGCATTTCGGTTTTCAAACGCCGTCAACCTGAAAGTGAACGCTTCGGTTCTCGAACCCGCCTTGGAAGTCGAACAGGCCCCGTGGCTTCCGCTGAGCGCAAGACCCTGAGGCCCAGCCCTGGGCTGTGGGTCCCTCGGTTTCCCAACCTTTCAGACCTGGAACGGTCTTCCGGAACATTCGAAAACCGAGGCATTCGAAAACCGAGGCACCGCTGTATAGTAAAAAACCAGCAAATTTTCATGCTTAGAAAAACAACTGAGATTCTTCAAATGTGTAATGAAAAAAATAATTTCAGTAAATCTTGAACTGGAAAAAAATCTAAGGGACAAAACAAAGTGAGAACTTTTATAGTATGTGAAAGAGACGGCAAAGGAGAAAACTCTAACCAGAAAGAAAATACTAGCAACTTGCCAAGACTTAAAGTAGGCGTTTGAAGGGTACAGGCATTAGAGATGGTCATTTGTTTCCTTCCCTCTGTATAGTTAATATGTAAAGGGAGGTAACAGGGAAGCCACAGGGGATGCTATTTAAAGGGAAGCTCTGCCCCCGCGGAACAAACGGGGCAGGCCCAGGTAAGGCTCCGTCCGCGGGCGCGGCCTGTGAGGAGCTGCCAGTCTCCCCGCTACGGTCACCACGTGAAGAGGGCGGAGGGACTGATGCCACTTCTCTGTCAGAGTAAAACCTCGAGTTACTAGAACCCGGTTGGGATTTTCAACTCACCAGAAGGATTTTTGTAGTCTAGCCTTCTTAGGGAGGAAAAACACAAAGAAATCACCAAAAACAGCAAACGGTAACATTTTTTCCCCATCAACTACAACCTTTCAGATGCTTTGTAAAGGGGATACATACTCACCCCCGTTTCCTACGCTGCCCACGTGTCCATTCTATGACTGATTTGGGTCAGAAAAAAATAAGCGCCCTGAGTCTTGGCAACAGTCTAAGTAACCCAGGGAAAACCCAGTCTCTCAGGGTCCCATGCTCGTGCAAACACGGAGAAGCTCCGGTCCCTAGAGCAGCAGAGTGGAGGGGCACCGGTCCGTCTCGGGCTGTCCCTCTGTGCCCTGGGCTTCGGTTTCTGCTTTGCAAGGTGGAGGAGAGCACATCGCAGATATGCCTGAGGCCCCCGCCAGTTCTAAAATTCTTCTCCTTTCACGCCAGGAATTTCACCAAGGGGGTTAAAACAGAAAAACTATTTTGCCTGCCTCAGGCTTAACTAAAAGATAAGTAGGTAGGATGTCGTTTTCTAATCAGACATCTAATAACAATGCCCCGTCACAGCCAGCACCAGCATTCACCCTCCGAGGGCTTCCAAAGGCCTGACCGCTCTGCTGACACACACTGGCGAGATCCACCTGCCAGCATCCACCCTGCGGGGACAGTACCCGGCGATAGGACCTGTTAAATATCTGAGCTCATACCCACATCTAAAGGCCATCTAGCTCAAGAGACTGCTCCCTAATCGTTACGTTAACTATTTCTAAACACATTTACAAAATTTAAAGAAATTATAGTTAATGCCTTCTATTTCCCAGTGGTCAATTTGAAAAAAATGGATTTAATACAAGTAACTAATAATTGAGCACTCACTCCATTCTCAGTGCTGTACCAATTAACTGCTTCATATGGTTTCTCTCACTAACTCTTTAAACAACCATATGGTTATGTATTAATAGATGGGGCAGAGAGGTTTCAAGTGCTCACATCATTTGCCTAAAGTCTTCTAGCTAGTCACTTGCAGATCCAGGGTTCAGGCCCACATTGGTCTGTCTGCAAAGTGTTCAACCGGCATGGTCAACACCTGGCAGATGAGTTGACTGGGAAGAAAGGATAGGTAAGTTCTAACCATTGAAGGTAAAGGAAGGTTACTTTTAAATCACATGAGTCACTATTTTTAAAAAGACCTCATCTGGACCTAGGATGGCAGTGATAAATGTAAGAAGTCTTATTTTTAAAAGTTTACGAGTTCAGTTTACATAAATTTGGAAATGAAATAACATGGTTGCATTGGGTAGCCATCTGCCACTCTCATAAGCATCTCTAGCTACAAAAATTGAGAATACTGGTAGTTTTGCCGTGGAGTTAATTGAAGCCTTCCTAAGAATAATTTTAATTTAGTGTTTTAGAGCCAAATTCTGCTTTATGATCCCCATTTCACATAGTATTTCTGAAAACTAGAGCAAGCCAAGGGTCTGACTGGCATTTTGGAATCTTTCAGATTAAAACATGATCCAGCTATTTTCTGCTGTTCGTCTAGTGCTGATCCCAAGACCCACATAAGTGAAAGTGGTTTTCCAAGTGCAGTAGACCCATCACATACGACGCTGAATAGAGGGTTGACCCATAATAATTCAGACTCTATTTTTATTGTTATACTATCCACTTAATTATAATTATCTATATCTCTTCTACGTTTAATTATATATCAAAATGCCTAAATGTTCCTCAACACATTTATAAGGCTTAACATTTGTTGGGTTACAAAGTACAAAAGCATATTATACATAGCTTTAAATTTCTTCCCAGCACTTTCTTCCATCCAAGGATGATTTCTGCTGCTAAATACATGTTTTCTTAAAGTATTTCCTCAGACAGATCTCACTTTGGGGTTAAAGACATCAACTCTCTTGAGATACAGTATGAAGCACACACTTAAGAGAGTTCATCGGATACTCTTTGTGTCTTAATTTACCCATTGTCTCTACAAAGAGTCAGTTGCTTTCACTAAATTTCATTTTGACTATTTACAAAATGAGAGAGAAAAGACTCGCCAATATTCTGAATACATTATGTGAATTATGGAAAGGCAGTAAAGAATTTGGAGGGAAAATCCCTAAGCATCTTTATTATCATCACAAAAAAGCATCACTAACTATTAGAAAGAGAGGAGAGGGAAGTGAACAAAGTAATTACCCAAGCTATAATTTGGCCCTGACAACACAGCACCCCTCTTCAGACTAAGAAAGGGCCCCACAATGATGGGCTCTAAAAGAGAGTAGCACACATACCCATTTTTTTTGGGGGGGCCAGACTACATCCTAAGACTAACTGCACCGGCCACAGCACCCACGTGCTGAAGGCACACAGAGTCCCACACGCAGTCATCTACCGTGTCCAGGGAGGCACATGGAGTGTATGACAATTAACTCAGCCACAGCACGAGCAAAATTAAAATATACACTCTATTTTCTTCACACTTTCTTCTTTCCATTACTAGTTAATCAAATGGCATCCAATCTGAGAAACAACCAAGCCAAGTGGTAAGGATTCCATTCAGAATATTTCACTTGAAAATTATAACTATTTTATGATTTTAAAAAAAATGTAAACAGTGCAATGTATACAAATGTATACATTGTGCAATGTATACAAATATCAAATCATTATCTTAGACACTTGAAACTAAATAATGTTATATGTCAATTACTCAAAGAACATAGTATAGAGAAATAAAGAAGCAAAAATAAAGGTCCCCCAGGCTCTAAGTATTTCAACCCCCAAAAGTGATTATTATGAGATGTTTCTTATATATTTTTCCAAAAGAGATATATACACTTAAGATCATATATATGTAGACCTCATGTTACTTACATGAATTAAATCACTTTCTTGATACTGTTCTAAAACTTGCACATTATGTCGAGTCTTCAGCATATACAGGTCTACCCCAGTCTGTTTAAACATCACCCCACATTTCATTGGATGAATGTAATAATTTATTTTTCCAGTTGTCTACAGAAACATACTTGTTTTCAATTTGATATTAAAACAAAGGTGAAGGGCTCGGCCAGGTGTGGCTCAGCGGTTGAGCGTCGACCTAGGATCCAGGCGGTCGGGGTTCGATTCCCAGTCAGGGCACATGCCGGGGTTGCGGGCTGCAGCCGATCAATGACTCTCTCATCATTGATGTTTCTACCTCTCTCTCCCTCTCCTTTCCTCTCTCTGAAATCAATACAGATATATTAAAAAATAATAATAATAAATAAAACAAAAGTGAAGGGATTAAGAAGTAAAAATTGGTCATTACAAATAGTCACGGGGATGTAAAGTACAGCATAGGGAATTTCATCAAAAATATTGTGATAACTATGTATGGTGCCAGGTAGGTACTGGAAATATCCAGGGAAACACTTTGTAAAGTACATGATTGTCTACAACTATGCTGTACACCTGAAACTAATACAAAATAATATTAAATGTAAACTGGTAATAAAAGGTAAAATTTTTTAAAAATAGTGAAGTAAATATTTCTACACATTTTCTTGATATATTTGTAGGAGTTTGTCAGTAGAAGTGGAACTGCAGGGTAAAAGAATATGCACATTTAAAAAATTGATCCAGAGTAGTATAAACTGTCAGCTCAAAGGAAGCAAACCTTTCATCTTCATTTGTAAGAAGAAAATCTTTTGATTTGGTTATTTGATAATAAAGAAAATAATATAGGTTTTTGAATGTTGTATGTATAGACAATAAAAAAATTCCACTTACATTGTTCTCTGCTTATCTTTGTATTTTAACAGAATTCTACACATTAATTTTAATAATTTTGGAATTACGTGAAATTGAAACATTCCAAATATTTAGATCTACAAAGTAACTTATACAAATGTTACAAAATCATGACATATTTCAAAATGTTTAAAAACAACCATATACTACAGGATCCTGCTATATGGCATAGAGGGGATAAATGGTGATAAAGAAATAAAATACAATTTAATTTAATTTAAAAAAGAATGCACACAAAAAAATAACATATGTAAAAATACAATGTAGAGCTTGCTAGCTTGTGCCCACAGACACTCCTCATTTCCTCTTTTTCTAGAAGTATCAACCTTTAAGCACAATCGCCGGACAAAGGAGATCATGTTAGTGGTCAGAAAAGTCATTGCACTTAGTAAAATATCCTCCCTTGTGTGTTCTAAGGTATTTAAATACTGAAACTACACAACAATAATTAATTTCCATTCCACTGAGTGCTCTCTCTTGGGCCTTGCTCAGTGTATAGTCCAGGGAACAAAGGCCACCATGGACTTTCTGAGCAGCCAATCAAGGTGACACATGTGCTATATATCCCCAAGTGCTTAGTACACACAATACGTGATTTTGTGAACCTCTCACCTATAGTGTACAAACAAGTCCCTGAAAATTAAAGTGTGAAATGCAAACACCTTTGTCCTTAAAACAAGCACATTCTGCCAAAAATGCTCTCTTCTGTGAACTTTTGGCATCGACAGGGCAGAACACAATATCCTTTGCATTCAGCTGCCAAAGACATGAAACTAGATCCAAAAGGAAGAAGCCAGGTAAATTGTTTAGGCCCACGACCTAACATTCTCCTTGGCATAAAAAGATTCATTCTTTAGCCTTCCAATAAATGTAGCCAATTGGAAAGGCAATAAATTCACTGTTCTACAACACAGTGAGTAATTCAGATAAACAACCTCCAATGCTTAAAATCCTGCTCCCTCATCCTTTCATTTTTAAGGCCAGTATATAAAGGCTGTTGAGGAATTATTCCTCTGAAATCCTCTGGAAAATTATCACTAATTCTCCCTTAAACACAGATGAAACCAGAAACAAAAATGGAGTATTCCCAAATATCTATCTCTACCTCTAGTTTTCAACAGAGTCTGATGACCGTTTTTGTCATAACTTATAGTAAATCTATAAAGATATGCAGGAATATTCAGCTGACACCCTCCTAAACACAATTTGGAAATGATAGCATATCAACTGCAAAAAGGTTTATTTTGCTGTTGAAAAAAAATCACCAGAGATCATCTTCCTCCAGGACAGTCCTGAGTTCTGAGCAAAGCTGAAATGAAAGGGCAATTCCAACATGTACAACAGGCACTGAGTGCCTTCTGCAGAGTGAGCCTGTGGTAGGTACTGGGCATGCAGTGCCATGTGTGTATGGAGTTTATAATCTGCTGAGGAGGTAAAAGACAATTACACAAATAAATGTTATAACACAGATTCTTAAGTGCCATAAGAGAGGCACAAACCAATCACTCAAGATGAACATTTGTGCCTTCAAATGATAGGACTCTAGGACTCCAATTCTCCTTAATAGTCCCTCTCTTCATTCAAGCATTCATTTATTCATTTGAAAAACACTTATTACCCAGCTCAGTGCTAAGGAAAACAGACACAGTGAGAAGCAAAAGAGACAGGGGCCTTGCCCTTCTGAAATCCTCCTTTCTGTGCAAAAGACAGCATTAAATAATTATACAATAAGAGAAATAATAAACATACTACTAATAATCATAACTGACATTTATCCAGTGTTTACTATATATGTGTGCGCTAAATGCTTGACATATATTATCTCCACCATCCTCATTAGCAACATTACAATGCAGGAAGGCCCTGAACTGAAGCTGACATGGTCCCTGGCTTCAGACTGCCTGGATTGGAATCCTGACACCATCACTGATCAGTTATGTAATCTTGGGTACATGAATGAACCTCTGTGCTTCAGCTTCCTCATTTGTAAAATGGGATTAATACCAGCTTCTGCCAAATTTAAGATGCTGTTGGTAATAAGACACATTCTAATTCCAGAGATGTTAGACTCTCTACTAAATAAGGTAACAACATAAAGTAACATCTATTACATATGGTTATGATGATTAAAGAAAAATACAAATAGAGCACCTAGAAGGGAGTCTGGCATAAGTGTTTAGGATTAGCTATTATTTGTTTACGTATACTCATATATTTTTTAAAAAGAGTAAACAAATTTACCACAAACTGGAGTGATACAATAAAGCCCAGTGATCCCACTTCTGGAAATATATCCTAAGACTCCTGAAACACCAATCAGAAATAATATATGTACCCCTATGTTCATTGCAGTGTTATTTACAATAGCTAAGGTCTGGAAACAGCCCAAGTGCCCATCAGTAGATGAGTAGATAAAAAAGCTGTGGGGCATTTACACCATGGAATACTATGCAGCTGTAAAAAAGGAAGGATCTTTTATTCTTTGGGACAGCATGGATGGACCTGGAGAATATTATGCTAAGCAAAATAAGCCAGGCAAAGAAAGACAAGTACCACATGATCTCACTTGTATGTGGAATCCAATGAATAAAATAAGCTGATGAACAAAATAGGACCAGAGGCATGGATACATGGAACTGACCAACAGATCTTGGGGGGGGGGGAGCTGGAACAGATTAACCTAAGAACATATAGGCATATACGCATAACCTATGGACACAGACAATCTGATGAAGGCCTGGGAGGGGGGGGAGGGGTAGGTGCAGGGGAGGCAAAGGGGGAGGGGGAAGTGAGGGACATCTGTAATACTGCCAATAAAAGAAAATTAATAAAATAATTTAATTGAAACAAAAAGTTCAGGACTATAGGAATTTGTATTAGAAGATTAATCTAGAGTAGGGTTCAAAGAGAGCTACTCAAGTTCAGTAGCGTTATAACTATAAACCGAAGAAGAAACAAGAATCACCAACAGAGGTGGGCAGGCTGTTCCGGGCGGAGGGGAGTGTGTGCGAAAGCCATAGGCAGGAAGAGCAAAGCACGTGCAAAGGTGAGAATGAAGCCAACACAGACAGAGGACAGAGAGCAAGCTGGGAACAACAGAATGGGGGCTGGAGAACAGGCCATTAGAAGTGTCCTTACCCTAACAGTTGTGAGAAGCCATTAGGGATGCTGGAGCTGAATTCGCATTGCTTAAGGACTAGGCGGAGGACGGCCAGTTCAAAGGCTCCTGTGATGAGCCAGGAATGGCGTGGACTAGAGCAGGAGTTCTCAACCTTAGCATGACTGATGTTCTGGACTAGATAATCCTTTGTTGGGGGGGCTTTCCTGTGCATTGTAGGCTGTTTAGCAGAATCCCTGGTTTCCATCCACTGGATACCAGTAGCAATTCCCAACTAACTGACATCCAAAAATGTCTACTTGGGGACAAAATCGCCCCTAGTTGAGAACCACTAGACTAGAGTATCCTAAGGGAATTGGAGAGAGGGAGATAGATTCTAGAAACAATAAATAACAAATCTAAAAGGCTTGCTGATGAATATGAGATGAAGGAGGCCAGGGGCATGGACATGCTCCTAGCCGGGCTTCTGACTGCACACCTCAACAGGGGTGAGGCTGTGCCGAGACAGGAGGCGCGTGAACCAGATCAGGCTGGAGGGAAAAACCGTGAGTTCGGTTTGAGACCTGCAGAATTTGAGCTATCACCATGATGACATCAAAGTTGTCCTGATGTCACATATGCACTTTGATATTCAGAATAGAGCTCAGAAAGGAAATATGGTGAAAGGATGAAAATTTTGAGTCATGAGCTTAGATATTATAACTGAAGGTATCTATGCAAAAAACTTTCCCTTTAAAAATACACTTAAATTCTATTACTTCCTTGCTGGAGACCAGAACATCTCTACAATAAAGTCATCAAAACCCTTCAATGCTGTAAGATAACTTCTTATGAAACTATTTTAGTAGTTTCAGCCAAACAGATCTCCAAGTGCATGGTAGAGCCAGGCTATACTTATACTGGAGAGACAGAGTTAAGCAAAATGTAACTTAAAAGTATGCATGGCTCACCTCAATCAAGGATGCTTTTTCAGAGGCTTAATTTGCAACTTGAAAATAAAGATCAAGAGTGACTTTTTCTTTTTGGTATCTACTTGTCTTTTTGTAGAAATCAGTGATCTCCTATCCCAGCACCTTGAATTATACTCTGATTGCATCTACCTTGACTGAGACCCAGGCATACCTCATCAGTGCTCAGACTCACTTGATTTCTTCCCTAGTGGTGTGTGATAAACATAAGAAAGTTCAATTCTTAATCACTTCAGATCTCTAGAATTTTTGAAGACAGAGTCCATGACCTTGGGGATTGCTAGCTGGAAGAAAAAATCCTAGTTCAGTTCTATTATTTAGTTCCCAAGTCCTAACCTTGACTCACAATGACAAAGGAACCAAAATGAACATCTGCTGTTCCCGAGTGGCTCTCTTCCAAAGATTTTCCTTGGCCAGCATTATAACACAGACCCTTACATGAAAGGGGCGTGTACGTGTGCATGTGTGTGTGTGTATGTGTGTGTGTGTGTGTACGTGCGCACGCCTGTGGCTTCTCAAGAAATTATCCATTCATTCAAGAACACATTTGTTATTTTTTGGGCAATATTATTTCACCCAAGTATCCCTACCACTTTTCCTTCATAATATCTAGAGATAATGCCAGAATAGCTCCAAACTGAATATAAATATAGGGAGAAAATGACACCCAATTGGATCCACTTTGAAAAGCATGATTCATTTTCTCATTATGTGGGTAAGTGTACCTTGCAAAAAAATCTGAACTACTTAGACTTTAAAGCTACAGTCATTTTTCATTATCTGAACATTAACACGGATAACACAAAATACTGCCTGAGTACCTATGTGAGGCCTTCATTAAAGTCACAACCTGAATCTTAGGGAGGAAAAAGTAGATACCACCAGCAGCATGAGATCAGGAAAGATGTGTTTATAAATTCTGAGGAGGAAAAGGGTTCTTGGATTTATCTCTGATATTTCAGAATGTATTATTGTTTCCAGCTCTTCTGTATACCAGAAGTACTCATAATAAGAATTCTGAAAAGGCTAACAGACTAATCTTAATTGGCTAAAATTCTAAACACAGCCCATTTGTGGAGAAGAGTAGAGAGGGAAGATCACCCTAAAGAGTATTTCCATTTCATTCCTTCATTCATTCATTCATTCATTCATTCATTCATTCATTCAAAGAGTTCCTGAAAACCAACTACATTACAGTCACAAGGCATCTGAGGATGACTCAGACATGATCAAAAATGTCACAGTCCAGATGTCAGAGGGGAGGGGGGTCGGGAGACTGGGTGAAAAAGGTGAAGAGAAAAGGAAAACACACACCAAGAAACTCGCAGACACAGACAACAGGACAGTGATTCCCAGAGGGAAAGGGGGGGGGGGAGACAGGAGAGGGCACAGGGGGGTAAATGGCGATGAAAGGAGACCTGACCTGGGGTGGCGACCACGGAGTGCAGTTTACAGATGACGTGCTCTATAACTGTGCACCTGAAACCTATATCATTTTATTAGCCAATGTCGTGCCAATAAATTCAATTAAAAAAGGTTACAGTCCAGTAAAAGGAGATGAACAAATGAGACTGTCTTTAGGTTTCAGACTGTCTACTAGCCCTCTCTATTTCCATGGCACACTGGATCCTCAAACAAAACTGAGATCTTCATATCCCCGTGCCAGCTTGACTCCCCAGTGATGTCTGTCCTTGTTCAGCGGCACCACCCACTGTCCACATCAAAACACAAAATACTGGGCAGCGCCCTGCATTTCTTACACTAACTTCCTCAGATACCCAGTCACTTAAAAATTCTCCGTCCCTCCTAAGAATTCTATAGTCCATCAGCTTCTATCCCCGTGTGCTGCCACCTACTCTGGGCCACTCATCTTTCCTGACCTACTGCGATAACCTCCAAGCTCCTCGCTTTGCAGCCCCCATTCATCAGCCCCCTTCCAAATTTTTCTTGTTACTACAATCAGAGAGATCCTTCTACAGTGTTATCTGCTCAGGTCTTTCTTCTACTCAAGCTTATGTGGCTTTCCATGGTGTTTAGCATAAGCTTCAAACGCATCAGCATGTTTTAAAGGCCTTGTATGAACCAGCTCTTGTTCTCTGCTCCCTGAATTTATACTCCAGCCATAAGGAGACCAATCGGCTCCTCTGTCCCTCTACTCCCCAGGGCCTTTTCTGTCTGGAATCACCCCTCTTCCCCCTTTCCTAGGTAAGATCAACTCATTCTCCAAATCTCTCCTCAGCAGTCACTTCCTCTGGAAGTCAGAGTCAAGTACCGTTTTAATATACTCAGTGGCACCCAATTCTTCCCAATGGGAACACCAATCACACCAGGTTCTAATTGCTTGTTTGCCTGTGTTCCTGACTACAGTATAAGTTTCGAGAGGGCAGGGACCACAGTTCAGGGTCCTGTGAAGCTACAAAGGAGACAGTGGCCAATTCTATCTTGGAGCAGATCAAGGAAATCTCATTGGGTAAGTAGTCCTTCAGACAAGTCACTAGAATAAGAGTTTTCAGGGATAATGGCAGCAATAAGTTGGATGTATTGAAGCCAAAGAAGCATGAGGAGGAAAGTGAGAAGTCATAAAGCGGCAGGGCAACTCACAGGGCACAGGAGCACGACCCGGAGATGACCTGAAGATGACCCGAAGATGGCAGGAGCAGAGGGAGACCAACTATGACGCTGGAGAGTTCAGTAAGGGTCAGATCATGGAATTCCTAAGGGCTCATCCAAAAGGTCAACCTTTATATTTAGACAATGAGCAGTCATTAAAGGATCCTAAGCAATGGGAGACATGATTATAATACATGTAGGAGATCACTCTTGATAAAAGAAGAGTAATCACAGGATTACCAGGGAAGTGTAAGGAAGGGAATGATCAGAACTCTATGCAGTTCTGGGCCAGAAATCATATAGGCCTGAACATGGCAGAAACAGATGCCATGGAGGAGAGCAGGTGGACAGAAGAGCCATTGATTTAAGTCCTGAACTCAGCTGAGCTGGCTCCGAGAGAGCACAGTGTGAGACGGGAAAACTCAAGGGCCAATTTCTTAAAGCACACCAAAAGACAAAGGAGTGGCAGGGGGGAAATGGAGCCAGAAAGGCAACTTAAAGGAAATCAGAATACTCAAAGAAAGGCGTTACTAAAGTCAGAGGAAGAGATATTTTCTGGGAGAAGGGACTTGTCCACAGTCCAAAGATGAAAAGTGAAAGTGAGCACTGGATGTTGACAATTAAGTGGTCACTGCCAGAAGAATGTCCCTGAAGGTAAAGGATGGGAGACAGTGGGAACAAAGTCAGATTTCTTTAGAAAAGTGGACATTTTCAGGATATATCGTTGTTTTGAGAAACCTGTCTGTGAAGGAAAAGCTTAGCTAGAAGGAGGCAGGGGGAAAGAGAGGCCGTTTTGATGGTGGGAAGGTTTGAGCCAGTTTACATGTTGGTGCGAGAGCAGAGAAAGAAATTCTAAATGACCTCCGGACAGGACCAAATCCCACCAATATGGAGAATCACAAATTAAGTATAAAGAAGAGTTTTGAACCTAGAGTGAAATAAAATATTCAAAATGATTACATCCTTAACATAATCAAGGGCAAGAAAAATGAAATATGATTAGAAAAAATATACTGATAACAAGAGGTAATTATTATTAAGTAATACAATTATATGCCTATGCATTTTACTGCTGCATTTGTTTTATTTATGACAATTTTTAGTTTGTGTTCTAGGTAAATTGAAATGATGCAGTTTATTTAAACTACCTATAAAATAAATTATGCTATGAGATATTATTTATTCTGATATAACTAAAATAAAATGGCATCAAAAATAAAGGCAGCAGAGAAGTAGCCTAGAGAAAGGTGTTGAAAATTTCAAACTACTTACATACTTGTTACTAAGAAAAGACATCCAGGAAAAATATAACACATATTTTTAAAAACTAAAACTACAACACTTTCAGTTAGTAAATTTGAAACCTAAACCTAACACACACAATTGTCATCCTTCTAAAGAGGATCAATATGATTTATTCATTCAGGTGATTTTTCACTCATCAATCATTTATTGATTACCTATTGAATACTCTGTATACATCCCTACATGGGGGCAGGGGGAGATTTCATGAAGAAAGTTCTTATAGTTAAATTATGTATTAAATTACTTGGAGAAAAATCACACATGGTAGCCACAGTAGAACCACAGAGAAACAGAGACAAATGAAAAGTACTGTACAGTTTGTCTGCATATATGTCAAAGAGATGAGAAGCAGTGGTTTTAGAGAAAAGAATTTCTAGAAGTTTGTTTGCTTGACATTTACATGCAGTAAAAGTTGGCTGGCAGAGAGTACACGGGGAATATTGGTGAGGAGAAGGGCTGCAGGCAGATATGCGTAAGCCCAGAGAAGAGACTTCATTTTTGTTACCTGAACCACTAATCACATTTTATAGCAGCCATTTAATTTTAATTTTTTCCTCACTGATATTACATTAAAATGTTAACAAGTTACCAATTAGGCAACATAAAAGCAATATTGGGCATAACCTCCCAAACTACTCAATGTTTAAAAGATAAAATTTGAAATTACATTAACAATTTCTTCAAATTATATGGTGGAACTATGAAATCATAGCAAAATTCTTCTTTTTTAATCAAAAGACAGTGAATTATAATATGGGAGGGAGTTTCTGTCCCAATTTCACTCGGTAAGATTTAGCTCTTCCCTTTCCCTGCTTTATGCCTGTTTCTCTATATTTGAACCTACACAATCTGAGTATCTGACAGCACTTTTTCCTCTAGTGTCCAACCCTTACTGTGGATGATTTCGATATTCCTGTAATTCTGTAAATACTCCCTTGCTCCACCGAGCACCCCTCCTTTTCTGCCTCCATAAATACACACAACTGTACAATGCCTCCGCTACACATCTACACACTCATACTAATGGCCCTGTCATCGCTGAGAACAGAATTCAGGTGTCCCTACTTTGTTTCCCCAACTGTCCACTGGAAACCACCACCCCTCCAAGGCTGTACTCCTCACTCATAACAACATCGATGCCATGAAGGGGACTCAAGTGCCGAGGCTGTAACATCAAAGACTCTTTTACCAGGGAGTATACTAGTGACCCTTCATGACACTAGAGTGGTAGCAAAATATGAGGTACATGCAAAAACAGGACACAAAACTTCCCGCCTGAATTCTACAGCGAGTGCTCCTACCGCCGTCTCCAACCTACAAGCCCTCCTGAATTCCATACATCACTGCCCTTCCCCTACCCTGTCCTTGACTTACAAGTGAACACACCGAAGGCTACTAACCACATTAAGAATCTGTGCATTGGTATAAACTGTAAGGATTGACTACAAGGACTAACTGCATTGCTAAGGAAGACAATGGAAATCCCAGGGAAAACGGCGCTTTCCCTTTTCTCTTAACAGAATGGACACCTGGCAGTCACACCCAGTAACTCATAATCCAGCCACATCTGAGAGGACTGTGTGTTTTTTGTTTGTTTGTTTTTTATATGTATCTTTATTGATTTCAGAGAGAGGAGGGGAGAGGGGGAGAGAGAGAGAGAAACATCAGTGATGAGAGAGTCACCGATCGGCTGCCTCCTGCACACCCCGACTGGGGATCGAACCCACAACCCTGCAAGTGCCCTGACTGGGAATCGAACCACGATCTCCTGGATCCTAGGCTGATGCTCAACCGCTGAGCCACGCCGGGCCAGGCAGGACTGTATGTTTTAATCAAGTTGTCAAAAGATTTTATTTTTGTAATAGCCAAAACCATCAAGAATTGTTTCTTTCTCTTACACCAAATCCAATCTTGGATTTAAGTATTCTTCACAAGTATCACACTTATCTGATGACTTTTGCTAAGTTTATGTTAATATGTTAACTTCTCCGATCATTTCTCAAAATACCCCGGTTTTGATTTTCTTTTAGCTACCATCTTCATTCCAGCCACTAAATGCCCATCAAATATTCTGTCCCTTTCTTCACTGTTACTTATTTGTCTTTCCTTTATTCTGGTTTTCAATATTTCTGTCTACTTAAAGGTGACTACTCAGGTAACCAGAACAAGACATGAAATCAAAACTAAGGAAACATACGCTCCGGCATTTTCTCTTCGGCTCTCGCCGCCCTTTTCCGAGGCGCCCTGCGCTGCCCTGCGCTGAGCCCCGGGCATCACCCGGCAACTACGGCCCGCCCCTGGCTGCGGGCGCTCCGCTTACGGTGGGGCTGACCCCGAGCGTGCTCGTCCCTGACATCGGCCCTTTCTTCATCCTCAGATTGGTCCTTTATGATCTCACTGCTTTCCCCCCTTTTCTCTACTCCACCCTGTGTGATTTACGGTGATTTATTCCAGGTTACCAGCAGCTACAAATCAAATCCAGCAAGGTGTGGAGACCAGGATGAAGTCCCAAGGGGTCAGACTGAACGTGACCACAGAAGAACGCCGGTGGCAGTGTCTCCTTCAGAGACACGGTTCTGTGATGATAAATCAGAGTTACGTTGCCGAAATTGAGGCTGTTTGCACATAATACCCAACACAGCTAAATTTCCTAAACATATAGAAGAAAGCCCTTTGCCAAAATGTTTAATTTATTAAAGACTAATACCCTCATTTCTCCCAACTGCGTAGAATAAATTTCAAAGCAGCTTTCCTTTTTCTCCTCTCCAGAGATGCCATTGCTAGTCAGGCAATGCCAGCATCATCGAAGACAGTAGAAGGAAAGTAGGAAGCTCTAATATCGACCCACCAATTTATTAAAATATGGCTGCGCTTCCAAACAAGTTTTTAAATAATCTCAGTCCGGTGCCCACCTAGTGCAACAACCTAACGGGCCTCCAGGACAATGCCGGAGCAATGACCTACGCTCTGAGGAGTCAGCGGCAATGCTGTTCTGTTAATAAACCTTTTGGATATCACTCCTGGGTGGAAATAACTCATTCTGCAATTAGAAAATAATGTTTTATAAATTCCTGCCCATTTCTCACTTCCTACATCTCCTTTATTTTCTTCCTATGTGTCTTAACGTTGACGTTGATTGTGTAAAGGACATCTAGGAAGTTTCATGAATTGATTTAAACTGTTTTCCACCAACCAACACAAATTCAGGCCCCAACTGGTCCCACTAATGCACTCTTTTAATACTCAAATTTAACTCTACATATTAATTACTTGATATTTTGACTACACATTTGCTTGCTTTGTTTCCTTTTAGAAACAATGATGCCATCCAAAACCTACATGAGATCAGAGAAGAGATGTAGGCAAAGAGAAGAAAAAGTACAGGATTTGAAGTGAGTCTTTTGCCTTAGACACTGATTTATTTTAACATGAAAATTGGTTTGTTTCAGATATTTTAGAAACTTTACCCAGAATGGACTATAAAGACGGCTGCCTCGGCATACCTAAGACTCAGCACATCCAAGCCTCCAGTGCCCAGTGCAGTAGGGTGCTTTTACAAGAATCCTGCGATAAGATGCTTCAACACAGGTTAGCTAAGTTTGAGAGTTCTTAATAATCGTAATTTAATGTCAGAGTAAGAAAGGAATCCTGTCCAATGGTCTGTTCTTAAAGTTGTAAATATCTGACAAGAGGTATCTTCCATCTGAGAGGGGCCGACTCTACAACCAGCTGTATCATTTCAGAGCCAGTGAGGGAGAAGTGAGCATACGGCCTGCCATGAAAGAAAGACCCTATGGTCAGTGTCATGGTGGATGTCACAGTCTAACTGACATCATGCCCTACTCTTTAATAATCAGTGCCATGGAAAAACTAAGCATGTATCATGTTTTTCCCTGAAAACGAATGCATTCGGGTAGATAGATGAAGCACCTTTATCACCCTCCTAACATTTACCAGTTGGCAGGGGTAGCAAAGTTTGTTCCAGAACAGTAACTTTCCCAAGTTAAGAATAGCAATTGTTAGAGTTGGGATAGACTGGACAGGAACAGCTTGAACCATAGGTATACAATTCAGACATTTATTCACTTAATTTTTTAAAATAGTAAGCATTTCCTAAGCGCTAGCCATTGATGAAAGTGCCCAGGTTACCCTGTTAAACAAAGCTCATTCTCTATCCTGAAGGAACTTATGACAAATACACAGAAAGTGACAAATCAGGTGATAGTCCACAAACAGGTAACCAAGGCTTGGAAACCTGGAAAGACTTCTTAACAGGGACATGACCAAAAAACATTTTAAAGGCATTATCTAGATAAAGGGACTAGCGTGGGGAAGGGAGGTGAATTCATGATCTATTTCACAATAATATTTTAAAACATTAAAAATTAAATATATTCAGTGAAAAATAGTGTCAACCTCACCATTCAAGAACGGGGAATGCAGCTATTTCTGATGCTAAAAAAGAATAGAATGTCACTTTAAAAATTGCATTCAGATATGCCCCAGGGCTAACATCTTCCTGGGATTCATGTGCAATTATTTATTTGTTGCTTGGCAGAGAATCTTATCACTAGCCAACACACCTGTTATGCCACAACATTTACATAGAAGAATCACGTTGTTTTACTGAGAAATCTTGCTGTCCTATAAAGTGCCTAAGATGTTTAGAAATGATGAAGACTGATTCATGTGCATTTAGATTTATAAAGATTATATTCATGGCATGCTGGGATTTCCTTTAATATTTTTCCATCATTTCATCCACTCATCTATAACATTAAAATACAAAAATATAATTACCCTAGTCCTATGAATTTCTGTTACTGGTGTTTTTGCTATATTTGAAGAGTTCTGAGCAGGAGAAAATAAAGATATGGAAACAGACCCATCATGTGGTATTCTTCAGTTATAAGCACCATCGTTCTTTCTCAGTAATATTGTATACAGGCTGGTGTCTCAGGTCAGACATAATGTAGAGTTAGGAACCAGGCATCAAGGACTAAAACTAGGGCTTAAAAGGGCTAAGAACCCTTTCCTTTACCACTTAGGAGCTCCAAGTTCCCATGTCCTCATTTGTGAAATGAGGATACTAATAGTTATGACCTTTCAATGACATAGCGTAGTAAGATATTTAACCCATCACTTGACACCTAACAGAAACTCCATAAGCATTTCTAACATTACATACAGATGAAATTATTTTTTATTCTCTAAGTGCAAAGGCCACTTATAAAAATATAAGTAAAATTTAACTTGATTCACTCAGATGAGTGAGGCTCAGAAGATCTATCATATCTCTGGTAGAAATGCCTTTTCAAAGGAGGCATCCAAGGAAATCCTCCATGGTAGTCTGGCAAAGAATAAAATTTATACAACCAATACTCAACACAATACTAGCAAACCAAGTGCAATAGAGTATTAAAGATTATACACCATGACCAAGTGGGATTTATCCTGGGAATACAAATTTGACTATGTTTTAAGAGTTCTGAACTAGGGTCCAACAATACAGTGCACATTAAATGAACAATTGCTGTATAAAAGGCATTTGACAAAATTTAACCCCTTTCATGATAAAAGCACTAAAAAAACTAGCAATAGAAGGAATCTTCCTGGACATGAAAAAGGGCATTTTAAAAAACCCATTAACATCTTAATTAATGGAAAAAGACTGAAAGCTCAACCCCTAAGATCAGGAACAGGACAAAAATCCCTACTTTCATCATTGCTTATTCAAAATGGTACTGGAATTTCATGACAGAGCAATTACACAAGAAAAAGAAAGAAAAGGCGTAAAATGGAAAAGGAAGAAGTAGAAACTATCTCTGTGCACAGATGACATGATCCTACAAATAAAAAATCTCAAGGAACTCACTAGAAAACTAATAGTGATAACAAACTAATTCAACCAAGTTGCAGGTTACAAGACCAACAAAAAAATCAGTTGTTTCTATAGAACAAGAATGGACAATGAAAAAATGAAATTACAAAAGCAATTCCAGTCCTGACTGGTGTGGCTCAACTGGCTGAGTGCCATCCCATGCACCAAAAGGTCACCGGTTCAATTCCCGGTCAGGGCATATACCTGGGTTCTGGGTTCAAACGCCAGGAAAGGGTAGAGGAGGCAACCAGTTGATGCTTCCCTCTCACATTCATGTCTCTCTCTCTCTCCCTTCCTCTCTCTCTAAAATTAAAAAAAAAAAAAAATGTATCCTTGGGTGAGAATTTTTTTTAAAGCAATTCCATTTATACTAGCATCTAAAAAATGAAATATCTAAGAATAAATTTAACCAAGGAGGTTAAGTACGTATACATGAAACTACAAAAGACTGCTGAAAGAAATTAAAGAATAATTTAAATTCCATTAAAAAATTAATGGCTGTGGGCCCTGGCTGGTTTGGTTCAGTGGTTAGAGCATGGGCCTGTGGACTGAAGGGTCTCAGTTCAATGCCAGCCAAGGGCATGTACCTCAGTTGCAGGCTTGATCCCAGCCCCAGTTGGGATGTGTGCAGGAGGCAACCAATGGATATGTCTCTCTCACATTCATGTCTCTCTCTCTCTCTCTCCCCCCCTCACTCTCTCTGAAAAGCAATGGAAAAAAATATCCTTGGGTGAGGATTGAAAAAAAAAAATTAATGGATATGGGAGTAGGAAATATATAGCAAATCTCTATAGCTTCTGCTCAATATTTCTGTGAACCTAAAACTGCTCTAAAATATAAAGTCTATAGATAGATAAACAGATAAATAGGTAAATGTAAAGAAAGCATTCTCATGGATCAGAAGATTTAATATTGCTAAGACGTCAATACTACAAAAGAAACCTACAGATTCAACCCAATCTCTATCAAAATTCCAACAGCCTATTTTGGAGAAATGGAAAAGCCAACCCTGAAATTCATATGCAATTTCAAGGGGTTTCAAACAGTCAAAACAGTCTTGAAACAGAGAACAAAGTTGGAGTGCTCACACGTCCTGATTTTACAGCTTACAATAATGCTACTGTAATCAAAACAGTGTGGTACTTGCATAAAAATAGGCATGTAGGCCAATGGAATAAAATTTAGAGTCCACAAATAAACTCATACATCTATGGCCAATTGCTTTTTGTAAGGGTGCCAAGTCCATTCAATAGGGAAGGGGAAAGAATAGTGTCTTCAACAAATGGTGCTGGGACAAATGGATTTCCACACGCAAAAGAATGAAGCTGGACCTCTTTCATCACACCGTATGCAAAAATGAGCTCCAAATGGATCAACAATCTAAAGATAAAAACTAAAACTGTAAAAGTGTCAGATGAAAACATAGGAAAAATCTTTATGGCCTTGGATTTAGCGATGAATTCTTAAACATGACACCAAAAGTATGAGCAATAAAATAAAAAATAGATGCACTGGACTTCATCACAATGGAAGACATTTGTATATTATAGGTCATTATCATGAAAGTAAAAAATAATAAGCTACACGATGGTAGAATCATTTATTTGATATGGGTTTAATAAGAAGAATATATAAAGAATTAAAACTCAATAACAAAAAGATAAATAATCCAATTAAAAAATGGGCAAAGATCTTGAATAGACATCTTTATAAAGAAGATACACAAATGCCAATAAGCCCATGAATAGATGCTCAAGATGATAAATTATTAGAAAAATAAAAATTCAAACCACCATGGGATGTTATTTCACACCCACTAAAATGGCTACAATAAAAAATATACATGGAAAATAAGTGTTGGTGGGGATGTGGAAAACTGGAAATCTAGTACATTCTGGAGGGAATGTAAAATGGTACAGCTACTGTGGATAACAGTTTGGTGGTTCCCCAAAAACTGAAGCTTAAAATTGTCTTACAACCCAGCAATTCCATTCTGAGGTACCTACCAAAAGAACTGAAAACAAGAACTGAAACAGATATTTGTATGCCAGTGCCCATTGTAGCATTATTCTCAACAGCCTAGACATGGAAACAACCCAAGTGTCTGTCAACAGATAAACAAAATTTGGGATTTATTTATACTGGAATACTAATTAGCCATAAAACACAATGACGTTTTGATAAAATGAACTTTGAAATTATTATGCTAAGTGCAATAAGCCAGACACAAAAGGAAAAACATTGTATAATTCCATTATATGAAATATTTATCTCAGGCAAATTCATAGAGACAGAAAATAGATTAGAGGGTTACTAGGAGGTAACCAAAGTAGAGAAGAGGGGAGTTAGTGCTTAATAGGTACAGAGTTTCTGTTTGGGGCCATGACAAAGTTTTGGAAATAGTGGCAATGGTTGCACAAGGTTGTAAATGTAATTAATGACACTGAATTGCACATTTAAAAATGGTTGAAATGGAAATTTTTTATACCTATTTTGTTAAAATTTTTAAAAATTTATGTAGCTAAAATTTTATTGCTGTTTGGAATAATTTGCTATCCAAGTACCATTTGTCTTCACAAATAGTACATAAATCACAATCATGTTAATAAGTTTCTAGATGGATAATCTTAAGGCCTATATTTACTCCCTCTAAAAACTGAATAGATATGTAATAAAATTAAGTGAATGAACAAATGAGCACATTCATGAATAAATGAATGAACACATGATGGCAAGAATTTCGTTTAAGTGCTGTCTCTGGGTAACTAGCCTTTGATTATGTTGTTGTTTCAAAACTGTACTCCATTATTACTAATTCAGCATTACCAAAGAATTTCTGTTTTCAAGTTTATTTGGAGACTGAGTAGATCAAAGATGATAACACTTCACAAATACCGGGGCACTTTAAGATGGTTTATTGCTAATTATATTTTTAAAATAATACTTTGTTGAATGTGATGCCATCCCATTCAAATGTTATATATAAAATCTCAATAAGCCCAAGGCAATACCTTATGAATTAAATTCACTTTTTTTAACTCAACTATTCAATAAAAATGAATACACTAGCATGTATTGCCACTTATTAAAACACAAAACACCTTCTTAGAGAAGCAGATTTATCACTATGCCAAAAAGTTAATTGCTTGTTATACTGTGTTACAGAAAAATGTGAATTCTTCCTCTAACCATTTTTAACACTATGAATAAAAAGCATTTAAACATCTCTTCCATTTTACTCTGTTTCCCACTGAAACAAGTGGGCACGCTTCCTATGGGGGAAACATCTTCTCTGAACAATCCAATCTCAGTTTTCATTTGGTCGATAAAAAATATACAGACTAGTTTTTTTATAAACAAGGTTTTCTAATGAAATTATTTTCAGGAATGGACAGAACAGCAAGTCTATAAGCACTAAAACTTTAGGCAATTAGTGTCTCATCTGGTCAACCCTTCGAGTTCCATAAAAGCACAAGAGCTTTGTTAGAAATGCATTTTTTGGCATAATCTGATCGTATGCAAGCGTGTTGCCTTTGTTATCTACATGTTGAATGCTGTCACTCAGTATTTGTCAAATACGCCCGCTCAATTATAGCTCTATCACTGATTCCTAGACATAAAATTCTCTGTATAAATGCCAGAGGAAACTTCAGTAACCTTAGGACATACCAACACCACTAAAATATTATTTTCCCTAAACGTTGCTTGATGCCTTCTCTACATCAACCTACATGAGCCCCAGGGAGCGGCCAGTGAGGAGATCAACGGCTCCTGGGAGCTGCTCGACGGCTGTGCCCACGATGCTTCTGGGGGTCCCCTTGCACCTCGTGGAACCCTCCCCCCGTGGAACTCCGACAGCTGCCAATGCCACCGCCGCCGCCAGCTCGCCGTCCTCCCACGGGGTCCTCCCGGCCCTCTCTACAAGGCCTTCTTTGTCTCCTGTCCATCTGAACATTCTTTCCTGCTTGCACTCTTTCTAAAAGCTTTACTCGTTTCCCACCTCCCTCCCAGAACCTCCACCAGCCTCTGATTTAGCTGTAAAGACCCCCCACGGAGATCAACAGACTCCTGGACTGGGCGAGCAGCAAACAAGCTGACGGGCGGGGCGACTAGACAGGACAGTAAGCGGCGTGTGGGGACATCAGCAGGACACAGGGCTAACTAGGCCCATGCGGGAACATGAGCGATGACAGACAAGAACATTTCCGTTCTCGTTTTTCTAGCTCACCTTGCAATAAATGTTACCGAATGAGTAAATGCAGGCATGAATATCTACGGTGCCAATTTCAACATCGTTACAGAAATAACTTATTTGGCACATGTGCCTTTTACCTTAAGGAAAATAATCACCACGGTGATAACCGCACCGGGGCTCTTTCACCTGCAATGTGAGCTGCTGCAGATTTCGAAGTTCTCTATTAGAATCCCAAGCAAGTGGCACAGCCGTCCTGCATCCGTCTTGGGGAAGCAGCACACTGAAGCCTAATTGACAGGCATACTGATGGCTTATAGCACCTGCACCCAAGTGGCAAAGGGATAGAAACCCAAGACCACTGGCCAACATCAGCGCAGAAGTACTCCAGGGCTACTAGTTGTAAACTCTTAAAAAGAGCATTTCACAGTATTTCCATATTAAACCATGTCTGCAAGGACATGCACAAACCACTTAAATCCCCCTCACACAGACAGTTGTTTAAAATCTTAAAATATTGGGAAAGCCCATCAATTTTTTTTTTTTCTGGTCATCAGTGGATTCGGCAAGTAATTTCTGCATATGCATCGCATCACATAACAGTTCCCAATGTTTATATTGCTCTACAATCATACAGGGTGGGGCAAAGTAGGTTTACAGTTGTGAGTATATGAGAAACAAAGTTTATTTTTGCATTATGATTTATTGTATTGTTTTCTACAGGAACAGCTGTAAACCTACTTTTGCCCCACTCTGTAGCATTCTAATACAACAGATTTATCAAGAAGGAACATTTCCTATTAATTATTGCCTTAATATAATCTTATACTCACTTCTAAACATTATTGCTACAGATTTTTAAAAGGTTAAAATACCTGACTATTATAAATCAAAAAGATGCAAAAGGTATACAAATTGATCAGAGAATAAAAGTGCATTTGAAGTATAAGAAGTTGATGCTTTCTTAGAATTCTTCATGATAAAACATACACTGTAATTACTTTCCTACATTCAGTATGACACTATTGGGTGCTAAATATTCATTTTTGAAATAAATCTGAATCTGAAACTATTCATCTTTTTTTCAAATAGCTGACATGCTGCATAAATAGAAAGTTTGTGTAGTTTTTTAAAAATAAACAATACACCATGTGAACTTTGATTTATTATGCAATTTATCTCTTTCTATCTCTCTCTGCTATACATAATTCAGATCCACATAGAACAGTTTCTATACCATTAATATTCCCCAGCTCTTTTTGGCTTTAAGGCTATGATCATTTTTAAATGTTTCAAATGTATCCATTTATCATTAATATTACAGTGGCATTACTGCATTTTTAAAGTATAATGTCTGGGAGTTCATAACTTGGCACATGAAACTTGCTAGATGATGATGATGATGATGATGATGATGAAGTTTACTTGCTATAACCTAGTTGTGCAATAATTTCATGAGAAAGAAAAATAAAACACAACCTAGTAATTTCCAAGTCCAAAGATATCTGAAATATTTTAAATAATTTCATACACAAGTGAAATTATTAAAAACATAAAAGGTATGATTTATTAGGCTATTTTTTTCCTTGATTTTTTTGTCCAGTTTATAGAAAAATCAAAACAAGCTATTTTGAAAACATTAAAACCCCATATTGTTTAGAAAAACATTTTTTATTTGTTTGGAAAAATATACTTTTTCTCTTACTAAAATTACATGATTAATAACAGATTCCTTTTTAAAAAATTAATAACCACATATCACCTCAACTTTTAACCAAAGCCCACCAGGCAAATAATCTATGCTAACAAAATTATTTGTAGGCTGTAAACAAAATTATTTGTAGTCAACTCTTGAAACAAAATGAACTCCATTTAACAAATCCACCCTAGATGCAATTTTTAACTTCTGAATGAGACTCTGGAAATTGTTTTTTATTCAATCAACAGTTCTCGAAAGTCTGCTATGTACCAGGTGTTATGTCCAACTCAGAATACAAAAGTGAAAACACTACCATCAACTTACTCTCCATATGCTAGTAAACTTTGCTTTTTATTAATTTATCTGATCATGTTTTTAGAATTACCATAAATATGCATTTCTCCCCAAAGACTGCCAAAGCATGACTTTCCAGTATTCATAATGATGTCAAAAATCCCAAAACCACAAAACTACAAAACATACCAGAAGTATGCCTGAAGCAACCCTTCACCTTCCAGGTAGGGGCTGTGACCTCTGCAGAATCCTGCATCTACAAGTAACATAACTGAGACCCGGACAAAGCTCAGGCCTGTCCTCAATTCAGTGTTCTTTCCTCAATGTCAAACTGCTTCCATACAAGAGCTTGTAACTGCTCATTTACATAACACAGACGGAACACAGCACTCTAACAACCTGGCAGCCTTTCCGCATTCATAGCCCACAAATGTCTTACTTGCCCTCCCCCCAATTTTAAATTTCTGTGAATAATCACATAATAAAATCCTAACAAAAACAGAAAGTATAAACCATTTTTAAAAATACTGTATACATTATCCATGCTTTGAATTTGGAATAAAACAGTTGTTCATAATAATGAAAAAGTGTATGTATAAAAAATAAATGTTGCCCGGCCCGGCGTGGCTCAGAGGTTGAGCATTGACCTAGGATCCAGGAGATCGCAGTTCGATTCCCGGTCAGGGCACATGCCCAGGTTGTGGGCTCGATCCCCAGTAGGGGGCGCGCAGGAGGCAGCCGATCAATGACTCTCTCATCATTGCTGTTTCTAGCTCTCTCTCCCTCTCCCTTCCTCTCTCTGAAATCAATAAAGAAATATTAAAAATAATAAAAAAATTAAAATTAAAATTAAAATTAAAAATAAATAAATGTTGATATATTCAGCTGGAGATCTGTAAACAAAATGGCTGTCCTCAAATAAAACTGTTAATTTTTTTAAGTGTATTAGTTATACTGAAAATAGTTAAAATCAAAGTAATCAAATATTTCCATTATGGATTCTCTCAATGCTCCACCAGAGGGCTACAAAACTCCCCAAATGTTCTCTTATAAAGTTTTACAAATTTCAACTATGCATTATAAGTATTACTTTGCTTTTCTGAAAGCATGATTCAATTATATATATGTATGTATATATATGTGTGTGTGTGTATCCTTTAAGAGAAAGTTCTCATATCGCAATGTATCTTCAACTCACAGCCCAGTGGGAAAGAGTCATTTCTTTTAACTCTCTTTGAGGAAGACCCAATATTTACTTCCTTAGATCTTAAGACTAAGTGTTAAAGATTACCATGGGAGACAGCAGGAGGAATGAAAAGGTGGGCGGCAGGAAGAAAAGAGGGAAATAGGGTTTGGCCCTGGAGTGGGAAAAAAGCAGCAGCAGAGACCCTAAGGAAGGGACCAGGGAAGGTCAATGCAATCGGAAAGCAGCCTCTGGGTCTCACCAGGGAACTCTTGGTCAACTGCACAGACAGGACAGAGAGATGAGGGAAAGGACACTTGAGATATAGCCTGTGAGGCTGCAAGATTTTAGGGTGATTCTTATTTGCTACTTGGGGTTCCAACTCGAAAATGACTAAGCATAAACTCAAAATCCTTCCTAAAGATTATCAACTGCCACCCTCTCAGCAAGGCCCATGTGTTTGGAAGGATGTGCTTCTCAGAGTCTTTGTTGAGCTGTTCCATTTGAGAGTCCCCAAGGTCAGATGTCTGGTGTCCTATTTTCCTTGTGACCAGTCTTGTGCATCTGTGAATGCCAAATGGGTCCCAAATGATCCAAGTTGAGTTTCTGTAAGCAATCTTGGGCTCCTCCGTGCTGTGCTGATCCTAAATGTGCCCAGAGCGCCCAGTGGCCAGTCATCAAGAAAACACATACAGAAACAAATGCTAAATGGAAAAACAAGCCACAAAAAACTATGCAAGACTGTCACCAACCTCCAGCCCTTCTCTACGAGATGCACAAGAAAGTCAGATGCTGCATGAGAAGCTTGGTTAGGGTAATCACGCCTCCCAGAATGTGGCATCTTCCCAGACCTATTTCACTTGCTTCTAAGCAAGGATTTTCATTATTGTAAAGCACGTTAGTCACTGAACATATATGCCACAAGCATTGTCTTAAACTTCCCATACTCAAGAATAACTCTGGCTAGTTGTGTTTTTCCTCTGAATGCAGCAGGTAGCTATTCTGTTTTATTACCATGTGGCCTGATGAAAGGATCGTATTTGGCCTAATTCCTCTGCTTCTTAATGTCACATTACTCAAAAATGGGCATCCAAAAACCAGGACTTAAGGCTCTAATCTACACATAAATACATACATCTATACTTAGAAGATTAGTAGTCTCTTCTATTTTCAGAAAAATAATTGTGTAATAGTCAATAGGTATTTTATAACCCAGAGATTTCAGATTTCAATAGTACAAATTCATGTTCAATAGGAATCGGTCTTCAATAGACTGACTTTTAAATTAGCTTTATAATGTGTGTGTGTCTGTGTGTGTGTTCATCCCATTCCTTATTTCTGCTAACTTATTGGTTCTTACCTCCTCTTGAACACTTTAAGAAAATGCTTTGGGGGCCTTTTCTCCGAATGTTCCGACAACACATTCTGTCTACAGTCTGTGAGAGTTTATACAACCTCTGCAGGCGATCATGGCCCCTCCGCTAAAAATCTCTGTAGCAGAGCCAACCGTGTTCTCTTTTCATAACTAATAAGAAAACCCCTAATGTCTATGCAGGTTACTAAACTGCTAGGGTTACACCTCCTGTGTAGACAACAAGCATTGTCCTTTCTATTCTTCTAAGAGGTTCAAAGAACCATATTATGAAAATAGCCTTTATGAAATATGCAAAATTAAAATGATTTAAACCCATTACAACATCTTAGTTAAATTATGCTAAAAGGAAATCCAGGAGCAGTATGGGGAAATTTGGTGAGAAAAGAGCAGTTCCTTTAAATCTCCACTTAGCGATATGCTAAGCAAAATGAAAAGCATTCGCTTTAACCTTAGTTAACCTTTTCCTCCTAAGCTCAATTTTCATACTCTTTAAATGTCTTAAAATTAGTGAAATGATTTCATTTATATTTTCTCCACCTTAAATTTATAAGTAAGGCAGAATCAAATGTGTACCATCTCATCACATTAGCCATTCCATGGACACCGGCTCTGTAATTCTGCATCAGAAGAGAACTGAAATGAAGGCAATATGTCTATCAAAAGAGCCTTATATTAAATGTAAATTTCTTTACTCTTTCAGATAAAAGGGCAAATTATTTAATTCACTTCAATTCAACAAGCATTTATGGGGCCCTGAAAGCCTCTGGGCTGGGCTATGGAGGGAGAAGATTACGCAGATTCCTGGAGGGCACCTGCCCTCCACTCCAAGGCCACCAAGGCCACCACGTCCACGTCGTGAGAGACAGCTGCGCACACCATGAGTCAAGGCAGGGTGTAAGGCAGGTTGTGACTGAGGTGCACTCCCGGGGAAGAGACACTCATGTCTACAAAGGAACCAGAAGGCTTCATGGATAGGAAGCACTTGAGCTGGTCCTTGCAGAATGCACCCTCTGGTGCTGGTGGCAGAGAAGGGAAAGAGGCTCATGGACCAGCTACGTGACTGGTAGAATCCAGAGCGAAATAAAAATGTGGGGCCCTGATTAAACATGAAAAATTTCAACAGAATGACAGCAGAGAATTAAGACAATTGCAGGGCCTTGTGTATGTGATCATTCCCTCGTCTGTGCCACAGCAGAGGATGAGCACTTGGATTCTGATTCACAGGCCCGGGAAGCGGGCCACGCGGATGGGCATCACTGCAGTGCAGGCCTCGGTGGGAGAAACACGAGAGGCGTGGAATTGAGACCACGGCAGCCGACCGCCAAATATGTCATGTGGCCAAAGAAGACGGGACAGTTCTCCTGATAACAAAATAAGGCACTGCAAACCACACTCTGGGGTGTTGGAAACTAGGTATTTGCAGAGTGTAGATACAACAGACATCAAACAAACAAACCCCGAAGTAGGGATTCCTTTATCTTCCACAAGCCTAGGCTGAGTAAGTTTGTCACTGAAAGTGTGACTCCGCTTGCCAGTGACTTTTTATATCGGGGGAGTGGGAGGGAGGGGGGCATTATGAGTATTTTCCCTTGTTTCCTATACATCTCCAACTGGGGAAAAAATTAAAGGGACTACGTTTTAAAGCAAGTGAAGGGATATTCACATTTTCAGCGTGGCATCATATTTCAAATTCCCTGCCTATTTCCCTCATTCAGCGATAGCAGATTGTCAGCCAAAGCTCCAGGAAGGCCTCCAGATTAGGAATGATTCCCGGACATGGTTTTATTTACACTGCACACGCTTTCAGTTTTACAGTTCAGTAGCAAGTGGAACTGCACGGCTCCTCACATTAGCCCTGAAGCTACTTTAAGCTACAAGCGGCTGCCCTGTAAGCATTGGAACGAATTCTCCGCAGTCCCCATAGAAATCCCATGGAATGCGGTTTCCTGCTGGTTTGTTGGGCTGCATCGGAATAATGAGAATCCAAGGAGAGCCCACTCGATTATGCAATGAAACGAACCCCCGCACCCCAGTCCACCCAGAAAGGCTTTAACCCTTCTCTTCTGCAATTAAAGCTTCGTATTTACAGCGAAAGGTTGTTTGTGAATAATCCCACCAGGGAGTCGACCCGACAAAAATAAATCGCCCAGTGCTTTCCGACAGGCCAAGCCCAGCGCCTGGCACCTAGTACAATAAGTATTTGTTGAACAAATGATGAATGCTGACCCATTTATCCCGATTGATTTTTTTCCCGCCCCAAACCTAACTTACACTCTGCTAAATTGTCTCTCTCACACCTTTCATAGATCACTTCAATACACTTTTTTCACATTTTAAACCATTCCCTTAAGAATTCTCATGACTCTATATCAAAAGTTCTATTAAATTCATAATGGGATAACCATGAAAAGGGAAATTATTGTATTAATTCCCTGTTGTCACTATGGAAGGCAGTTAGCACACTGACAGGAAAAAAAAAAAAAGCCAAAGGAGCCCGTTTCCCTTGTCTGTGCTATGACAGAGGATGCGCACTGGGGTTCTGAGAGGCTGCACCTACCTCATCTCTGCCTCCCACGGACTCTGGGTATCCAGCAGGCACTCAACCTCTCTGTGCCTTGATTTACTCATCCGTAAAATGAGGGTACAAAGGAAAACTACCTTACATAGTTACTGTGAAGGCAGAGTGGGATACCATGAAGCATTTAGCAAAGTACCTGGAACATGGCAAGTATTCAATAAAAATTGCCTACCATCACTATTATTCCACTAATAGCACCCAGGATACTGTATCTCTCTAATTATTTTTTAAAATTATCCAGTTAAAGAATATTGTAAAATATTTAAATAATACAACATTTTAGAATAAACATGAATTTAAGAGACAAAAGACAATCCCCATGTATGGCTGACAGAATTTCTTCTCAACCAGATCTATCTAAGAATACGATATAAGACTGATTACATAAACAGGTTTCACCTGGCATCATTCAGTAAGTTTTCTACTCCATCTTTCAATAAGTAAAACTTCTTAACAAAATTGAAATCTTTATAAAACTATTTTGTAAATATAAAAAGTCATTTAACATTTACTGATGGAATTTGAACAGTGTTTTAATATTTTGTCTTATCAGAGAAAAATAATAAGAAGAAAATCACTGGCTCTCCTTACACAATATACAAGCTTTAAAAAAAAACAAATCAGAGAGCACGTGAATTTTCACACAAACTGAATTCAAACCTCACATCAAACCTTATTATCATTTTGAAATATTTGGCTGTGCAAAAACCAACAGACGAACTCTTTCTAAAAGAATTGTCATTTCTTCACTCCCCATAACCCTGCCAGCTTCCCAATGCTCCTTTGACAGTATAATCAGTCAATTCAATCAGAGAAATTCTAAAGTACAATGGTAATTTTCTCTCACTTTTTTCTTTACACTGTCAGTTCAAGCCACCTGCTGAAAGCTTTGATGTGGAACAGCTCAGTATTAGCTCTGAAATTAGTACCAGTCCCCAGTTAAATACCTGGCACATTTGGTGTAGGATAGAGACACTTAATGACATAAAAACCCATCAGTAGAATACGCACATTGCTTAAGCTAGCCTTTTTCCAAGTCATTCATACTACCCCTTGATGGTATCTCAACACAGAGCTGAAAGTAAGCCAGGAAAGGAAAACAGGTTCAAGGGCACAGACCACAAATTTGAAAGACGATACTTCCATATAAATATTCTTAAGCAACATGTCATTATGGTTTACTTTAAACAAATTTCTAAATGCAATATCGGGCCTACAACAAGAGTTAAAATGCCCCTAGACTATAGGAATATAATCCAGACTATAACAATAGTTAATAATGTCTCTAGAAAGGAATCCTGCATTTAAAATACAAGGTTCTCTTCATTTAAATTTCAACTCAGAATTTGCTACTATGTGCACACTTTTCAGATGCTCTTTTAAAACAGAAAGTAAAGTGCAATTACCTCTGGTATCTTACATGTTCCAACACCTTGCCTGGCCTGCCAAGCTCAGCAGGTAGGTCTGTGAGCCCTGACTGAGGCCGCAGGATGAAAGGCATTTACTACATATACTCAGAGAGTCATCAATGGACAACCTGTATAAAATTTATGCTTTAAATAATAAATTAACTAAACACCTTGAGGTAATTGGCTGTGTGAAGCTTCACAATAGGACAGATAGCTTGTCTGAACAAAGTAAAATAAGATTAAATAATGAATGAGGAGTGCAGAGAATTTCAAGCCAAACTAATACTGCATGTTTTTTTTAAAGTAAAAGTAGTTCATGAGTTAGGTTTTTATGGTTAAGAGGTGTCACTGGGACTTCCTCTTCCTCTGTCAACAGAAGTTATTTCAAGGATATGTATTTTTCTAGATTTCCAGTGTTGGGTGCATAGTAGCCAGTCCTACCAGTTCAAGAAAGAGCCTGCTGAGTGATGGAAGGTTGTCCAAAGTCTAACCAACACTCAGTTCCACTTGTATTTTATAAAGACAAAACCAACATCTGATGATATCTGGGGGGAGAAAAATATCAGGACAAACTTTTGGAAAATAATATTTCTGATACATGTAAAGATCTAATACCATCTGCCACCACAGGGACCAATAAAGAGAGGCTCAGTCCAGCAGCTTTCCAAGTCAGCTGTAGTATAAACACTCCTCTTGGGCCATTATTATTACTTTTTAAACAAGAAGCTGATGCTTGGTTGCTAGCTTTGGAGAGAATTAGGTTTGGATAGTCAAGTCAGAAGCATAAGAAGTGTCTAGAAGGAAATAAAAACCAGATCTAGGAACGTGTGTTTATGGACGTCAAAGCCATCATAATTTTTAATGAGTCATACTTAGCCTCTTTATTAAATTTTTTTTTTTATGATCAGAAGATTAAACAGTATTGTTAATTCTAAACATCATGACTATCTGGGGCTATATAAATAAAAATGCCCTCATCAGTGATAGCTGCACATTCAGCTATTTACAATCATAAAGAAATTATGTCTGGACCTTGCTGAAAACGTGAAGTGGTGGTTTAATAAAATAACACTGGAAAAATATTAATAAATATTGAATATAGATGTTTTCCAAAATATGCTCAGAAACATAGTTCTTCAATATGCACTACATTAAAGACTTGTCAGGAGGGTGAGTGAACTAAACTTATCCATTCAAAAGAGTGGGGGGAAAATGCTTTAAAAGGCACACTAGCCAATCAACGGCCACATGATGCAACTTCGAAGATGAAATCAAAAACCATGGTAGGAAGTTATTGTGGAAAGCAGACTTCAAGAAGTTCCTAAGGTTACGTTACTTTTTAAAAAATAAAAAGTTAGAAAAATAGTCATAATATGTAAAAATAATAGAGTCTACACTTCAAAGATGGACAAAGCCACAGACTTTTCATTTAAAATATTAATTCAGAGTTTTCACTAAATCTGAAAAAATAAAAGTTACCACTTTTTGATCACTTATTTGCTTGTTTAAACTATTTAAAAAAAAATTTTTTTTAAGTATATCTTTATTGATTTCAGAGAGAGGAAAGGAGAGGGGGAGAGAGAGAGATAGAAACATCAATGATGAGAGAGTCATTGATCAAGCCTGCAACCCGGGCATGTGCCCCGACCGGGAATCGAACCCTGATCACCTGATCCTAGGTCGAAGCTCAACCGCTGAGCCACGCCCGGCGGGGCTAAACTATTTTTTTTTTAAATATATCTTTATTAATTTCAGAGAGAAACGGAGAGGGAGAGAGAGATGGAAACATCAATGATGAAAAAGTCATCACTGATCGGCTGTCTCCTGCACGCCCCCGACTGGGAATTGAGCCCGCAGCCCAGGCATGTGCCCTGACTGGGAATCGAACCGCGATCTCCTGGATGCTAGGTTGAAGCTCAACCAATGAGCCACACCAGGCCAGGTTTATTTGCTTGTTTAAGTGGTTGTAATATTTCAAAACTAGGTTAACAAACCCGAAATATTTTTATATTCAAATCTTATAGACAATGAAATTAAGGCACAGAGAACTGTAACTGGCTCAATCATGGAATCACAAGTGGAGATGCTAGGATTTGAATGCACGTCTTGGATTTTAAAATATGCTCTCTCTCATTTTGTACACTTGACTTTTATCATGCAAAGACTGAAAAAAGGAAGTGTTATAATTACACTTATTACTCTTAGTCTTGCCACAGTGTGAGTTAAAAATTTAGTTAATTACAATTATAATATGCACATATTGAAATAAAATTTCATTTTTTAAAATCTAAAATTATTGAGCTGGTATATAATTTAGAAAAATATGCCCCTTGCACTTAAAATTGAAAGTCAGGATCATCTTCATCCTATATTCAGGATGATTTTTCTTGTGGAAGTTAGTTAATAGCAAACTAGTCAAGGAAGAGGTGATAGTTATGTAATGTGATAATCAGACATTATATACATTAACTTACACATGTAGGGGGCAACAAAAAATAGAGTAAAGACATTTATTTAAGTTCTGAACAAGAGACTCTGAAGCTGACTAGATAACCATAACTCCACAAGAAAATGTTTTACCTAGTCCACTGGTAACCACAGCCCAGAATGATCAAATGTGTCACAAGTTACTGTCTACCCAAAGCAGCCTCCAGAGGTAAAAAAGTGATTTTGGTGCATCAGTTGATAAAAGAATGAGAATGCATGACACTCAGCCTTAGGTAGAGTGTCTAGAAGTGAAATGACACAGGCACTTTAAATAGTTTAGAATAATTCCCTATCAAAAACTTAATGATGAACCCTTTCCTTACTGTCTGCAGTAATCAAATTGACCCTACTTCTAATTAATATTCTTTTACATTGCCAACAGTAATTACTAGTAGACTAAGAATAGATTCCCCCTTTAAGGCATCCCCATTTTATTGCCTTTGCGCTAAGTGTTCAATCTTCCAAGATTGCTCTTTCACCAACTTATTTATTGTTCTCATGATTGAGGTTTAACCTCAGATGTCATATCTTCAGGTATTCCATGAACGCCCTATCTTGGGTCTTCTCAATTCTCCCTATCATTCACCAACACCATTTCCTTGTTTTGTTTTTTCATACTTCCATTACCTGAAATTCTTGGGCTTTTATGCTTCTTTACATATTTCTTTTCTGCCCCTCCCCCCCACACACACACTACTGAAATGACCATTAGAGAGGAATCTAATTTCTCATGTTCAGGTTCTCTGTTACCCAGAACAAATATAGTAGACCCTCAAAAAATACACATCTAAAGCAGTGGCCCTCAAACTTCAGCATCTATCAGTCATCCACAGGGATTGTGAAAACACATTTCGTGGCCCAACCCAAGGTTTCTGATCTAGTCATTCTGGGGCTGGGCCTGGAAATCTAATTTTCTGTCATGTTCCTAATAATGCTGGATCAATCATGGTTCTCAGTACACTACACTGATGCTTTTTTTTTTTAATTTATCTTTATTGTTGAAAGTATTACAGGTGTCCCATTTTCCCCCCAACTGACCCCTCCACCTCACTCCCTCCCCCTCCCCAGGCCTTCACCCCACTGCTGACTGTGTCCATGGGTTATGCAAACATGCATATAATTTCTTCGGTTAATCTCTTCCCACCCTCCACCCCCCTTCCCACTTTCCTCTAAAATATGATCGTCTGTTGCCTGCATCAGTGTCTCTGGATCTATTTAGTTCATCAGATTCTTTTGTTCATTAGCTTCTTCTTAAAGAAGACCCTTCAACATTTCCTGTAGTGCTGGTGTGGTGGTGATGAACTCCTTTAGCTTTTCCTTGTCTGTGAAGCTCTTTATCTGACCTTCAGTTCTAAATGATAGCTTTGCTGGGCAGAGCAATCTTGGTTGTAGTTCCATGTTTTTCATCACTTTGAATATTTCTTGCCACTCTCTTCTGGCCTGCAAGGTTTCTGTTGAGAAATCAGCTGACAGTTGTATGGGTGCTCCCTTGCAGGTAACTAATTGCTTTTCTCTTGCTGCTTTTAAGATTCTCTCTTCACCTTTAACCTTAGACATTTTAATTATGATGTGTCTTACTGTGGGCCTCTTTGGGTTCCTATTGTTTGGTACCCTCTGTGCTTCCTGGACTTGAAACTCTAATTTCTTTCCCCAGGTAGGGGAAGTTTTTTGGAATTATTTTTTTCAAATAGGTTTTCAATTTCTTGCTCTCTTTCTTCTCCTTCTGGCACACCAATAATATGAATGTTGAGCCACTTGAAGTTGTCCCAGAGGCTCCTTATGCTATCTTCATATTTCTAGATTCTTTTTTCTTTTTGCTCTTCTGGTTGGGTGTTTTTGGTTTCCTCATGTTTCAAATTGCTGATCTGATTCTCAGCGTCGTTTACTCTATTGTCGATTCCCTGTAAGTTATTCTTCATTTCAGTTCGTGTAGCCTTCATTTCTAATTGGTACTTTATTATGTCATTGATTTTCTGGTTTTTTTCGTAATACTCTTACTAATATACTTAAGCATCCTTATAAACAAAATTCTGAACTCTGTATCTGTTACCTTGCTTGGATCCATTTCATTTAGTTCCTCTTCTAGAGATTTCTTCTGTTCTTTCCTTTGTGACATGTTCCTTTGCCTCCACATTTTGGCTGCTTCCAGGTGTTTGTTTCTATGTATTAGGTAGAGGTGCTATGCCTCCTGGAATTTGTAGAGTGGCTTTGTGTAGTAAGTGTCCTGTAGTGTCCAAGTAGCTCAGCCTCCCCAGTCACCTGAGCTGGGCCTTCTAGGTGCTCCCCTGTGTGGCCATGTGCACTGTCCTGTTGTAGTTGAGCCTTGGTTGCTATTGGTGTCACTGGGAGGAATTAACCCCCAGGCCAACTGGCTGTGAGGACCAGCTGCAACTACAGCCAAAGAGCTGCTGTGCTGGAGACACCCCTGTGGAGCAGGATTTACTTCAGTGGAGCTTTGGTGTTCACCAAGTGCGCCCCTTGAGTGTGTCACTCGTGGCTGTGGAAGGGTTGTAATCCAACGTGGTCAAGTCTGACCACCAGATGCACTGTCTCTGGGGTCTCCTGGTAGGTGCAAAGTCAGCCTCTGCCAGTGCCTTGCAGAGGGCCACCCAGCATGAGCTACACAGCAAACTGTAGTTGGCTGCTACTTGTGCTGGGCTTGGCATTGTCCAGGAGGCCAAGCTATGAAACAATGCAGGCTGACGCTAGTGCCAGGCCTGGGGCCACTTATCAAGCCATATGGGGCATGCTGCTGCTTGTTTGAGAGATTTTAGGAAAGTCCTAAGTATGAGGCTAGAGAGGCCACTTGCATAGAAAAGCCCCTGGAAATGGCCTGGATGAGCTGCAGGTGGGGAGGGGCGGGGCTTCCGGGAATCACAGGGCGGGGCCAAAGGTGTGAGTCAGGTGCCGTCGATTCAAATATGGCCTCTGCCAGCCCTTCTGCCTGGGAGGAAGCCGCCCCTCCACCTCTCGCCCCAATTTCAGGCAGGTTAGTTCCTCCCCAAATGTCCCAGGTTCCTTTCAGGCTGCTGCCCGGCGCTGGGCTCAGAGGGAGCGTCCGAGTGAGTCCGTGCCGGGCCTTTTAAGGTGAAAGCCTGGGGCTCCCGCAGCCTCTGCAACCCTCAGTGACAATCCCTGATGGTTTCACAGCCCAGAGTTGTGGGGACATCTCTTCCCGGCCCTGGAGCCCTGAGCCAAGGGCTTGATGTGGGCCTGGGACCCCTCGCTCCTCCGGGAAGCCCCCACCGCCAAGATGTCCTCCCGAGTTTACCCGCGGCACCGGGTGTGGGTCTGCGCCCGAGTCTCTGGGATTCAGCCCAGATCCACCTGCGTCTCCGCCCCTCCTAATGGTCTCGATGCTCCTTCAGTTCCCTGGTTGTAGGGCTTCTGTTCGGCCAGATCTCAGGAGGCTCCGAGTGATGGCGGTTCTGTATTTTAGTTGTAATTTTGATGTGGCTGCGGGAGGCGGCGGTGCAACTGTTCCCTAGGCCGCCATCTTGTTTGGAGCATCTACACTGATGCTTCTATTGCTTGTAGATGTTGATTACTATGCTTCACCCTTGTCATGTAACACATTATCTTTCAATGACATAAATGTGAATGTGAAATTTTTAAATAATTTGTTTTAAAAATTTTCCAAGTATAAATAAAAACTTTAAGTCCCACTTTCACTTTTTACGAGTAATTAGTATTATATTTAATAGGTAATATTTATTAAACACTCTCAGTGCTAAGCACTATTCTAGGCACATTTTATATATTATCTTCATGTAATCGTCTCAAATACTCTACCAAGGACTATTATCCCCACCTTACAGATAAGACACCTGAAGCATGGGACACCCAGTAACTTGCCAAAGTCATCTGTTAGTGACAGGGAAGAAATTTAAACCCAGGCAAGCCAGCTCCATATCCCAATTTCTTAACTATGATGGTACACTGCCTTACACAGTGTACACATTCCACAAACAGTACATTTAGGAAAGTTAATATAAAATAAAATATAATCTTACTTCCTGATTCATGTATCACCTGAACAACAGGTTTTACAAGCTGATTTTTTTTTCCTCTCTTGCCCACCAAGAGAATAGGAGATAAATGATGAATTCTGTATTTATGCTACTAAAGGGAAATGTGTGATTATGATACCTTAACGCTAGACAAATGCAGGCCATGTGTGTGATATACTGGCTTGCCCTGCCTGTGAATGTTCCTGCAATGTAAGAATTTCTTTACCCAAGGACGACTTTTTTCACCTTCCCATCTGTCCTGTGAATTTTTAAATGTCTGAGACAGGTGGCCTGTTGGAAACCTTAAACCCTGTGGGTCTAAGATATGATTAAAATCTGATGTTAAGCTCTCTGATAAAAAAGATTCCTATGTTTAGGCAGGAATTTGTAAGTACCCTACAAAATGTGTCAACAATAACTTGAACCCTACATAGCCAAAATCTCTTTAGTTCTAGAATAGCATATGCTAGAACAGTGATTTTCAACCTTGGTCACCTCATGGCACACATAAACTAATTACTAAAAATCTGCGCCACACTAATAAATATATTTTTTGCCAGTCTGACTAAACAAATAGGTATAATTTTGATTCACTCACACCAGACAGCTATTGTTGTGCTGGCTGTTGTCTATTTTTTATTTGACAGTCTAAGGGAAAGGAGGTCGGTGCCCCTGACTAAATAGTCAGGTACTGAATGTTCTAAAAATTTTTGCGACACGCCAGTTGAAAAATCGCTCTGCTAGAACAAACTTCTGCTTGCTCAATTTCCCCCTAGAAAACTGTAGTAATGCTTACATACCACTGCCATGAAGGAATAAAAAGTAATCAAGTAACCAATTTGTGATGGTTTGAGGTTTTTCTCCCTTCCTGAATTTACTAGTGGTTTTAGAAATGACATCATCTGCTCTTCTCTTCCTAAAGAGTTCTAGTGAAAGGGTAGTTTACCAGTTTTTTTCTTGATTCTATCTTTAGTAAATATAACTACAGTTCTCCGAGCAATATTTATAAATACTGCATTAATGATAGTTAATAAAATCAGTTAATAATGCAAGCTGAGTTCCATAATTGCATATTACAGAGCTCATTGCAAAATATGTTACTCAAAAAATCTTAACAGTGATTATACTTCATATAAATGCCAAGTGCACTGTGACTTTTCTGAAAACTAAAATGCACAAGAGAATTAAAAAGCTACTTGCCATGAACCACTCCCCAGTTTATATTTGTTAATGGGAAGCACAATATAATTTTTAAAACAAATCCATTTCTTTCCTAGAAAAGATGGAAGCAGTTCAACTGAAATCTATTTAGTGAGAACTTAAACCTATGCTGGGTTTAAAGTTTGGCACAGAATACTAAGCAATGATCATGCAGATAATTAAAATTTAAAATGTTAAATGATTTATCGTCTTGTAAATAATTAAGGGAATTTAAAAATCCAAGTAAGAAAATGTTAGAGAGAATATATATTACCAATCTATTTTCTAGAACAATAATATATGAGAGTATATTACCTATATTTTGTTACTGGTAATGTCAGCAGTGACTTTAATTTAAAAAGCTTCAGCAAACTTAATGAAATTAAACTAAATTGATTGGCATTCTGATCCAGCAGGTATTAAACACATCAAGGTAAAAACAAGGCCACTGTGACAAATTCAATAGATCAATCTGCAGTGATGCAAAAATCCAATAAATTGAAATTTAACTAAAGAATATTGCACAAATGTCAATCCCCTCAACAAAATAAAAGATTATTCATTTGAGACTGTATTACTATAACTATCATGAAATCTATAATTGTGTTGTTATTTGATTCTCCAGCCTTTGACTGGCTTCCTTCATTTTTAATGTTCCTGTTTTTATTATTTTCAGTGCATAGACCCCAACATCTAGACCTCCCTCTTGTTCTAGGCTCATTCAATCATGAATCTTTACTAAGTAGAGATCTATCTTTGCCAAAGAAATACACCTTTCCAGAGAAGATTTTTTAAAGAAGTTTAATTTTATAAATAAATTACCAGAGGGTATCTGGAGAAAAGTTTCCTTACTTTACAGTTATTGAAAATATTTAATAATTTTACACAGAGCCTATTGTTCACTCCTTTGATGTTGCTGGCATTGCCAAAATAGAAATAAATGCGTGCAGAAGAATGTGTGTATATTTGTCATCTATATGAGGTCAGAAAATAAATATCTACACAATTTCTGCCAATGTACACATTGGTAGATCACAGCCCTTCCTATACCTTAGACAAATTAATTTGTTGAATTTTGGCAGAAAGCAAAAAACTCTTCATGATTGTGTTTTATCTACCAAGAAGTTATCTAGTTTTAACTCATCTCTATTAAGCAACTAGCACAGTGTATAATATAAAATCTTTACTCAAAAAACTGAAATTATTTAAAAGTACACAGACAGCCCTGCAGGGTAGCTCAGTTGTTTAGAGCACTGTCCCAATATGCCAAGGTTGCTGGCTGGATCCCCAGTCAGGGCACATACAAGAAGCACCCAATGAATGCATAAACTAGTGGAGCAACAAACCTCTCTCTCTCCCTCTCTCTCCAATCAATAAATAATTTTTTTTTAATGTTTAAAAGTACACAGGCAGAAAGCAAAATAATAAAAACATATGGGAAGGAGAGAAAAAGGTTGTCAAAAGGGTATACAAGAGTAGTTTAAACTGGCTTTGAGTAGTTCTCCCATCGAAGTAAAAACTTGAGCATGGCTACCCCAATCCAATGTTTTTATACCAACACATTCAAATTAATGTGTCATGGCTAATATTTTACATAAGAAGAAGGGAACTCATTCCAAGACACAAGTTTTAAACCAGGGTCAGCAAGCAATGCCCTGTGGGCTAAATCTGCCTCACCACCAGTTTTTGTATATCTGTGAACAATAGTTTTTACATTTGTAAATGCTTTAAAAAAAAAAAGAAAAATATTTTATGGCATGTGAAAATTATATGAAATTCAAATTGCAATGTCCATAAAGTTTTACTGGACCACAACAATCTAGATCAAGAACACAAATCAACTGTACATGTCCAATCTGACTGTACTAACCTAGAAGGCACTGAAAGGTCACTTTACAGGCAGATCTTAGAATTGTCCTTAAAATGAAACTAGTTTCAAAATTAGTTTGAACATAGTACAAAACAAACAATTTTGTCAACATCCTGCACACATCTAATTGTCACATTTGTTTGCTAGGAAACAAAATAAGACTCAAGAGTCCTGGAATCATTTTCTGGGGGGACAGAAATGACTGATATCATAGAATTTTAGGGTTTTTTTGTCCCCATCATTTATTATTTCTATACGGGACCAACATCCTTAGCATCTTGTAAAGATGAATGGTTTTAGACCTATAAAAACCTTAAAGATCAGTGAATGAAAGTCAGTTCACAAATACAGTGTCCTCTTAGTTTACAGAGAGTCAGTAAGAATGTGTCCCTGTGTAAAGCTGTCCTATAAACCACCAAGCAGGAGATAGCTGGCTCATGGGCCTCAACTCACAGCTTCCAACCATTAAACACTCACAAAGATTAATCTAGGATATTGGCATACCAAACATTTTCAAAACAATTATGCGCACATTCCTGAGGATCAAAGGTGAGTTAAAGAAAAGTGTAGTCAGGAGCATAAAGCAAGAGCAAACTCATGAAGAGCCAACTAATCTTACAGCAGCAGTAGCGCCACATCCATTAGACAGCCGTCAGTACAGTGAACTGGAGACCTGGTTTTGCTTCAGAAATAGCCCCAGCAGCTCAGCACCAAGGCTCCGGGAGCCAGAGCAGAAATCCAAATCAGAACACAGCAGCAGTTGCCCAGCCGGGTGTGGCTCAGCGGTTGAGCGTCGACCTAGGATCCAGGAGATCGGGGTTCGATTCCCCGTCAGGGCACATGCCCGGGTTGCGGGCTTGATCAATGACTCTCTCATCATTGATGTTTCTATCTCTCTCTCCCTCTCCTTTCCTCTCTCTGAAATCAATAAAGATACATAAAAAAAAAAAGAACATAGCAGCAGCAAATAGGGAAGAGAGAAGGCCAACTCTACCAATACTCTCCCATAATGAAAACTTTAAATGAGATTTGTACAACAAAGAGTTCTGAATTAAGATGGCAGCCTGGGCCCACTGAATGCTCTCCCTGATACCACACTAAAACTACAGTAAAGATTATCTTTTCTTAAAGACATGAACCCATAAGAACAGGGAAAACAGGAAAAGATTTCAGTCATAAAATTTTTCTAGGTGATAAGAAGACATTAGCCACAACTGATTTAGCACCTTGAGACAAAGGAACTCAAGCTAATAGTATGAAGAGATGAAACATAGCCCAATATATCACAGAAGCCACAAAAGGTTTAGGACCTGGAGCACCAGTGACCTATGGAACTGGGAGAGAGAAGGGTGCTGCAGGGAAGTGTGTACTTAAGAAGAATTGTATCAAAGCTGTTTGTGAGGCAGGTACATGCCTGGTCTAGCTGCCAGGACTACCTTGTGGAAGAAAGAGTGAGAGGTCTGGAGGTTATTCTCTGGAGACAGATAAACTAGGGGATAACCAGGAGCAGGTGAAAATCTAAAACAGGAGATTAAGTGATCATATGCACTCTGAGAACCCTACCGTTTTCCCTCACAAGGCTTCTAGAATACCTGCAGCTCTCCAGATAAGAAGCTGGAAGTTCCTTCTTCAAGAAACCTGACCAGTCCAAGAGGAAAATTTTAAAGATAGCAGACATTGGGGTTCCCTACAGGGTGCACCTGACTACTCATTAATGGAGTTCAAAGTCAACAAGCCTGATTCATGCACTTAAAATGTCCAATCCACTTAATCAGAAATGGACAAAGATTACAAAATAGCTGATGAAAGAGCTAACATAGGAGATAGATACCAGATGCAACCAAACAGAATATGGTGACTTAGAAGAAACAGACTAAACAAAGAGAAGTAAAAAAAAGAAGCATACTCCTCCCATTAATCTCAGAAAGAACAAAAATTGCACCTAGAAACAGGAACAGGATAGAATAAAAAGGACATTTAGAGAACAAAAAAGGACTTAAGATTAAAATTATAATAGAAGTGAGAAGGTAAATGAATAGAAGAGTTAGAGTGAAAATTTGAGGCAATCTCCTAGACAATGAAGCAAAAAGACAGTGAAAAATATAAGAAAACAAAAGGCCCCAAAATTCCAACATCCAAATAGGAGTGCCAGAGCGGGAACAAAGAAAATAGGAGAGAAGTCAATGAAGTTATTTAAAAAAATTTCCAGAACTGAAGAGTAATTTTTCAGATTAGAAGCCCAATGAGAACCCAACACACTGGATGAAAGTAGATTCACATCACATCACGAGCATCAGTGGGAAATTTCAGAACATCCAGGGAGAAGGTTATATACAAACATCACAAAAATGTTTCAATATCTCTGAGCAACAAAACCAAAAGCTATATGACAATGAAGAAATAGCCTCAAATTCTGAAGTAAAATTATTTTCTCTCTAGAATTTCACATAAAACATCAATCAGGTGGGCAGTAAAATTAAAACATTATAGAAACTCAAGGTCCCTCCAAATTTATCTTTCACATACCCTTTCTCAGCAAACTACCAGGAGATCTGCTTCATCAAAATGAGGGAACACACCAAAAATGAGACTACATGGGACAATATGGGCAAACCCTGGCACCATCCTGAAGAGACCAGCAGGGTATAATGAACATCAGTGGAACCATCACTCTTGCTGGTGAGATGCACAATTATGGTTCATTTGGGAGGAGGAGGGAGAGGAGAAGTAATGTTCCTAACATGAACAGCAGCACTGAAGCCTGGAAGCTCTATGAAAATCAACATCTTGGAAAAAGCCTTTTAATCCTCATAGACCAGCTTCCCAACCTTGACACCATGGGCATTAGGGACCAGAAAAATCATTCTTTGTGGAGGTGGGGAGTGCGGGACAAGCTATCCTGTGTATTGCAGGGTAGCTAGTAGCACCCGTGGCCTCTGCCGCTTAGATGCCAGCAGCATACTCACACATACACTTGTGATAACCACAAACGTCTAAAGATACCACCAATTGTCCTTTGAGGGGGCTAAAATCGCTCCTGGCTAAGAACCAGTGCAATAGAGAAAATAAAAAATACGAATTTTTTTCTGGTAAAAGGTATCTATGGAACACAGACAGTCCCTGACTTACAATGGTTCAAATCACACATTCAGTAGAAACCAACTAGGGTAAGCTATGATATTCAGCAGCTTAGGTGTTTTAAATGCATTTCAACTAGTGATATTTTCAAGTTACAACGGGTTTATCAGGATGTAACCTCACCATAGGTCAAGGAGCATCTGTATATCTATCCAACACTCATATCACACATGCTTATATATGCCAGACAGTCTCTGGAAGGTGACAAAAGTGGTACTAGTAGTGACTGCCTCTTTTGAAGGTTGAAAGGGAAATTAACTTTATTCTTAATTCTTTACTCATTTTAAAAGAATTCTGTGTCATAAACATGCATTCGCTTTCCCCAAAAATGTATAAAATAAAACAAAATTACAAATGAGTATATCCTCTTATGAAATTATACTTCCAGGAATTTGACCTAAAGTATGTGTGTGTGTGTGTGTGTGTATATATATATATAGATATAGATGATATAGATATAGATATAGATATAGATGATATAGATATAGATATAGATATAGATATAGATATAGATATAGATATAGATATAGATATAGATATAGATATAGATATAGATATAGATAGATATAGATATATATAGTGTTCCAAAATTATTGACACTGATTGTATGGTAGTTGCCCACTTATCCATGGACGATATGTTTCAAGACCCTGAACTAGATGCCTGAAACCACAGATAGTAATAAGCCCTATGTATAATACTATGTTTTTTCTTACACATACATACCTATGATAAATTTAACTTAAAGTTAGGAACAGTAAGACATTAACAACAATAACTAATAATAAGATAGAACAATTATAACAATATACTATAATAAAAATTATATTAATGTGACCTCTCTCAGAATATCTTATTGTACTCTACTAAACTTCCTGTGATGATGCGAGATGACACCATGCCTGCTTCATGAGATGAGTGAGGTGAACGACGTCGGCATTGTGATGCAGTGTTAGATTACCATAAGGGTTAGCTGAACCCAAGCACTGCGATAATGTGACAGTCGATCTGATAATTGAGAGGGCTACTAAGTGACTAACAGGCAGATAGCATAAACAGCATGGATATGCTAGAAAAAGGGATGAGTCACATCCTGGGAGGGATGGAGTGGGACAGTGAGAGTTTCCATCCTACTACTCAGAACAGCAATAATGTTAAACCTTGAATTGTTTATTTCTGAAATGTTCCATTTAATATTTTCAAACCAAAGTTGACCACAGGTAACTAAAACCACAGAAAGCAAGGCCACAGGTAAGGGGGGACCACTATAATAGCAAATACATAAACCATCTGAGTGTTCAATGACAGGAAGCTGTGAAATGATATAATAGCATAAAATGGAATAGAATACAGCCATAACGAGAGTAAGTTCACTAATACTAAGATGATTTATTTTTCCAAAATAAATTCCATTTTTATTTTTCAAAATAAATCATGAGTTTAAAAAGCAAGTGTAAAGCAGTGTGCACATTTTATGCATACATAAACACATGCACACTCTCCCCACCCTTTCCTTTACACAAATTGATGGAAGTGGGTGACTAGGAACAGTGGCAGGAAGCCAGGGTGGGAGGGAGATTATATGCTCTTCTGTACCTTTTGAATTTTAACCACATAAATGTCTTACTTATTCATATTAAAATAAGATTTGAATTTTTTTGTGCTCCAGTAGTTCTCTTGGGTTAATTTCTCAAGATGTAACCAGCAGTCAAGGACTTGTGGGAGCAGTTGCAGCCCCACTGCCATCATGTAGAAACTGTTGTTTCTATAAGGATATGCTCCAAGGAAACTTGACAAAGAGGCCGGGATGCCTCTGAATGGCAGTTTATACTGAATAGAACGAAGCGGTTATTATTCTTCCTTTTACCCCCGGAGATGAAGGTTCTTCATTATTAAATGTTAGGGGGAAATGGAAACCAATTAATACAAAAGATCCATTCCTATTAATGAATATCATAATAAAACCAGATTAAAAACAAACAAAGAAACAAGAAGTTTTGTCCTGATCAGTGGGATATAGAGGTTACTTACAATAGCAGAAGAGTCTCTGGTTCCGAGAGGAAGGCCAGCAATAAAACTGGCGGGGGAAGGAAGAGCCAGTGGGGAAGCAGGAGAATGACCTCATAATCGAGAATTCGACTTCTTGCTTAGGCTGCTGATAGATTAAACTGCAGGAAAGGGCATGAGATCGAAGACCGGACGACGAGCTCTGCCTTAGCTATGCTCCCTGTGTAATCTTGGGGAAATCATTTACGCTATTGTCAAGTGGGGAGAATCCTGCATACAGAAGTGTGGGGGTGGTTAAAGAGCAAGAAAACAACAACAAAGAGCGTGTGAGAATTACAGCAGAGAAAACAAAATTTCGTAACTTTAAATATTGAATTAATTTATTCAAAAGTAATCTCTAAACATAAAAATGTGTAAGAGACCATTTGGGCAGTTGCATGATCAAGATATTAACTAGATAATCAATATTTGATTGTTTCATTTTATAATAAAAGCAATTTTAAAATTAGAAATAAGAAAATAAATAAATAATGCAGCCAAATCTATCAATCAACTATGGCTGATACAAGAACCCATAATGGTTTGCTGAGTCTTCAAGGTCATCCTGACATGTGACACTATAAAGCCAAAATAACTTTGACGCGGGATGAGGGTGGAGGAAATACAGTTAATCTCTTACCCCTCAGCAGGTGCTCTTTTCATTCAATAAATATTTGTGTTACACACTACTACACCAACTAGAGAGAACATAAGTAAATAAGCCAGTGACAGGGTGGACATACAATTTAAAAGGAAAGGCAGACCAAAAAAAAGGAACAACACAGGTAAATTATGACGTAAATAAGTAAGTTATGACGTAAACAAGTCAGTCATATGCATCTGAAGAGCTAATAAAGTAAACCATTCTACAGCCACAGGCATTTGAGAACACAGACAAGAGAAGCATGCCTTTGAATGATACATAGGTGTTTTTTAAATATTAATGGAGAAAAACTAGTTTTCTAGAAAAACAAGACAATTTAAAGGTATTTGTAAATCTTGGTCCACATCATGTACCGGAAGTACAAACACTTTCTAATATTTCAGAATAAGAAAAAGAGCCACAAAGTGGATCAAGTTTTCCAAAGTCATTTAAAGTATAGACCTTTCCCTCCTGTCTTCATATATTCTCCTGACATTGACGAATAAATAAATAAGTCTATTATTTCATGTTTGTCACAGATGTCTCATAGATAAGAGCTATCAATGAACCATCATCAGTATATTTATACACTGTGTCAGGACAAACACATCAATACTCAACAATAACTAACTTATTTAACTCTATGGTAGCACTGTCCAATAAAAATATAGTTCAAGTCACATACAGAATTGCAAATTTTCTAGTAGCCACACTAAAAAATTTAAATAAATAGCTGAAATTAATTTTTAAATATGCTGTATTTATTCCAATCTATTCAAAATATCATTTTAATATGTAATCAATAAAAAATAGATATTTATATTTTGAAACCTTTGAAATTTGATATGAATTTTATATTTAAAGCACATCTCAATTCTGACTAGCTACATATTAAGTGGTCAACAGACATGTGTTTAATGACACACATGGTTCTAAGATATAACTGACACCTCAAAATAGTGTGCAGCTCTACCCAGTTTGGCACAGTGGTTAGAGCATCAACCCACAGACCAAAGGGTCCTGGGTTCAATTCCAGCCAAGGAAACATATCTCGGTTGCAGGCTTGATCCCCAGCACCTGTCGGGGTAAGTGCAGGAGGCAGCCAATCGATCTCTCTCTCCACCACCACCCCCACTCTCTCTGAAAAAGCAATGGAAAAAATATCCTCAGGTGAGGATTAAAAACAAAAAAAAAGTGTCCATAATGTCTGCTCACACTAAATATGTGAATGAATGAATTAATGCAAAGTGACAATACTTTTACATATCCATTATTCCTTAGGTTAATGTATTTTAATATATTTCCAAACATCAAAGATGAAACAACAGAAAAAAATCTCTCCAAATCAGTATCAATAAAAATATATAAATTAAATTTTTTATGAAAGTAATTAAAGTTGAGATACTCAGGATGTATCTGCACCTTGGGTTGCAGAGAAGAAAAGTGTCACAGGTAGATTAATAAAAGGTGGGCTTTCCATTGTTTCTTTCACATTTTATTTTTTCTGGAGGACTTTGCCTTATGCTATTTAGTGTAACTAAATATATGATGACCCAAATTTGAGTTAAAACTCATTTAGTGTGTGTATGTATACACACAAGCTTGCTCTCACTCAATAAAGTAATTCAATATTAGAATATCAAAGTCAAAATTTTCTTACTGTATTTATATGATAACTACTTTTCTTATTGTCTACATAAATCTCATCTTCTTTTAAATGACTGCCTGGCATACTCTAAAATTCTAAAATAAGCATAATTATCCATAATTTTTGTAAAATCCAGACTTCTTGATCTTAAGATAAATATTGAGTCATTTTTATTTGTACTAGCATACTGTTTGCAATTTGCTAATTATAAAGTAGGTTTGTCAATCTTTTTCTTTTTTTCCTATAAGAGAATTTTAGAGCTGCAATAGAACGCAGAAATACTATAGTCCAAATTCCACATTTAGCACTGGGAAACTGCATCCTGGAAAAGTGATTTGTAAAGATAAACTGATTTATAATGAGAACAAGAAGTCTTAACTTCTAATCAAATCTTGACACAAATATGCCTTCTTTACTCACTTCAGTCAGGGCATTTATACATTTTTAAAATGCTTCTTTATTCTCTATAGAATGTGAAAGAATGAAGATTAAATTCAATCAATTTCTCATTCAATTACTGTAAAGATGTTTTTACTTATTGCAAAGGTAGACCATTGTACCCATCTTTTGAAAAAAAGAAAAAAAAATCTGACATACAAAAATCTTAACTTGCTCCACATATAAATTTGGAAGTGATTATTTACATTACAAAAGATTTCATTTTACCAAAAAGATATGTTGCAAGGAAGCTTCCTTGAAATAATCAAGTCCCTCAATAGAGCAAAAATTTAATCCAATTTACAAAAGGACCAAGGAGGCAAAAAACACCAGCTGAAGTGCAACTTCTACTTAAAAACCTTCCCTGAGGAATGGCCCTCTTCTGGCTCCTGTTCCCTGCCTCTGGTGAAAAGCCACCCAGTGCTCACAGAGTCGCCGCCCCTCCTGCCACAGTTTCGGAGCATGAGGGGCGGGAACCAGGCCGGGCACTGGAGGCCAAAGGTGGCGGCGTTCAGAGCCTCTCCCTGGCACAGTCCTACCAGAGGCCCTGGTAAGCGCTGGTTTCCTTCCCCACGCGCCCTCCTGCGCTCTGAACGCCCGAGGCCTGGCTGATGGCACTCTGTGGGCGAACCCTGGATAAGACACATGACTTCTGAGGTCAAATTCCAGCTGGGTCCGTAAATGCAGCCTTGACTCATTCAATCCTCAAGGCCCGTAAGGAGGGGACTTGTACAGACCGTGGCGCTCAGGGGTGAGGTAAGACGGTCGAATCCACACAATTCAAAAGTGGTGGGACAGCCATGCAAACTCCTCTCTGTAAAACATGCCGAAGTTCATGCTTCCCCCGCTTTACACGCTACCGAAATGTGATGTCTGTGGAATGTGCTGGAAAGCCCATAACTCGACACATGTGAGCAGAAAAATTAGTCACAGATACAGAGAAGGTGCAGGTAAGGAGTGAAATGCCCCGCCTTCCTTTATTAGTTCATCTTCTCCTCTTGAGAGACATATTCTAAATTTATGTACAAGGCAATGCTCCAACAGGTACGCAGCACCTGCTGCATGCAACTGCGAAGCATCTGCAGGCCTTTACCGCTGACTCACTCACAGGGTACAGACCTTGGCAACCCAGGAGTGATTTTTAAGCAAGCACATTCTATCACCATTCTTGTTTTAGTTATTTTTCATATATTCAGTATATTTTCTTTGAATATTGTTTAAAAACCACAAAAGCACAGGTTTCCAGTGACACAGGCCTGGGGTTATACCCTAGTCCTCCCATTTGCTGGCTGGCCATGTAGTCTTTTTATTTATTTTTTTAAATGTTTTTATTGATTTCAGAGAGAGGCAGGGAGAGAGGGGGATAGAAACATCAGTAAAGAGAGTCACTGATCGGCCGCCTCCTGCACACCCCCCACTGGGATCGAGCCCGCGGCTCTTGCATATGCCCCGACCAGAATCGAACCCCGACCACCAGGTTCATGGGCTGACACTCAACCACCGCAACACACAGGCAGGCTGGCATGTAGTCTTTGAAATAGCCTAAGGAGAGATCTAAGGCCAAAGAGCCGAGAGGCTGAAAAGGGGGGCAGGTGAGGAAGGAAACTCCCACGCAGGAGGAGACACGGAGCCCGCGCCGCACACGGCAAAGTGTAAAGCGAACACGCAGAACATCCCGCCGCTAATGCAGAACCAAGAGCACAGGCAAGGACTGAAACGACAAGAGAGTTACTAGGAAGAACAGAAAACAGATCCGCCTCTCCAATTACACTATTCCAGTGGGAGGGCAAAGAAAAAAATGGAGTAAAAGCAAACTCAAGGACAAAACTGAGGGAAAACTTCAGAAATTTCAAGACAAAATCTTAACCTAAAAGGGGCAAGGAGGCTGCCAATCAAGAGCACATCATGATCCATAGAAAACTAAAGGAAGCTTCTCCTCCCTCCTGGGTAAAGACTCTCAGTACGAGGCCGAAGGGAAGAAAGAAACCTGCAAACCTCGGAAAAATAGCTTATCTTCAAAGAAACAAAATTCCGGTGGGCATCAAACATGTCCCCTGCAATTGAAATACCATGAGAGAGACAAATGAGCAATCTTCACAATAACTTAATTAAGAGGGAGAAGCTTGTAAGCCAAGAATTTTATAACAAGCCAAGTTATATGATAATAATAAAAAAAAATCAGATACTCAAGGGCTTGGAAAATCTAACACATAAATCCCTTTAAAAAAAGATATACTCCAGTTAACTGGGAAATGAATCAAAATTAAAGCTGTGGTATAAAAAGACTAAAAGGTTGCAATTTAAACAAATGTCTCAGTAAATGACAAAAATGTTACATAACTAAATCCAAATAAAAAATTGTAAAAATAATTTAGTAGCAATAAATGGAATTCAAAACAGTAGGTTTTGCTCAAGAAGCACATTAAAATATTTTCAGCATCATTCCTCATTAGGGAGAGACAGATCAAAACCACAATGAGATACTACTTTACACCTAATATGATGGCTACAATAAAAAAAGAAAAAGAAAAAAGAAAATAAGTATTGGCAAGGATTTAGAGAAATTGGAACCATTGTATGTTACCAGTGAGAATGTTAAATGGTTCAGCCAGTGTGGAAAATATTTTGATGGTTTCTCAAAAAACTAAACATAGAATGACCATATGACCCAGCAATTCCATTCCTATGTATACATCCAGAAAAACCAAAAATAAGTATTCAAACAAACACACATACCTGATGCATGATTATAGCTGTATTTCTTACAGTAGTTAAGAGGTGGGAAAAACCCAAACATCCAACAATGGATAAATGAATAATAAAATTGCCGTATACACAGACAGTGGAATATTATTCAGCCATTCAAAGGAATGAAGCATCGAGATAGTCTATGTGGATGAACCTCTAAAACAGTACGCTCAATGAAGGGAAGTCAGACAGAAAAGGTCATATACGGTATGAGTCTATTTACAGGAAATATTCAGAATAGCTGAATCTATAGAGACTGAATGTAGATTGGTGGTTGCCAGGGGCTGGAGCAAGAGGAATGGAAAGTAAATGCTTAAGGGAAGTGGTGTTTCTTTTTGGAGTGATGAACATGTTTTGGAACTGGATAGAAGTGTCAGCTGTACAACACTGTGAATATAATAAATACCACTGAATTGTTTCCTTTAAAATGCTTAATATAAGTTATGTGAACATAATCTCAATAAAAAATAGGTTATAGTAAAATGACTAAAAAGCAAAATATGGAACAGAAAGATATACATTTTTACCCTAATAAGTGTATGTGGCAAAAAGCATAGTTATTATATAATCTTAAGAAGGACATAAGATTTGAGGCATTTCCATTGAATCCTAAGAGAACTTCCCAAATTTTTTCAGAAATATCGAATGCCCAAGTGTGTGTGTGTGTGTGTGTGTGTGTGTGTGTGTAATATTCCTCAGTGGAAACATATATTTTTGAAATTCCAACCCTTCTAATCCCTAATTAAAAAGCCAAACAAATATTCATGAGGTTGACAAGTGATGTCAAAGTTTACCTGGAAGAATTAAGAGGTCAGAATTTTAAAGAAAAATTTAGAAAAAGGGAGCAAAGTTGTGTTCTTTTCTCCTACTAGATACTAACATATTTATTTTTATTGATTTTTAGAGAGAGGAAGGGAGAGGAAGAGAGGTGGAGGAGAAAGAGAGAGAAACATCGATGTGAGAGAGCAATATTGACTGACAGCCTCCCACACGCTCCCCAACAGGGCACTGAACACACAACCTGGGCATGGGCCTTGGCCAGGAATCGAGCCACCACCTTTTGGTGTACGGGATGGCGTGCCAACCAGCTGAGCCACACTGGCCAGGGCGATACTAATATATTATAAAACTACTGTAATCAAATAGTATGATTCACTGACATCTGGCACACTAAATAAACAAAAGGCTTGGATCCTATCTATGCCATGTAATCATTCAAAATGTTCAGTTATCTCTTTAGCACCTACTACACATGCTATGTACTGTACTAAGCACGAGAGGCAGAGCCACATCTCATTTGACATCAATATAACTTTAGCAGCATTGCAGAGTTAAGAGTAAAAGTAAAATGTTAGTGCCTGTCTTGTCTTCTGTAAAGAAGAGTTACTTCTTAACTATAAAATTAATGAAGAAATCCCAAAGAGAAGAGTTAACAGATTTAAACACAGAAAAAGAAAAACTCCTATATCCTAAAATAAAAACAGGTACAAAGCAGAAGTAAAAGTGTAGCAAGAATTTAGGGTATAAATGGGTTACAGCCTTAATAAACAGTTTACAGCAACCAATTAAAATCACTAAAGTTCTAACAGAATAAGAGATAATAAAATATAAAAACTGTTTATTCAGTAATAGTCAAAGACATGCGATTTTCAATGGAACACTAATTTTCACTATGAAATCAACCAATCTTTAAAAAATAAATTAGTGTTAATTAAACTATGGTAAATGATATCATTCTTACACACTGCTGGTGCAAAGCAATAGGTCATTATATATTGAATTTCTTTTATGTACATACCTATTTCATAATTTCACTTCATATAATAATCATAGAATGCAAAAATTTATATAAAATTTATACACAAATATTCATCACTGGTTCATTTATAATAGGAAACTACCCAATCATAACAGATTAGTAAATTACTATATATTATATTCTATTGAAATCATGTTAATAATATTTAATGGTAACTAGTTTTTTTTTTTAATTTATCTTTATTGCTGAAAGTATTACAAATGTCCCTCTTTTCCCCCCATTGAGCCCCTCCACCCTGCACCGCCCCCCACCTCGGCCTTCATCACACCATTGTGAGTCCATGGGTTATGCACATATGCATATAAGTTCTTAGCTTACTCTCTCCCCACCCACCCCTGCCTTCCCTCTGAGATTTGTCAGTCTGACAAACTAGTTTTATTAAAAAAACAGCCTTTCAAAGTATACTCAGGTAATTTGAAGAGATTGGAAGAAAACATCTGCAAATTATAAACAATATTGTTACTGTTAGGATTATCTAATTTTGTTTTTATATTTGCTTGTAATTTTCAAATTCTCCATGATAAACCCATTTTACTTTGATAATCATGGCGGAAATCATTAAATAATGAGGCCAGTGTGACAACCACATTGGAGTCCATTATAAAAAATATTATTCTGCTGTAAAATGATTTCAATAGCTCCTATCTTTTGTCATCCCCCCTTAGTTACAATATAGAAACACGGTAAAAGCTCTAAATTCCATAAATGATCCACACTGGCAAAGACTATCAAGATGCTTAACATGAGGTGCTCCATGATCAATTTCAAGCGAGCATACGTTGCTCGTGCAATTGATTGGCACGTCAAAGTCTTGACAAAATAATAAGTGGTTCTAGGTGCCAATCACTGTCTCACAACGCATTCCATTGTACAGCTTCTGGTATCAGTATGATTAAGTGATGATGGGTTCCCAAATACAGCAAACTGTTGAGAAATTACTTCTCCTCTTGGGAGTCTGCTGCTCTGCTGCTCCGCCATTCACTGGCCAAAAGCAAAGAAGAGGCAAACGCGCAGATTGCTTTTGAATTGCTGCGTCGGCTGCAGCCGGCTTTAGGAATTCCTAGTTATGCTTGGCCACAGTCACCAGACCTTCTTAAGTCCATCATTTACTTCCAAATGCACCACCTCCCTTAACATGTCTCATTTCATCCTATACCTTTCATTTCCAAGAATACCTTCTGTTTTCTGTACTGTTCCACAGCAGGAAAAGAGAAATTTCTGCTACTCAAGAAAAAAAAAAAAAAGACTTTTTAGTGGCCCTTCTCTTTAGAATATCCAATGCATTTGAGAGTTAAGAATTATAATCCCTGGTGTTGATGGGAAGAGCAAAGCAAAACCGAAGTATGAAAGGGAAGTGACACGGTAGAGAATGCATGAATTCAGTAAATGGATGCAATGCAAATGAGAGAACTCACAGAAGAACAGAGATAAATTTTGTCAACATCAACACTTGCAGAAAGACACACTGGTCAGGGAGTAACTGGAAAACACAACATTCTTAAACAGTGGTCACCTGCTAATGATCTACGTTTCTACCCCTATATGCAGCACAATAAGGCAAATGAGCTAACAATGATCCTTATTATTTTTTTCTGTTTTCTTTTCCCTACTTACATTTTCCTGAAATCATCTTCTATGCACTTACTTCCTGTCAACAAGAGTGCAATCCGTTTTCTAATATCTGAGTGATGTATTAGCCACCTGAGTGTCAAACTTGTTTTTCCTCATTTTCAGGAGATATTTATGTCATGATATACCACACTTATTTCAATATAATTTACTATGCAGCAGTGTTTCTATGAATTAAAACCAAGGCACTGAACCACACCACCAAAGAGGAGTGGTGAAAGCGCACTTCATCACAGCCCTACTGAGAGATGTCTGAATGTATATTCAGAATAGAAGGGTACTACTGTAATTATTAAGAAGGAGCACCTACAACAAACAGCACGCAAAGTGCACTAAAAAAATGAGTAACTTCAAACTCGGCTACTCTTTCTTTTAAAAAGAAAGGACAATCAAGCAGGCAGAACTGAGACAAAGATTTAGAATGGAAGTACAGACAGGGAAAGCACAGGGAAATCTGAGAACACCGTATGTTCAATCAGTATTGTCCAATGAACTTTCTGTGATGATGGAAATGTTCTATGATCTGCACTGTTCATTATGGCTGCAACTAGCTCTATGGTACTGAGCCCTTGAAATGTGGTAATGCAACTGAAAAACTATTTTTTATTTATTTTCATTTTTAAATTAAATAGCCATATGGTTCTACTGCTACCATATTGTGCAGTGCAGTACTGCACTGAGTTTGTAATCAGAACAAATACAAAGTGGTGAAACTAATTGTGAAATAAAAGACTGAGTGCTTTAATTCTTCAATGTGCCAACATGCCTAATGCTTGAAATAATCTGAGAAACCACCTTCTCCACGCCTGTCAGTCTCTTCTCAATTCATCCAACCCCAATGACATCAGAGACATTCCTATCCCTCCTGTTGGCAAATTATAATTAACAAAGTGAATAAAATCTCTTGATTCTTACATTGATACTTGTTCTTTTAAAAGTACCAATGCACCGAATGAAGAGCCCAATCCAAGAAAAAGGGACTGATGTACAGGTTTTGGTACAACTGACTACCCGAAGGCTTACACACTCACGAGCAATGGATGGATAGCACGGAGGGCAACCGACTGGAACAGGTAGTCTCAAAACCCTACAGTGGACGGTCAGTTGTATTTGACTGTTATAAATGCGTGGCAAGCCATCTGGCAGATTTGTGACCTTCATTTGAGGCGATTAAAAGACTATTCTGATGAACTGAACAGAAAATACTCATCTAGACACACACTGTTGAATTTCTGGCTATTGGAAGTTAGTCGATAATAATCCAATAAGAATTCAAGGAGAGGGGGAAAACCTCCATCACTGAAATAAACTTTTGGAACTATACCTTAACTGAATATTCCCCACTGTATGTAGTGTATAGACATTTGGACAAATAGAGTATATCCTGCAGAGCTAATTTTTTTAGGATAAAGCACCATTTAATAATGCATCCAGTTCTTTCTTTTTCTGCCTCTCTTTCCTTGCATGCCAAGACAGACTGTATTGTAAGAATATACCATCCAGCAGACTTAAGTCGGGCTTCATCTTGTGTCAAGTAATACATAACCCTGTAGCTCAAATAAGTCCCCTAATTTATTTTCACGCCTAACCACAGAATTTCAGATACATTTCAACACATTCAAATTAGCATTTTGATTTAAATTTGCAGCATGTGTGATGAGATCAATGGAATTCTGTTTTATTCCCTCTTCCTTAGCTACCTTATTTTTTCCTTAGATTTGAAGTTGATAGGAAAATTCCTGGAACTCTGTATTTTATTTATAAACATATAGATGCTTTGTATCTCTCTGGCGCAAAGAGAAAGCAGAATGGAAGCACAGCCGACTGAACATGCTGCTGCTTCAGGAATGGACTTTCCATTCTCAGTTGGCTAAACAAATTTTTCTTTCAATTCTGCTTTCTGACCCCAAAGATGAATTAACCTAATCCTCTGAAACAATTTGACTCATAGCTTCTCTATACAGCTTTACATGTATTCAAGAAATAACTATATGGCTACTGTATTTGATGCCATGTGTTTGGCACTGATGAGAAAAAGGTGATTAAAATGTGGTCAGTCTTGTTCATGGATTACCAAAGCCCTAGAGATAACAAACTTGCACCAAGAAAAGCAATAGGTCACGTCCAATTCTCCATGAGCAGGGCGAAAGATTGGTTTCACCACGTGTGATCTGTGGAGAAGCAGGAGAGCGGCACCCCCTAGATGATTCTATTCAGAGATTTGTACCACTCCCTTTTCCCTCTGCAACCTACTGAGAATCATTAGTCTAGTTCACAGCAGACTTCCATATTTAAATCTAGATTAAGATATTTCCCAACCTTGGAGTTCATATTATAATAGTAAAGAGAACTGCAAACACACACACACAGTGTTTTGTTGGCCAACTTATATTACAAATATTTGAGCATTCTTGATATGTTAAATTTAAACTAACTCTAGAACTTATTGAGAGTGTTATAAATTCTGGCTTAATTCTTATCATATTGCATGGATAGGCTTTTCTCATTAATGTTACGATTTCTCACCAATTCTGATTCTAGCTAAAGTTTCAAACAGCAAAAAAAACCACACCTGGTTGAAATATATATGTACTCATTTGTACTCACACATACATTGACTTTGAAATCTATAATTCATTTAAAATAGCACCAATTATAATGTCTTCTTAAAATACAACAGGCATTGCAAATACTGGTGGATCACTTGCTTTAAGAAAAAGTATAATAATCTGGGCTAACAGTGAATCAAGCCAAATTTCTTCAGTAATAAAATGCATCAGTTTTGTCTGGAAATTCCTCGGATGTTGCCAGAGGCTCTATCAAGTCACAGGTCTTAAATATCTTAGATGCCTTGATTGAGATTTTCACTATTGCAGTCCAACTAATCACCCTTTGTCTTTAAAAACATTCATTTTTATCACTTAATGTCTTCATGCTAATTCAATTATGCTGCTTATTTCAGTCTAAATTTATATATAAAGCGCTACTTTAGCATCCACACAGTTGAATTTTCTCTTTAATTCTTCTAGCAAATAATTATCAAATTTAACAATTTGCTCTATTTTTGCATTGATTACATTGGGCTTTTATAACTTCTTAAATTTTTCAAGGGCCATAAAAAGCTAAGAAGTTTTGACATTTATTCATCTCAGTATTTAACCTATGGCCATGAAGAAAAATAAGGGAAAAATTATTTCTTTGGCAGGAAGCCTGCTTCTTTAGGGACATAATACAACAAACTATAGATGAAGAATGAAGTAAAAGTGCCTCCTTCCACAGAAGGCAAAAGCGGTGTCTGCAACTTGTTCCTACCATCTGTGTAACAGGTACACAAAGTGCACAACCCAACGGGAGAGGCCGCTGCTACCATGTTTGCAGAAACAAGTGTCCCCACATCAAGAAGGGCCTGAAATATAAGAAGCTGTGTGACTGATGCAATTGGAGAAAGTAAGTTGCGCAGCCCAGACTTCGAAATAAGGCTGACTTTGGTTGAAATCTCAGGTCAGCCATGTGATCTAGGACAAGCATCATTGTGTTAAAGATTTTATAGGCGAGTTAGTATGCATGTGGGCTGCTCCCTCCTCCCCCGAGCCAAGGAACTTTTCCTTTAAAAAAGGTGTTATTGCACATGAATGGTCACAGCTTTTAGGTCTACTTACACCATGTCAATCTGTGCTGTTTTCACTTCATAAGATATCATATTGTGTCCAGTGGGAACCTTGTTGGATCCATTTCAGTTACATCAGGTCCACTTCACTGGAAAAGTGCCTTCTTTGTCCATTCAGAGTCAAAGGCAATGGGCTACCAAGAGATTCTTCTAAATAGAGCACTGGCCGCTGGAACTGGTTGTGTTCATTCATTTGAAAATGACTTAACCCTGCCCCATTCCAATGCCAATATTTTATTAAGTTGCTTTTGGTCTTTTCCTTCTCTTTTTCTTCTTCAGAAAGCCAAGAGAGTCTAAAGGAAAACTTCTCAGCTCTATTTTTTTTCCCCTCTGAAAAATTCAGACTGCTATGTTTGTAATCAATGACCTGAATCCAAGATAATCACATTTGCTTTTCATAATCAGAATCTCAAAAAGCTGCTTAGCTTTTTAAACTTTTCTTTATAAAATACTGAACTTGCCTATGACAAAGAAATATGCAATTTTTGTACAGATTTATTGCTAATAAAATACTTTATGGTAAAATGCATTGGATGTATGTTATTTTTAATATACATTCTTTACCATTATTGAAAATGTATAGGTATCTAACTGAAACATGTAGTAATGGGCTCCAAAAATGATAGTGCGCAAGAAGAAACACATTGCAAAGTTAAATCAGGAAATCTTCTCAGGGCTCTTGTCTCACCGGACCCTCCAACTCTTAGTTTGCTGAAAGGACAAAAACAGAATGCCAGAGTCTAGACTGGGGGCAAAATGTCCTCACTTTTGCACATCCCTATAACTTCCAGGATTTCTGGAGCTTATAAAAGGGTTCTTGGAAGAACAGCCAGCTGGATAGAATAGCTGTCAAGTCCAGAGGCAACTTAAAGCAATGTCCAAACTTCTCCATTAGACAGGGATAAATGCAGAGTGAGTGTAGTTATATTTGTCAAATGACAGTTGCAAGTCTTAATAATATGCTCAACATAACGTGCTAAAAAAGGCCACTTTAAGGCACAGAAGTTGGCACCAGCTTCATAACTAATAATCCTGGAGTGAGAGCTCTTTTTACATTATAACAATGAAATTAAAGGCTGGGGCGCCCTAGAGCTCAGAGCCAGAATTTAGCTGTGAACACCCCTCTTTAACCAGTATATCACAAGAAAAAGTCAATTCTTACACATTAGCACTACGAGAAAGGTCAGATAGCTCAGATATTATATCATTCATATTAAGATCTAACAGACTCATGTAGTAACAGGGTGTTAGGAACAGAAATAACTAATTTCATGCCAACAGGACCACAACCAAACAGTGTTAGGTAAGTTCCAGTCAAAACAAAGCTCCATCAGGTCATCACGCCGCTCACTTCAGCAGGACAGGGGCGCCTACTTTCACACGCAGTCACTGATTTTCAGGGCCAAACACACCTAAGACAAAACATGTTAAAACAGCCTGAATAAAGTGGAGAAGGTCCCCAAAGCTAAATTAAAACAATCCGACCTCTGCATGCTTTTGTTTTAACTAAATAGAATTTTCAGTATTCTTGAAAAAAACATTTACATAAAATATTTGCCTACAAAACTGTGCGTTTCAAGTGTTATTTTGATGTAAAATTGAGTGTTTAAGGATGGAAATTCCCTCAAGCACTCTGAAATGATAGCACGGTTGACAGTGTCAAAAGCCATGCTGAGATCAAGGGAAATGAGAATGGAAGCAGTAGCAACTGCATTCATAAAGAGGTCATTTAAAACCTCTTTGCTATGATATAAACTAAAACATGACTAGAATCTCATCAGAAAAAAAAGTTCAAGTGTCCACCCTAAACCAAAAGATGAAAACAGCTAAAAACTCCTAAAAGACTTTGATGCCTAGAAAAAATTCACTTGTCACATTTCAAACACTCCGTTTGCATTTTATGGGTAGAATGCAATTTAACATTACCAATGAATTTCCAAAAGAGAGGATTTTCCCTCATTTTCAGATAACGAAAACTTCAGTGTGTAAGTGTAGGCCCTTGGAAGCAACTTCCTTTGTTTATTTTTCTACTGGAAGTTATACATTTCTGTAGGGGTCTGTAATGCCATTACCTAATACACAACTTGTTCCCACAATTTTTGAAGTCCTACTTCAATCCAACAAACTTTCCCAAATTGACCAGAATCCCAAACCCAGAATTTCCATGACTTCTCTTTTCCCTTGAACACCATATTATGTCACCAAGAAGCAACTTTAAAGCTTGGAAACCTCTAGGAGAAATCCACATATGACAGGAACTATATTCTTGCAAGCTTCTCCTCTATTATTTGCATAGAAAATGTTCAGGCCTCGTCACCTTCTCTGCCAACTGTAGACATTTTTAAGAGAATAATATTATTTTATAGTATTTACTATTATGGGCATAATGTTAACTATTTGTAATTATTTTATTATTATTAATCACTGACACTTAGACATTTATTAGATATCAATCATTATAGTTTAGTTGCCAAGTTGAAAGAGCTGCTTAAACAAGGTCGTTTTATACACTTAAGACTATATGATCAAGACTCTGCTAAATTCTGACTGTTCCTAAAGACTTGGAAACTCATGTTTACAAAAGAGAAGACTTCACTAATCTCTCCTGTGTAAAATATTTCATTACATGTTTTAGATAGTTCCTAAATCCCTTCATAGCTATCAAGTTTGCCTTAAGGTAGAGCCACACTTGTGTCTGAGTTGTGTTTGTGTATATACTTGCCTTCATCACAAATGATTCTTTTTTTTTTTTTTTTTTAAATATATCTTTATTGATTTCAGAGAGAGGAAGAGAGAGGGAGAGAGAGAGACAGAAACATCAAAGATGAGAGAGTCATTGATCAGCTGCAGCCCGCAGCCCGGGCATGTGCCCTGACCGGGAATCGAACCCCAATCTTCTGGATCCTAGGTCGACGCTCAACCGCTGAGCCACGTCCGGCCAGGCACAAATGATTCTTAATTATATATTTTTGGTTTATTGCTATGTTGTCAGCCTATCACGTAACTGCATGATGGTGACATGAGTAACACTGCAGTAGGGATTTTTATGATACCACATAGAATACAGATAAGAGGATTATCAGTCTTATTTCATAAAATATACATAAAAACTGCTCTTTTGAAGCCATATCTTACTTACCCATTGAGAAAATAATGACCAAACCTATTATTTATTACATTCATAAACTAATTTAGGAGTAATAGTGAACTAGCGATTGAATTTTGGTACCCTGACTTACCAAATATTTATTTAAGACTCAATTTCTCATCTGCAAAACATATCCTTCACAGGGTTCAAATGAGAATTAAACAACAACAGAAAATGTACCTAATAAAATACCCGCAGCAAAGCACCTAACAGTAAATATTAGTTATTTCCCTGTCCTTGTTTGCTACTAAAGCCACTGTCTTCTAGCTTCTGACACTGACACTTGAGTGAAACTGCTCTAATTAGTAAGTTCTCCAATTGTCTTACTTGTCACTTTCAGTCTTCTGTGGCATGAGACATTCATTATCAACTGTCCTTTCCTTCACAGCCACATTTCCTTGGCTCCTGAGGCTCTGCTCTTTCAAACCTGAGTTGCTTGAATTGCTGCCTGGCTTCCCCTCCCTCTCACCATCCTTCCTGGAGGAGGTGATTCCTTGAGAGCCCCCATCTTCCTATTTCATGTGGCCCCTTGACAATGTCAACTGCCAATCTCCATTTGCATCTCTAACCTCTCTCCTGAGCTCCAGACCAAAACTACAGTCCCTTCCTACAAGTCCACAGGAAACACAAATATCAGTCATCTCCCTCTCATTGCCTCCTTCACATACTTCTGCGCTCAGGAGCCCCAGCTCAAGAGGTTACAGGGACTCTAAACCAGCCTTTTTTATCGCCCCTATCAAACTGGTAACTGAGCCTTTAGAATCTGTGTACCCTTTTCATTCCCACGCCCCCTGCCTCATCCAAGGTCTTTGTCACACCACATGGGCTCCCACGCTAAGCTCCTTATCAGTTTCCCAGACGCCTTCATTTCTCACCAGCCTCCAATCAATTGCCACATCACTTACAGTTCAATCCAAGATGCAAACCACTGGAAATTCTTTAATGGCTTTTTCTTCCCTGTGATTTCATCTCCTTAGGCCAGCTCTTCTCAATCAGCCAGCACCTGCAACCAACTTGGATCCCAGCACTTGCAACCAATCACAATTTTCCTTAAAAGCAAGCTCTCGACATGGCTTTCCTCACTTTCTCTGTGTGATGAAAACCCAACTGATCCTGCAAATCTCAGCTCAAATATTCCAATCCCTGGTCGCTCCTCCAACAGTATATAACACAGTTTACTGTGGCCTTTTTGACATCCTGCCTTACCAGCTAAGCCAAAGATTTTAACTTATTCAGGCCTAAATTGGCATTTAACAAATATTGGCAGAATAGTGTGTGTGTGTGTGTGTGTGCGCGCGCGCACATACATGCACCAGGGCTACAGTGAATTAGGTATATTTTTAAATTATTATTATGAGAATCATATAAAGTTATTTTTTCTAAAAATGTAGGTCTAGTTACAGATAGACACAAAAACTCCCAAGTTTATTAGTCATATTAACTATATGTAATTCCTAGTAAGGGATTCAACTTCAGTGTTGTTTTTTTAATTTGAGATAATTCATAAATATCTGTTTAACTTCGGAAAATAACAGCTAGACCACTTAGGAGTCAAGTGTACATATGGCTGGGTACAACTGGTGTATCAATTTGAGAGGTTGCTGGAGAACTTAGGATCAAAAGCGGTTACTTAAGGCAAGTGTTTAAAGGATTATCAATAGATCTATAATGAAGCTAATATTTGCATTATTTAGTCTGGAAGACAAAGTGGCCTAATTACAAATGGATGACCTAATTAGTCTTCAACACATAAAATATTATTACGCAAGAGAGACTGAAAACTGGTTTTTCCTTGAGGGAAAAGGTATCTTTGCACTCTAACTCCCTGGAAACCTGGTGTTGAGCCTTGATCCGAGTATGCACTGGGGAGAAAAGAAGACAACATGGGAACTCAAATAAGGGGATTTGGGCCAGATAATAAAGCTCATCTTAACAGTGAGCACAGATTGACCTCGCTATGGTTTAAACTTCTCCGGACATCTTTAAGAGTAGAATAAAGCCCATATGCTGGGAAGGCTTTAGTTGTCCTTTCTCAAGGTGAAAGGCTGCCCTGGAATTTCTCAAGGCTTCTTAGAGCCTGAGTTCCAAATTGAGAGGGATGCCTCCTCTACAAGAATTTCAGGAAGGGAGAGATGCTGTATAAAGTGGATGTAAAAAATGAGATTTACTGACACAGGTTCTATTTCTAGACTTAACGTGTTAGAAAATGAAGATACTTGAATAATAATAAATACAATTCAAGCAAAATTTGGCATCAATTCAAAATCTCTTTTTCTGAATTTATTAGGAAGCCAACTCTTCCTAAAAGCATCAGACAATAATTACATTCCCCCATTTCACTTGTTATAAAGTTCTTTTTACCTTTTTTTTGCACAAATGGCATAAACATTCCAAAACACACAATGTAATTATAAAAAAGAATGGAGATACTACCATGAAGTGCAATTTACTTCAAAGCAACCTCAGATGCAGTAGAAATACCAAGGACTTTTAAGCCCACATCATGCTAAACTTATTTTACTCACTGTTAATTTATGCATCCATGTCTTTATTTGATATCAATGAAAAGGGAAAAATAATCTTGTAGTTCAAAACCCAGTCCTCTTCCCCTTCATTCACTTTCTCAGCATCTTCACTTACACTGGCAAGGCCCATATTGCCCTAAGGACAACTTATTCCGCTAAGATGCTCTGTGGCTCTACGTCCAGATTAGAAACTAAATAAGGGAGTATATTATTAACTTATTTTAAGGAGATCTCACAGGGCAATCAACAGAAAAAATGTATTTCATTTAAAGGAAAGGTAAAACAAATCCTCTTATATGGTCTGTTGACAGCCTTAAAGAAACAATTGACCATTAAAGGAATGTCATGAAATGAACATGCTTCCATTTCTATGTTATCAACTGTAATTGCTATACCAGAAAAAAAAAAAAGTAACACATAGAGACTACTTAGCAAACAGTAGCATTTCTATGTCAAATGTGGAAAAAAATAACATCCTAAATTAAAAGTGACAAAAGTACATGTAATATACCATCAGGGAGTAAAGGCAGATGGTATGATCTGTTGCTTAACCATGAAACTGTGAATAAAACATATCAGTCTTAGTTCAAGGAGCTTTAAAAATCCTAGTGTAAAATTTTATCTTTAAAATATCTTTGAAAATTAATGATTGCATATTCTCTTACTGACCAAATTAGTAATTCATATATTATTTGTTCACATAAAGTAACTAAAATCCTTGGCTTCAAAGGATAAATAATTCTTCTGGACATACAGGTTTATTTACACCCCCATTTCGACTCCTGCAAACTAGGAATGTGCCTGCTATAGCCCCAAATTTGCTGGTTATGTACTATCACCATAACTGTGCTGGATTTTAAAACTACCACAATTGGTAAAAACCAAGTAGACTAAAGTCACTTGGGCATTTTTAAATTGTGTGTGGCAGTCAAAATATTAACGCATTTGGCAACTGAAAAAGGCTTCTTCAATAACAGAAGTTTCTTCACAAGCTCATAAACATACTTCACTTTACCAATCTCCATGAGTATAAAAATGATGCAGAAGATCTGCTTATGGTTATATATTGAAGAGTAGGCATCCTAAAGCCAGTGACTAAAATGGAAATTCTTAAATTCAGGAAATGACTGCAATGGTTTTTGGATAAACTCTCAACATTTACATTTGTTGGGCCAAGATGTCTCTGAACATCAATTCCATAACGATTTCTCCATTTCCCTTCTTACTGTAGTTTCATCATTAGCTAGAAAAGAAAGAGATAAGTTAATAAATCATATCCCTTTGTTTAGATTCACAGAATTCTAAAATGGGAAGTACCGTACAGATTGTCTGGCCCAATCTATCAGCTTACAATGAAGAATGGGGACCCAGAGCTGCGGTGACCACCAAACTATCTGCAGAACGGAGGCAAGCAATCCCGGCCCCTGCTTCCTGTTGCGTTTTTCTCCAGGTTGCAAAGCCCTGGAGAAAAATCCTATGGAATATTCCCAATGGGGTTGGGATTATCCGGAATGAGATCCAAGGTGATTCATATGAACATTGTCAGTATATGAAAAGAGCATACGGAGAATGATGGTTAATCGTTTTCCAATTTAATGAGAATGCACACGAAGAGGCTTTTCTAACGTAGTGTCTAATAAGATGTGTGTCCAGCTTTTCTGGTTGAGAAAGGCATTCTTTCCGAAAGTAATTCACACTACAAGAATGGCACTGTCTTACTGACACAACATCTTTAGGAGGTGACATGGCTTACTCAACTCATTCATTCATTCCAAATATTTACGGAGGTTCCAACATTGACCAGGTACCTACCAGTTTAGCTGTGAAAATGCAGTGATTAGAAACTCATACAACTCATCCACAGGATATGGATTCTTACGGAAATGTTTTTAATGCAAATATTAATCCAACCTCTCTCCACTACTCTAAAGAAAATATATTACAAAAATCGTAATTCCAAATAATTTTCCTTAAAACATCTCATTCTGCTTATAATATTGTTTTTATCATAAGGTGGATATATTTTTAAATGTTTCTTATTCATAACACCTTATTTAGGCAATATCTAACAGAACAAAATTCTAGTGTATGAGAGAATGGAAAATCTCTAGAGGTTTCCTCTAATGGGGTTAACTTGTATTGTTAATTAAGAAACAAAAAATTATTTTTCCACCTAGATCACACATCCATTTCTTGGTTAGACAGATGTAACATACATTTTTAAGTATATATAACTGGTATGATTAATTATCCTTCTCTTTGTTTGTTTTTCCTTACTCTGCTCATTCTTTAATTATTTTAGTTGTTGTCCCCAAACTTTCACTAAAAAATAGTACCATGGGGATTTAAGTGAGGTTTTTCACTTTACTAATTTTTATGGTGTTTTTTTTTTTTAACATTCTAATAACTCCAAAATTTTATTGCAGACATTAAACCACGATAGCTCTGCGTATTTCTCTAAGTTGTGAAAAAGCAAATGTTTACCTATTTCTCTGCTACCAACATGAGTAGTACCCATTTTAATTGCTGAGTGAACACAGGTCCAGGCCAGATATTTCCTGGTCTGGGAAGAAATCTGTAAACCTAAGCATCCCTTACTGAGGACTTAAGAACACAAACTGTCTATTTATTGCTTTGAGAATTTAGATCTACCACAGAGGAAGGAGAGGGAAATGTATTTTAGTGGATCCAGAAAACTGCTTGTATTTATGGAGTAAGGGTTTAGGGAGATGAGCCACATCCTTAATAAGAAAGCCCCGGATTTTCCATTTTCTTCTCTGAAAAGAATAAAGAACTAGAGAGCAACAGGAGGAGAGCTCAGGAAGCTTTCTAACTTTACCGTGTTTGTTTCTGTGGGCAGCACCTGCCAAGTTTCTAAGGCAATAAGTGCCAAAACCTATAAAATGCAAACCGTGTGAACTCATTTTGTAAAGGAGCAGAGGCAAACTATTGTCCCCTCTGCAGCACAGAATGTTTGGAGGAAGAACCTCAAAGTAACTGAAGTGACAGAGGCAACCCCGAGGAGAGGAAACGGAGCCAAGGGACTGAGCAAAGGGAGGGACTGGGCTCACTAGTGAATGGTGGGACCCGAGAGGGCATCTGGACATGGGCAAAGCAGAGGCCCATGCAGGGGCAAGTCCCTAAACTACAGAGCAAGGCTGCTTCTATTTCCCAGTTGATATGTCTTTTCACTGATGGATACACAAGTTCTGAACAACAATATCAATGAATCCTAATAACAGTCATATTACTAAATCACTGTACATTTAGTATTTTAATATATTTAATAAGCATACTATTTTCATGTGACACTAGTGTACAGTACTTCTAAAAAATCAAAAAGTTTTTAATAAAAGTTGACCTACCTGGCCCAACCCCATTGATAAAATTCTTGAATTCATGTTTTCGTATATTAAGGACATGAAAGACTCACCTAAGTGAGTAAGAATATGACCACTAATAAATCCCTAAAAGGGTGTCACTTTATAAAATCCCAATAAATGATAAGATTAGCCAAAGAACATGTATACATAACCCAAAGACACAGACCACAGTGAAGTAGGTGATGGCCAGAGGGAAGGGGGGGCAGGGGCGGGGTGGAGGCAGGGAAAGGGGGGGTTGGGAATGGGGACATCTGTAATAGTGTCAACAATAAAAATGAAGTTTTTTCAAAAAAGCACTACAACAAAATATTAGGAAACTGAAACCTGCATTGTATAAAATAGAGAAATCTCATGGCCACCTTGGTTTTAAACCAAAAATACAATACCAGAAAAATCTTTAAATTTAATTCATCACATTACTAGATTAAAGGTTAAAAATCAGATGATACCATAAACACATGCAGAAAAACCACTTAATCAAACTCTATGCAAATTCACAATTAACAAACAAAACACATTTTAGCACACTCAAAATAAAAGGAGACTTCCTTCACTAAATGAAAACTATCCATGAAAAAAACTACAGCAAATCTTGGTGGTTAAATATCAGAATCATCCCTTTTAAAAGTCAGAAACAAGACAAGGAAAGCAGGAGCCAAACTGTTATTTACAGAGGAGGTGATGTTAATACAGGAAATCCCAAAGAACCTGCCCAAAATTATGTCTTTAGAGTTTAAAAATTAACAACAGGGAATAATAAACCAAAAAAATCAGGATATGCCAGTAGGGGATGGGATCAGGGAAAATCCAGGCAGCTTCAACAGCACCGCTAAAGCTTTTGGTCCTTTACACTGGGTGGTGAAGTCAGAGGTATATATTTTCTTTTCTCATAGCTTCCACGTGTTACCGCATTTTGGTAACCAACAAGTCTTTCACAATTAAATCATTTAAGCTACATGATTAGGTACCTGTTCCCGACCAGGAGCTTCTCCGGCTGGGAACAGGCCTCATCTTTAGCCCTCGGTGGACCTGTTCAGTACCCGCTACACCGGCACAAGGCCGAACGCGGGAGGAGCCTGCCAAGCGCAGCAGGGGCACGAGTTGTCAGTCCTTACACCCACTTTCCCTTCTGTCTGGGGCGTTCTGCCACCCTTCTCCCCCAACTGTCCCCCATCCAAGCCCTTTCATCCTGGCCCAGCCCTTCCTGTCCATCAGTTGTCAAGCTGGCGCCTCCTGCTGGGAGAAACCCTTCTGTAGCCGACTCCCCTCCTCCACTCCCAGGCTCACACCTCTGCTCGGTACCCCCACCACCCCCCGGCTTCCTCCAGCACAGCGACAATCCTCTATCTTCCACGGGCCCGAGTCTCAGTGTGTTTCTCACACCACATGCGTCACCATCACCAGGCTTTGGTCACATAGAGTTCCAGGCCGCCACCACCTGCCTCCCCACCCCCAACACCAGCTCATACGCACCTAATAGAAACCATCTCAGAGCATCTGCATTTTAATATTTTTAGAAAATTTTTGAGCACAGGAAAGCTATGAGACGACTGTTTGACTAACTCAGAGAGTGGGGCAGCATGTGTTGTGTTATGTGTTAGCTTTTGTCTGGCAGGCAGCAGACACTCTATGCATATCTGTGGGATGAGTTAAAGAAATATATGCAGCTTACCATATATTGTTTAGTCTTTTTTCTCCCCGCTAATGTCATTTGCAAGTAGATAAGGGGTGGTGGATAAAAAAGACTTAAGAAAAAATATTAGAAAATGGATCACTGGAAAAACTTCCATTAATTTTTAAATGTTAACAATTGATCAGCACCGAAGGCTCTATTTTGAAAACCAGCATGTTACAAGGCTCTTAAATCTGCCAGTTAATTTCTCATGGAGTATCCACAGCCCAGGCATACAGCTGAAAGCTCAATGGTGACTCTTCTTATGACTTTTATCATTTTCTAATTCGGTAGCAACACCAGTTGCCACTTGGGTTGAATGCTCTTACAAAGCATGCTGTCCAAGTCAATGATAATCTGAATGGGTGTCACCAAAAAGATCCTTATGTTCTTTAACATATTTTCTTACTGAAAAGTAACTAAACGACTCCTCTAGTAACATTACTATTTTTCTTTAATTAAGTCATGTGCTATTGTCCTTCCTAATAGAGGTAGTTTAAGGATTTCTTTCTTACCTCTAACCCCTACTCCTAGTTGTTGCCATAATAGTTCCACAAATATTTTATATCCTTCGTTCAAACATATCCAGGGCCTTTATTTTATGAAACAAAGCAACTGAACTATGTTTCATAGACATTTATCTTTCCCCATTTGTAAAACACACGCTGGGGACCTCTGAAATGATTTCAATGAAATAGTCAATTCTCTATAAACTAGAGGTGAGCAACATCCTCATTTATAAATTCTACCTTTTCTCATACATGACACTTCGATCTATCAGCCCCTTTGCTTCTAAATGCCTACCACCTCTATATTTAATAGAATTTTGAGAAAACACATCCTCATGATTTCTTGCATAATTTTACCTGAGAAATTCTTCCCAATCAATCCTAACTTGACTTGAATTTCCTAATTCTGTTCCCTGAAAATAAATTTTACTTTTCGATATTGCTTTAAACTTAAGAGTTAAATCAAATTTCATACATGACCTACTTCCTTTGAGTGCTCATAAAGTTATTTGTTAATAAACTTAATTCCCTAATTCATGAAATTAATCCATTAATTAGATTTGCTCATTCATAAATTCATTAAATACTTAATAAGTGTCCATTATATGCTAAGCACAGGCTGGGCATTAGGAAGTCAAAACGATAAAGTCCTTGCTTTCTATTTTAGTGGAAGAAATTGTATAGTCTTTCCTCTCCATCCTTTAAGTACTTTCTTCTTTTCATTCCATCAATGTACGCAGTTCTTTTGCTTCTTGAACTATTTCTATTAAAAACTGACTTTTAATTGTGTGTTTTTCTCAATGACTTCCTAAGGCATTTTCCCTGGCATGGGCCTTGCACGGCAGTCATAACTTCACTTCTTTATATTATGCAACTCATCCTGCCCTTTTCTTCTGGTAGCATCTTCTCTTCTTTACAACAGTAATTACTATATTTGAACACTTTTCTTATTTTACACTGCATTATAAAACTTGCTTAAAACACAGTACCTTGCCCTCTTATTTAAATGCTCTGCCTTGGAATATTCCCACCCTATCAATTTCCTCTGCTGCATTAAGGTTTTCTCCAAACATCAGCCTTCAGAGATCTTTCATTTTGGGTAAGACAGTCACGTATCAGCCTCGTGTTCTCTGTATCATTTATCCATCCACTTTCAGATCTTATTTCTTAATAGGAGTAATAACAACATTATTGATCACTTAGTACATATCGAATACTGTTCTAAGAGCTATTAAATTTAATCCTCACAACTGTTTAGAGGTAAGCAGCATTCTTAGCCCCATTTTACAGTTGAGGAAACTGAGGCAGAGTGATATGACTTGCTCGAGTTTCCTCAGATGGTTAGGGACAGAGCTCGGAGTTGGACCCACGTGGATCCTGGCCTCAGAGTCCCTTCCTTCTCCTCGCCACCATGCTATGCTCCCTCTACGAGACAGGAGAGCACCTTTCTTATTCCAGGTACTGCAGAAAATCTTTCAGCACTCATTTTCATGATCCTTGTCACGTGAAATATAGGTCAATTAGAAATAAAAGGCTTTGGAACTGAGTAGGAATTAGAAATGTCATTAATTCCATGACAATGTTTTATCCCAGGCATTACTCTCCTTGTTTTTGTTAGTTTTCAAGTTAGGTTTGAGAAGTCTACCTAAAGAAGTCTTCTAAAGAAAGGTGACGGTAATGTAGTTCAAATTTCCCACTTTTACTGTTACCGAAGAAACACTGAAACTTTTCATTTCATATTTTCACAGTATAACTTATAAATACATGAATTTAAACTGTAGCAGCAGGTGTAATGCAAACAAGGTAAAAATGTTCAGTTGTATGCCTGGTCCAAAAGCACAAATGCATTCCTTTATGGCTTGTGCCGTTTCTACGCAAACATTTATACAAACAGAAAATAATTATAGCTCGATGCAAACCACTACCATTTATACTTGAAGAAGAAGCCAATGTGTTCATTTCCCCCTATATTAAAACTATTAGCATTGTACTATCACTTGTGCATATGGGATATGAAAATCTTACTTATAACAAGTAAAGTATACTGTTCCAAGGTACACATAGAAAGTTATGTTATTTCAAAGTTAAACTTCTAACCTTAAACCAAGTATCAATGTGATGACTGATGAATCCTCTACTTCTAATAAGGGTGATACAAGTTTCACATCAAGTATAATCAAATCCTTGGAACCCATTTTCATTTCACTCTTGGTTTTCTCCAGTGTTCCAGTTTCTCTGCAATTGAGCATTCAAGCTTCGGTAATTTTTCAATTCAGGCCCTTTTCTTTTCACATCCTACTTTATAACTGGCCTTCTATTATCCTTCCTGCTCCCATAGTATCTGACATGATTCATTCAGAACAGGAAGACTTTTTTAAATAAAAGGTTATGGCAGAGAGAGGGAGTGAACTGATTTACCCTGAAGTCTCAGTTTATTAGCAGTCGTGATTGCTAGAAAGGTAAAATGGTGTCTTTTTTAAATGGGTTTGGCACTCACCCATTTAACAGGCACTTAAGGAACCTCTGCTAGGGGCTGGATACTTTCCTAGGTGCAGGGAATCCATGGGCAAACTGCAGCAGTCCCGTCCTCAAGAAGCAATCAGTCTAGTGAGGGAGCAGACTTGAGGTAAAAACGATACAGCGTCATGTATAGTCCACCAGAGTTTTGCCTAAATCCCATACAGGGTGGGCAAAAGCGGGTTTACAGTTGTTCACATAGGAAATAATACAATAATAAATAATAATACCAGAATAAACTCTGCGTTTTGCATACTCACAACTGTAAACCTACTTTGCCCCGCCCCGTATATACCCAACAGAAAGGGCAACTAACTCTGCCCAAAATTGGATGCCTCATCTAGAAAACACTGGAACTGGATCTTCAAGTATGAATAAAAATTTGTCAGGTGAAAAGAAAAGGACAGTCCCAGAAGAGGAAATAAGCCTATGCAAGGCCATGAAATTGTAAAGAGCGTGATGTGTTCAGGACAAGGTGGTTCATTTGCTGTGATTCTGGATCAGGGTTCATAGGACAGGCCGTGAAGACGTGAGGGTCCCTACGTGGACTGGACCAGAAGACAAAGGCAGAGTGACTCAGACATTCGAGGAGTGCAGGAGCTAGTTAACCGATATTTCTGAAAGATAATTTTGGCACTAATTATCACTGGGCTGGAAGGAGAAAAGAATGAACTCAGAAAATTGAGGTGTGTTAGTTAAAAATACAGAAGGCAGAAGAAAAAAGGGGGCTAAGGTTGTCTGCTACTTGCAGGTCCTGAAACAGCTGGTGAAACCAGGCTCCCCTTTCACAATAATCTTAAGAGCAGTTTTAGCTCCACTTTTGTGTCTCATAGGCCAATGCTTCTCAAGCTTAATAGCATGGGAATCAATTGGGGATCTTGTCAAAGAATGCAGATTCTTATTCAGTTTGGGGGGAGGGAGCCAAGGTTCTGCATTTCTAACAAGCTCCCAGGTGACGCCAATGCTACTGGGCCATGGGCCACACTTTGAGTAGCAATGTCATAGTGACTCAATAAGATAGCTGACTTTTTCAGGAAATGACTTCACAGTGGTAACTGAATGCTTCAGCATCACTGCTGATTATATGGGTACGGGAACCATATATGTTTGTCTGCCAATACCCCTTGAGAAGTGGCATGAAACACTTGCTAAAAATGTGCAGTGGGTTGCAAGATATTCCAGTCACCCCTGCTAGGAGGTGCCTTCAATTCCATAGCATCCATGCTGTAGACAAAACTTGTTAACAGTTGTCATTTAAAATCTCTTATTCCAGTAATAGCATCAAAGTTCATTTTCAGACTTAGGTGACCATGAATGATGGAAAGAAAAAAATATCTAGAAGGTATATGTTCCTAGTGGAGTATGACTGCTACTGTAGTGATGCAGTTTTGATGTTAAACTGCTTGGTTACTGTCAAGAATATATGGCATTAAACAGAGGCCTTAATTTAGTTTATCATTTCAAATTTTATACGTTGACCCTCTAACTAGAGCTGGGCCATCTGTAAGGATGAAGTCTCAATAGTTTTCTGACACAGTCACCATCCCACACCAGAAATGTAATGTGGGGAATATGTGAAGAATATATCTTGCTTCCAAATGCTTTACTTCCCTTCTACGGGAGCAATTTTACCTGGATTTCAAGTTCCCCTTTCATCATTTTCCTGGGGCACTGTGACACAGATGGTGTGAGGTAATTTTATGCACTCCACCTAAAAGCATCAGTTCCCCTTTTCATGGACCAATCCATGCGGTTCACACAAAGGAAACATACTGGTGATTTATCTGGTGTACAAATCAAGACTAACCAAAAGCAATTCAGTCCAAATCAGGGCCTACCTAGCCCTGAACGGGACAAACTTACATATCCCTTGATTGTTGTGAAAGCAATCACTATTTTTTATCTTGTTTAGCTCCTTCCTCCACTAAAAATAGGGGGTGGAGGTAGGAGTATTAAAAGAGTTGTGGAAGTAAGAAGTATTTCTGTCTTATTTATCATGTGATTTAAACTCTTATAAGAACTAACAGTCATGGGGGGGGGGGGGGAATAAATCACCTGAAATAGAGTAAAAATAAGCTACTCATTTAATCTTGCCAAATTCTGTCCTGACCAAAAACATATTTGCCACATTTTTATATTTGCATTTGAACAATTTAAGTTACATGAATAATATCAACTGCTTGGCTGGAACTTCTGAAGTTTTCCTGGTATGTAGTAATACTTTACTAAGATGTTTCAGAACATAAAAAGCAAAATCAATGCTGGAAAAAAATGTTCTTTTTGTTCTAGGGTCTGTGTTTGGAAAATATTGCCACGTAGCATTTACGGTAACAGCTGTACAGTTAAACTTTAGGCACAAACTAAACTGCAGAGGATCTGCTGCATAAATAAAATCCCCATGGCAACTAAATGTGCTACTAGATAACAGAAAAAAGGATTTATGTGTTTGCTGAGCTGTCTTGCCCTAAAGGAATTCTCCAGGCAAACGCAGGCCACCTGCCACATGTTATATTAAGCTCAGCCTTCTGGACTTATTTTCAAATCCACAACAAAAAGGTCCGACTACTTTTATTTGGAAGTTTCATTGCTCTTTATTCCCAGCCCCTCCAAAAATAAACAACTCATTTTTCAACTCGCCTGCTATATTTTGCCCTGGATACAAAAGATAATTAATGAATTTGTTTGTGCTCCTAAACATTTTGTTGATCTTACTCAAATGACAAGCTTATGTACAACAAAAAGTTTTCCTAATTGGTAGATTTGTAGATTTTTTCAAAGTTAAAAAAAAATTGAAATATACACTGGCCTTCTCCAACATACGGTAAACCGATTAGAAGAATGGCGATTGGTGAGGAAGTTTCGAAGAGTATGGAAGAAAGGAACGCAAGGGCAAGATTAATATCTTCCGTAAACTTACCATGCAAAATATTTATAGTTACTTTCTTTTTCTAACTTTTGGAAGAGTATATTTATTTATTTATTCAATTGAATTTATTGGGGTGAATTGGTTCACAAAACCTTACACGTTCCAAGTGTCCCTGAAGAAAGTGAAGACTAACTGTAAACATTCTAGGATTTTGTTATAAACGTTAAGTCAATTAATTTTAAAGTAATTACTTGATAGTGTTCCTTTTTTTAAGTACATTTTGCCAATTCCAACTCCCATATCAAAATATACTTGTTGATAATACTGCACACTTATGTTGATAATGGCTTATTATATGATAATATTAAAGTATTTTTTTGAATATGTGAAAATAAAATGTGACTCATGGTATTGGAATTGAGAGAGGAAAAGAAAGACAAAATTCATTATGTGGCATTCAACCTAATTCCCTACAAGAAAATGGGGAATCAGACTCGAATTTGCACCTCCAAATTTGAAGTTTACTTCAACTCTAATAATAATATGGCCCTCAAAGAAATAATGACAGAATTATCACCTGTAAATAAAACTCTTATCTGCTCCTCACCCCTGACTAAATTGTAGAAATACTGAGAGAATAAATGTAAGCTATTTCTGCTTTGGTTGATATGAAAGTAAAAGGGGGGAAAAATGAGCAACTGACACACAAAAATGTCAGGGAAGACTATGAAACTAAGAAATTAATTGGTTGCTTTTGCTCACTTCTGGTGTCATGTACAGATTATGACAAATTATTTTCAGGTATTTAAAATATCAGTGGAAGGATTAATTATGAGTTTACTAAATAAAATATGCAAATTTATATTAAGACAGTTCCAATTTCAATAGGATTTTATTTGTTCTGTCTTAAAAATCTATGTCCTTTTATAAGCAGATTTCCACATTATCTTTTAAGGAATGAGCAAGTCTTCAAAAAGCTCTTGACTTTTGCAAACCACTAATTTGGCTACTCTATAATACAATCAGATCTAAACCACCAAAGCACAGTAGCTCAAAGCAACATCATTAACACTGGACTCTCTGCCTTACACAGACAACTCCTACCATCTCAGCTAATGTAAACCTTCAACAGTAAGGCTATTCTATGTCATGACAGTAGATACTTCTGGAAATAGCAAGTGACCCCCCTCCCCTTTAGTAGAGGTACAGTCCTCAGGTATGCATTTTGTGATCAGTTTGAGGTAACTCGAGATGTACAGCAACAGCTCTCAAATTTATTTTTTACTGTGACACTCTTAGACTAGTCAAAATCCCCTCTGGCCTTGAACCCCCCTTTGTCTCCACGCTGCAATATAAAGATAATGCTGAGATACTAATGCATATCATTATACATTTGTTATATACATTAGGACTGTATCTAAATATAGAAAACATGATTTTATATGTGATTTTATATTATAAAGGAATGACCTATTAACACTTTTTAAACACTCTGGACACAGGCAATAATACACCAAAATACGTTCTCTTCTTCCCGGGCACACAGCTGGACTATAGGCCCCGGGCTCCCTGGCAATTAAGTGTGGCATGTGGCTGAGGTCCCACCAACCAAGTAGGAGTAGAAGTGACTGTGGGACTTCCAGGCCCGGCTCACTATAAGCTTCTCCAGGTGATGCTACTTGCTCTTCTCTGCTTCTAGCTAACTGGGACAGAGCCAAAACTCAGAGTGATTCTAGAAGCCTGGCATAGCTTTTATCAGTTTAGGTTTCTGAAATTACAGAGAAGCAACTTCCTGTCTACCAGTAACATGCATGTTGGAAAATTCTGGAAAAAACAAGTTTAGGGCTTTTCCTGACGTAACATTTATCTTAGTAATGGACATTATTTTAAAGGAAGACATTCATAAACCGCCCATCAATTCAACTCAGTTAAGTTGGGGGGGGGGGGGGTGCAGGGTAGAAGGGGTCAATGGGGAAAAAAAGGGGACATCTGTAATTCTTTCAACAATAAAGATAAATTAAGTTGGGGAGGTTACTTAAACATACTTATATATGTATATGTGTGCATGTATGTGTATATATGTGAATATACATTTATTTCAGAAGTTATGTTTTATTCCATTTTGAACCACAACACTTTTGTATCAGAAGTTTCTTGAGAAATTATGCAAATCACTATACACAATCTGTAGCAAGAGTTAGCTCTTATTGTAAGATAAAACAAAGATAGCAAAAAAATAGCACGTATACTGTTTAACTTCTAAATTATCAGCCAAGTATCTATGGAGATAGTTCAGTAAAATACTGAGATATAACCCCTTTGCGACTCAACTGGAAACCTGCTCTTACTAAGCAGAGCAGCATTTTGAGTGATTTCCTCCAAAAATCCACATAAAGGCATCCAAATAGCCTATAAAAGATTTTAAACCTGACCTTTTTTTCTTTTCCTTTAAAGGAAATAACAATTTGGATGAGATTCCCATCTGTATGTTGCAAAAAGTAGGTACTGGAACAGGACCCCTGAGTATTTGATAGGAACCTAGGAGCCTGCTATGATACAGAGGTCCCTTTACCAGAAAAGACATTTTCAAGTCCATGAAACAGACATTAGGAAGGAGCATGGAGATTCCTCCATAACAGTGAGTTAGGCTAAACCACCAGATAGCTGCAGGTCACCTTCATAACATTTTCCATATGTGTCTTAATCATAAGTCACTACTCAAAGAACTAACCAAAGTTTTTATCAAAGCAAATATCTGATAGGCTGCATGTAATATGACCAAGATAGAGTGATGACCATTTTACATAAAAACAGAAAAGAAATGCTTTCAAACTTATTTTCATATTCCAGTAACCCATATGAATCATTTCTAAATGACATTCATTTCTTATGTACTTTCTTGACTCGATGTCTCTAGTTAAGACAGAACACCATATAGGATACATAGCCCCTGTCATAATCGCATTGCTCTGTCCTTCTAAAGAAGCTGGTGGCCCATAATCATCTGACTCAGAAGAGATGTCTTAAGACAGCAATATAATATGATCACCCTCTGAATTTTGTTAATCTTTCCTCAAGGATATTTTTCCATTCATTTTTTTAGAGAGAGTGGGAGGGGGGGAGGGAGCAGGGTAGAGAGAGAGAAACATTGATGCAAGAGAAACACATCCTTTGGTTGCCTCCCATGGCCAGGGATGAACCTGAAACCCAGTTAAGTGCCCTTGACTAGGAATTGAACTTGCGACCCTTTGGTGCTCAGACAGATGCTCTAACTGCTGAGCCACACTGGCCAGGGCTCCTTCTGAATTTTTAAACAAATCTATAGTCATAAGCACTGAGCAAAAGTTGATAGAACTCCATGTATGATCTTTCTCCACTAACAAACCCCTGGGAACTCATGGCATCTAACGCCTTACTAATCCCTCTCTCCTTAAACATGTGAAATCTGGTTTCTAATATTTTCACTGTGTGAAACTGTTTGTCTCCAAAGTCCCAGATAACCCTCCGAAGGTCAAAGCTGAAAACAGCCTGTTTTCAGTCCACAGTCTTCAGTCTTCAGAACCTTCCTCCAATCCCTTTACAATATTAACCTTTCCCTTGATATACCTAAAGCACTCCACACCAAGACTGGGCCATGGTAAGGACTCAGTAATGTTAATAATGTAACTATTGTTATTTGTTCTTAAAATTCTGTTCTCTCATGTCGTCCTTGAAAGAGAAATCATATTCTCTTCTATCCCTGGCTGGTTTGTTGTGGTCCCCTCCCTTCCCATCTCCTAAAGTCAACTTTTCCACAGCCTATTTCCTCAAGGCTATTTTCACTGTAGTACAGACGTTTGCATCTTTTCTTACAGCATTGTAACCTAACCTAATACACACATTATCTCTAGATGTTGCATATTCTATTGATGCGACCACTTTCATAGTAGAGGTTGCTTTCTTAATTTCTTGACTTTTAATCTTGCTTGACGTTTTACTGGGCTATTAAAAATGTCAAACTGGACTTTGTCAGTAAGGAGAATTTAACATGAACACCTAATATAAGGTAAACTCAAAATAAGCCTGTAAAAAATTCCTACTGCTGGGCATTAAGTAAACATAAGAATCAGAAAAGGAGGTTTCAGCTGTTGATTGCATTGGTGTAATTACCATTCTGTCATTACTGATGTCTCTCATAAAAAGTACCCTTTCGACATCTCACAGTTTGTCAAATACCCAAGTGTCCTGTAACGCCAGTACCCTTCCCAGCAGCAGCACAGCGTCTCCCTGCTGGAATGCCCGAGCCTGTGACTGCAAACCCAGTCTGCACACGCATCCCAGGGAGCAATGTGAGACATTGCTGGATAGCACTGAAGAGTTAAGAACTGTGCAGGCCTTCAACAATGCACTTTTTAATCATTCAAAGTTAATTCAACCTAACCATTCTGTTTTATTTTGGGAAACCTGTACATTAATAATGGAATATTAATGTAATAATGGAATATTGCTTCTGGGGATACAAATGATAAAGTGATAGGGTTTAGCTTGTGAATTACTGTAGCAAATGGAATCTACAATGATAAAAGGCCCATTTTTAAAATACTTCTAACTTATTTCTTCATAAGAGCGTGGACTCTTAGGAAGCACCCGTGCCGGTGAAGCCCGCCGCCAGCTTCCCAGCCTCCCTCTCGGGCTCCTCCGCCTGGGCACGGAAGGGGGCTGCCAGGCGAGGCGGCCAAGGGACTGCTCCCTGCGGCCTTCCTGTCTGGTTCTGCTGGCATCCCCCCAACCGTGGCAGCTCCTTCCCATGGCAGTACCGGGACACGGCAGAATCAGCCTCATCACAAGGTGAAATAAAACCTTCGGAGACGCGGGCCCCAGCCGGCCGGCGTCCCGTCGTCAGAGGTCGAGCTGCAGCCTCCTGGGGTCTCTCCTCTGAGCTCTAAACCTTCACGGGCCCAATCTCTTCACTTGTGCCCTGAGTCCTGGAGGTAGCACTTGCTTCCTGGGACTATCTGCGTGATATGTCAGCGTTCCCCTTTTACCCTTTGATTACTAGTTGACAACATTGTACCTAGTTGACAAATTTTTTGTATATATAAATTCTCTCTGTTCAAATAGCTGGTATGGTTCCCGTCTCCTGATTGGACCTACTGATACCGAAATGTATGTGGCACATTCAGCTTAAACTTGAATTCCCAATGTATGTTCTAATGACTATTAATGCTGCAAAATACTCTAAAAAAAATCGAAACGGCTTTTGTGTTGAAAAAGGTTAGGGAAACAGCATATCACAACCCTCCGACGGTCTATTACTATATAATTTAGCAAGGAGCTTTAAGAAATCCTACTGTGAAAACTGTTTAACCCAATGTTTTACAAACTTACTTCAACCTGGAAACATTTTAAATAATTCTTATTAACACTGTGGATATTGAATTCAGTAGAACACACTTTGGGAAATGTTAACGTTGGTTACTCATTGCATACTCAGGTTACAACTCTTTAAAATAATTTTGTATTATATAGACCATGAAACATCAGTCATACATAAAAATCTGGAGGCTTAATATTAAGAATATTTAATATTTTCAAGTATTCAAATAAATGCAGATACACACATGTAATCTTAATTAATATATGTATCTATGTATAAGTGTATGTAATAAGTAAGTGTATATTTATTAAATACAGTGGCTATTAAATGATTAGGGTCTTGAAATCACTTTTGCTAAACAGATTTTCTCACTCAACGTAATACACTATAACTATATCAGCAAAATACTATTCCTGGGACCTCTTAACCAGGGCACAGAAATAGTCTTCTTATAAAGAACTGCTATTCAAGGTGTATTTATATGTTGGTCTACTTGTATTTATAACTCTTAAAATGGACGTCTGAGTTACAGATAAAAGGTTATGTGTACATGACTGTATAAATGTAAAAATGAAAACAGATTTGTATACTCTCATAAACAGCACTGCTGCTAATGGTGAGGTCCATCCCAATTTAATCTCTGCTCACTCACATATCCAAAACAGCATCAACTTTATCATTATAGTCTTCACCATCAGAAGCCCAAAATCGCACAAACATATAAATAAACATACAGAACTGAATTTGTACAAGAAAAAGTGCATTACTTTTGCAATATCTAATGCAGACTTTTACCCAAAAAAAAGAAACTACACTGCAGACTCATTTCAATATCTCCTGGTATTCTAATACTTGGATAGTCTGCAGACTTCATTCTGTGAATGTAATTCCCAGAAGCCATAAGAATAAAAATTTTCAGAGAATAACTGGTAGGTGGTAGGCACTGAGTTTGGTTTATATACATAACATCTTAAATCTTCACCAAAACCAAAAACCCTACAAGCTCATTAGTATATCCCCATTTTACAGATGAAAATACTGAGGTACACATGTTTAAAAGCTTTCTATTAATTACTATAATTCCTTTTTGCTGGAGTTAGAATTTGAAACTACATTCTAAGCTCACATACAACTCTGACTTCATATAGGTCTTTGAAACAGTCAATGATTGTGGTAATTTAGAGATGTTCCACTGCATTTCAAAATTGGCTCAGGCAATGTGTTTCTTTATTATTACCACGAATAGTTTATTGGACTTTGTCATAAATCAAATCAGGACCATAAAAAAAAAACACAAGACAAGATAAAACAAAATCCTCTTCACAAACACATAAAAAACAGTATAAGTTTTACTCTAACTTGATCTTTGTTAGATGCGATCACATAAAATACTCCACCAATAGATATGACAAATGCACTTTATATTTCAATGTGTCAAACCATTTCAATGCTCTGAAACTATGTTGAAGCTGGCAGGCAAGCAGACTATATTAAATTTTTCTCTGGAATCGGCTTCAATTCTAGACTGAATTATTGGAATTTTAGTGACCCTAAAAAAGGCTGTCAGAAATGATATTCAACACAGAGTTTTCAAATCTAATGCTCTATTACACATACTTCACATAAAATAATATAGTTTCAATATAAACAAACCAGTCAAAATCAACATTCTATTTGTCCTTGTAATATTGCACACATTTTGATATTGATTTGTCACAGCAGATTCTTAAATGTACTTTTTAAAGAGGAAACTCACAGGCTACATTTTATAATTCATGTAGCCTGTGGTTTCGATATGATGCAGTTATAATGTTTGCCCAAAAAGGTTATTTTGTTTTTAAAACACATTAGTGCAATAAACACACAGCTAATAGCTATTAGCAGGCCTGAATTTCTCAAAACTATATTTTTGTTTTGTTTTTTGCCCATAGAACAAAATTATCTTAAGAGACTTCCAGTACTGGCCCATGTGGCTCAGTGGTTGAGAGTCATCCCATGCACAGAAAGGTCCCTGTTTTGATTCCAGGTCAGGGCACATAACCAGGTTGTGGGTTCAATCCCCAGTTAGGGTACATATAGGAGACAACCAACTGATGTTTCTCTCTTACATCAATGTTTCTCTCTCTTACATCAATGTCTCTCTCTCTCTCTTCCTCTCTCTCATCTCCCTTCCTCACTCTTTAAAAAAATCAATGAAAATATATATTTTTTTAAAAGAGACTTCCAGCCACATAAAACCAATTGCACCAGGAGTTCAATTAGACATCAGGGAATGTCTCTCTAGTTCTAAAAGGACAGGCATCTTTTATTGCATAGAAGTCCTGAAAACAGAAATTTACAAAGCAATTCCATTTTGAATTTATTCTATTTTTCCTAAGAATTAAAAGCACACTGTGCACATATCTATGCTTTCACTACTGTCCCTGCTGTAGACAACTTAACACAATACTAGTACCATGCCTGTTCTTGGCAAAGAATGAAGTGTAAGAAAATTGACAAATAAAATGGGAAGCCAACACTCTAGTCTGTAAACACACCCTTTTAAACTTTCACTACTTTGTAGAAAATATATTTTTTCATACTGCACAAAGCCACAGCTAAGCATCCAACTTGATCTCTGGATTGTCCAGTCCTGTGACAGTGAGAAAGAATCAGAGGGAAGCCCCGGTAAAGCGCCCAGCTCATGAGGAGACCCGGTGAGGCCCACAGCTCCATCCTGGCCCACAGGGAGCACCACCCACAGCCCTTCCTGTCCAGAGGTATTGTGAGGCCCGAGGGCCAGTGCCACCCAAACAGAAGTGACTGTCAAGGGTCCCCAGCCCACTCCTGAAGGCAAACACAACTAAGAACAAACAAATATGTGCATGTGCGCGCACACACACACACACACTTATTTTCCATTTAAAGGTATTTACTTATATGCAGTGTTAAAGGAGAAAGAGTCCCCTGGTCTAGCGGCATTCAGAACTGAAATGTTAGGAAATGGTATGGTATTATTGGTTTTATATTTCATTGTGTGAACCGAGACACACAGTAGATTTCCTGTGTATCAGTCCTGAGGTAAGTAGATAATTAATACCCACTTTTTCAAATTATTTCCTGGAAATAAAATTATTTTTAAACATTACAGATTATCATCATTACCTTGTGCTTAGAGCAATAGCTTTACTCATTTAAGCGCAGACTCCTTATTAAGGCTGAGGCACAGTCATATTCCCAGGTTTTCAAGGTACTTAACTGTTTGCGCAAATGATTTATTTCCTCTTCTTATCTATTTATTTTTTAACCTTCACCCAAGGATATGTTTCTACTTATTTGTGAGAGAGAGGGAAGTATCAATTGGAGAGAGAAACACTGATTGGCTGCCTCCCACAGGCACCCCGACGGGAAAGTGAACCCACAACCTGGGTATGTGCCATGACTGGGAATCGAACCCACCACCTTTCTGTGTACAGGACGGCGCTCCAACCAACTGAGCCACACTGGCCAGGGGTTATCTATTTATTTTGACTGACAAAACATCTGATACATAGTAATTCTTAAAATGTCACTCCAGTCCAATTAGGATCAGCCTGGCTCACAAACCTGGGATGAACTCACACAGAATGGAAACTTGGATCTGAGCTGACAGGTTGGCATTTGGCAAGTGGGTGGGGTTAGAAACAAAGAGTTCTTTAGAATTGCTGCTGTCATCCAGGGGACAATCTTGGTAGCCATTTCATAAACTAGAGGTAAGGATATATTTACTCCCCCCAAATTACAATGCTCTCCTCAAAATAATGTCCAAAGTTTTACAAAGGGGAAGAAAAGTCTATCTTGGATAAATGTGTTTGTGTTACCAGTATAAAGAAATGTCTTTAACAAGAATTTGGGACTTGAGACATGCAAGGACGTAAAGAGGTCATTCAGTCTAGGCCTTCCTATCTCCAGAGAGGGCTGCATTTAACGCTTGCATCCATCCTTGGTTGACTTCACTTCATGTAACTCTTCCAAAAATCACAGTCAAGAGAGTCAATATATCTTTGATATCCAAGTTTGCAGAAAGAAGCAACAGACATTTCTCTCCAGCCCCTAACGGGCATAATCTGGACAGACACTAGTCATACAAACAGGCAAAGACTCATCAGTCTGACCCGTGTCATTAACAGGTTCTGTTGGATCTGAGATTTTGTTTTCACTGTTTCAGGAGCAGAGTTTTGACCAATTTTTTTCCTGGAGAACAATATATGCTCGATACAAATGCCTGCATTATTACCATAGAGAGCATCCACTGCAAAACCACAGCTGACTCGGGACTCTAACTCCATTGCCTGGGCCTATAACTTATATGCATATTTATCTAATATTGCCTGAGTCATCATGACAAGGAGTAGTTTTTTTGTGCCTTAGCAGTCCATGCAATCGAACAGAAAGGACTAGTTAAAACCAGGTAGAAATAACAACAGTTAAGTAGCTGGATATGCAGTTTGAAACATGGAGGTGAGTTTAGAACTGAACATGTTGCTTTTCAAATCATAAATTTAGACAGCAAAAGGCCCGACGGTGTGAACCACCACCACAGTGGTAGTTCCTTGCTCTGTTTCTCACTATATTGTTCTTACTCAGTTTTCTCATCTTTAAAATGGAGTAAGAGAGTCATATCTCAGGTTTTTTAAATAGGTAATAAAAATTAATGCTCCTTGAAAAAAACATATTAAGTGCCAGATTGCAGTGTCCCCTAGTTATATGAGCCACGTGATTATTTGCAAAAAGATAAATATACCACAGATTTTTATCTCAGCATTTAAAAAGTAGGACTGTACTGCAATTTGTATGATGTTACAACTGGCCATTTTTAACCTTTGTATTTCCTACCCAAACATACAGGTTACTGTAAGTAAATACATACACACACTTTTCCTCCAAGTGCATCAGATCTTTCCCACATCATAAACAATCTTCTAGATGCGGTCCTAGTTTGCTTAGGAAAACTTCCCTTCAGCACCAGCAACAGACAAACCCATTATCAACGCTCACATGCGTCACGAATACACAGCCACATCTTTACCAAATGAACTGTCTGCAAAGTCAAATACGCGAAACAAAAAAATGGGCACCATATTTTTTTTAAATCCATCCCAAGTACAGAACATACTCAACTGTCTGATAAATTAGTTAAAATTGGTGTCACTAGAATTGAGTCACTGAAGAGTTTATTTCTGTCACCGTACTGTGTCATGTAGCAATTGCACCTAATGAACTTAATGTGGCTTATGGCCATGCGCTGCTTCCCTCTCAGAAGCAAAATCTCAATGTCTCCGAATCTGGCCACCTGGCTTCCGAAACTCTCAGTCGAGGCACACAAGCCACTAGCCTTCCATTTGGGTCCCTGGCTAATGTATTTTTATTTCATGTTTTCTCGAAATGTAAGATGTTTGCACTAAAATGCTCAACAGCTTTTAAAAATAAAGAGCCATGGAAGAAATCTGTGTTTTCTTTTTAACACTTTCACTGCACATAAAATTTCCCCAACCCAGGTCAGTGTGGTTGAAGAAGAGTCTCAAATAAGATCAATCACGAATGCTGCAGCTTACGGACTTCTACCCGTATGAAATGAAATGGAATGGTCCTCAGAAGCAGAAGCATGAGAGGAAAACAAGCACAGGACTTATAAAAATCATGACAACACTTCAATAAATTTCTGGAATGATACTAGAGTCACACTGTAAGGCTCGACCTGGCTTAATGCTTCAAGGACCTTGTTATAAGTGGAAGCTAGAACAAGGCCCCTCTGACATTTACAGAAATGAACTCACCCTACGGCCTTCCAGTGCGTCTGCAGTGGAGCTGGACACCCACAGAGATTTTTTTATACAGTTCTGTACTTTTTCCTCTGTCCTTTTGCAGATTCCATAAGGGCTTACGGGTAAACAGGAGCTCTCCTCATCAACAGCATATTTAAATTTTGGAGAGATTTTTCTTCCTTTTCTCTAAGTGTACCTCTTCTTTCTTTCTGCCACACAGGAGCTATGTGATACAAGTCACATCATATCCCCACTATCTTACCTGAATTTTCAAACATGAAACTCATTCACCAGGTGCTGGTACCTAGGACTTCCTTCTAGCTTAAATTCCTTGCAAGTGTATTGCTATTACCATCATCTTGTTTAGAAGAAAATGCTCATTTTTTTCAAATAATTAAATGAAGTAAAGACTTAATAAATGCCCACAGACTGCTAACCTGATAATTTGCCATGTAAAAATAGCTTTTTACACACACACACACACACACACACACACACAGTGGAGAAGCTAAGCCGTTACCCTGCTAAATCAGATTTTTGGGGGCCAGGGGGGTCAGAAATACGCATGTAATAGGGGTAAGTTCTCTTTGTTCTGATTTGAATTAGAGCCTATCTTAGGAAAAACTGTCAAGTACACAACCACCACCTTCAGAAGCCACCCAGGGGCACAGCCCACGCCTTCCTCCCCCTCCTGCCCTCGGCCAATGCCATTCCTAGCTGTGATGGCAGCAGGACTTGCACTGTTTGCGGTGCCCTTCCCACTTGGCTAGGCGGGGGTCTCCCGGTGTCTCCTTAGCTCTCTCTAGATGGTCTTCCAATAAAAATAATAAAAGCAGCTAACATTTACAGAGTACTTACTATATCATCTACTTTAGGTGATTATTCACTAAGTCCCCTGCTCAGCCCTATGAACTAATTTCTCTTTTTATCCCCACCTTAAGATGAAGGAGCCAAGGTTCCGCAGGCGGAGCAAGCTGCTCATAGCCCCGCATCCGAGCCCGGCTTGGCCCAGGGCTCTAGGGGCCGCCTGCGTGCAAGGCGGTTGCTCCCAGGCCTCTCCCTTTCTCCATCTCCTTCCAAACTCAACTCCTACTTGCACACTAAGTCCTATCCCTGCTTAGATTTTGCATATTGTCAAAATGGGAGGCGACTTCACAGACACGTCTACTATAGTCCCAAGAGCAGATGAGCGCACAGGGAATGTCTTGGGGCTGGGGGCGGGCAGGACGCCAGGAAGGGACAGCAAACAAGAGGCTGACTCCGGCAAGCCGAGGGTGGCCTGCCATGGTCCCGGCAGTGGGAATGGAGGCGTGTGCAGATCTGGCAGCTACTGCAGGTCAGAGAGAATGAGGTGGGAGAAGCCAGAAGGACGCCTCAGTTTCTGGTTAAGGAAACTGGGTGAATGGCGATGCCATATGCTGAAATAGAGGGCAGGGAAGGAGCAGGCTGTGGCCAGATGGAAAGAGTTAAGTTCAGGGATGAAAGTCACTTGGGATTGTTGGTTATTCACGAACAAAAGGATGTTGGGTGAGTATGTCTGAAGTTCAACAGAGGAAATTGGGGCAGTGACAGAAATCTGGGCACATTAAGCATAATAATGTAAGCCATAGGAGTGAATGGTATTGGCCCAGCTCCCACAATGTTAAGTCTGGGTCTAATTTTAGGTGTTTCTTCCACTAAGAGGGACAACAGGCTCATCCAGCAACGCTTTCCATACCTGACCAGTGTATCATTCACCTTCCTCTAATGAGACATTTCCTTTAGAAATGTAATTTCTAACGGTACACACACATTTAAAGATAAATTTAAGATTTTTTAAATATTTTTTCAACTGCTATACATACTATCAACAAATCCCTAGGCCACACTTTTCTATTCAGGTTTTACTATTTTAAGTTTTTATTGTTGATATGTTGCCCTCTAAACATATCTTTGTTTAAAATACACTTCTGCTCTTTCTGAATTATATATATATTTACACACACATGCACATATAAAATATGCCTCTGCTTTTTCTGAATTATATAAATATATATATATATTTTTTAATATATGGATTTGTACCTTCTCTTTTATAATAAAATCTGCTAAAAGTTCCAGTAACGAGTTAGCTTTTTTATTAGAGGGCATTTTATGAATGGAGAAGAGGCTGAAAAGACAAGGCTTAAACTGGCTTGCATTTGAAGTGCTCAGGTATTAGATACTGGCATGAGTATCTGTACTCATGTGTGCATGTACATGTGTGTGCACACGTGCATGCCTGCAGGTATGTTGCACACATATGAGGTGATGGCAAGTGTGGTGAAATTGATCTAGAGTGTAGCTGTTTCAAAAAGAATTAGTCACGTGATTCTGAATACTCCCTAACTGAGAACACTGCATTACAATTTATTACCTTACTGATGAGCCTTCAAATGTAATAAAGAATCCAGTAAATCAGAATAATTGATAATTCAGGGTCATTTGAAGTTCAGCTTCACATTATGTAATAATGTGAAAAAATATATTGAGGTAAACATTTACCTCCATTCAAAAAATACATTTCAGCACTTTGAAGCACTATTTATAATCAACAGCAGAAATACAATGAAACCAGAGGTTGGAATTTTAGCTGGTATTGCAGTGTAATTAAAGATAATTCCCACATCTATTAAAACTGAACCTAATTGCTTATACTGTAAAATTTAGATCAGGGGACAATATGCACTAAAAGTAATTTATGTTCCAGAATGTTCACTAATTCAAACTGGCGAATCTTTCAGATAAAGAAAACTTCACAAATATGAGTTAATCAAAGTATTCAAATTAATAGCATTATCTTTGTTTATTCATTGACATCAAATGAAAATAATAGTTAATAATTTACCAAAAAAATTTTTAACCCCTTGTAATATAAATGAAGCTACAATTTTCTAAGTAGGATTTTCTATTATGAATAAATCGATAAATGCTAGTATGTATCAAATACATGAAGAAGCAATTCTGTAAATATCCCCATTATTTGCATACATCAAAAAGCTTCTTTTCTGCTAGGTAAAATTGTCTTAAAATTATCAGAACTAAAATTTTTCAGAGTAGCTCAATTAATGGGTCAGAGCAAACCTGCACAGCTGGTTTTGGACTCAGCAACTTAAAGAATGAGACCCCAGTTTTCATGTCTCATCACTCTTGAGGGAAAGGGGAGGCTGCTGCAAACTTATATGGCTTCTCTGATTGTATTTCTAAATCAGTCTCACTTGAGTGTCTTAACTTGTGTATACCAAGTTAGGTAAAATACAAAAAGTCTATTCTTATAAGCTAGTTTTAATTTTTTGCTTTAAAAAAAAAAAATTAAATAGCTTTAATTTAGATTGTGTAGACCTGGTCTTTGGTAGCATATTCTTAAATTAGCTCAATATAGCCGTTATAAATAGCATTTGAAATTAGACATTTGCTAGAATCAACTTTTGCCCATTTACTTCCTCTGTGACATGTCTGAGTCCTGGTTTTTTTGAAGAAGTTATTTTTGAGTATTAAAATAACTAATTAAGCAAAGTGCCCCCTACAGTACTACCATGAAATAGGTCATCAGTATCTCTGGTGGTCACCACTTGTCACCACTGCCATCATCATTGGCTTTGGATCAGTCAGATGCCTACCATTTATAAATGGGCTCTCTATAATTCCATACTAAATGTGAAAAAAACTGTCTGCAAAATACGGAAATTAAAATTGGGATTGAGCTCATACATATGATAACTTAATTTATAATAAAGGTGACATTACTGGGTAGACACATGCTAAAAGATAATGCCACCTCCATAAATGGTGCTGGATTGTTTAGATAACCATAGGGACCTTGACCTCATGCCACACACAAAAATTAATTCTGGATGGATTGCAGATCTAAAGGTTTTTAAAAGAAAATACATGTATACATTTCAAAATGCTGAAGAAGTCAATGACTTCTTAAGTAAGACACAAATATTTCTAAATAGAAAAAATATATAAATTTTGCACTCATTAAAATTAAGAATTTCTGTTCATCTACAAATTTAAAAAATAAAGAGGGCAGATTCAGTGGGTGAGATGATATTTGTATTCAGCAAAGAGATTTCATCTGAAATACATAAAGAACTCCAACAAATAAAAATAGGCAACATATGAACAAAACAAAAAAAAAGGAGCAAAGAACTTGAATAGGTTCTTTACAAAAGCTGATATTTACTTGCCAGTAAGATCTAAAAATGAGTCACCTTCATTGGTTATCAGGAAATTACAAATTAAAACTACAATACAATACATATCTACAGATGTCTAAAACCTGAAGGCTGAAAACAAGTATTGGCAAAGATATGGAGCCATTGGAACTTTTATTATTGCTGATGAGTGAATAACTTGTTACAACCACTTCTACAAACGATAAACAAATGCATACTGTCTGACTGAGCACATCTAGACATATACCTAGCAGGATTGAGTACATGTAATACCACAAAGACTTGCACAAGTTTTCATATCTTCACTATTAGCAATAGTTCAAATGTTGACCAACAGTAAAATGGATCAACTGTGATACATTCTCAAAATGAAACACCAAATAGCAATGTGAACAAACAAGCTATAATGATATGTAAGCATATGGCTAAATCTTACAAACATTATGTTGAACAAAAGAAGCCAAAAACAAAAGAATACAAACTATATGATTCCATTTATATGAAGTTCGACAGAAAAAAGTGGCCTATGTTGTCAGGAGACAGATTTACTCTTGGAGTGGAAAGGAAAATAGCTAGAAAGGGACAGGAACAGGAGAGTGTCTTCCAGGTGCAGGTAATATTTTATTTCTTGATTACGGTTTTGGTTCTATACAGGCATTACCATTTTTATGTCAAGCTGGCAGAAAAGTAGTTAACATAAGTGTTGGTACATTAAACAAGTGTCGGCAGAGTTCCAGATGACTATTAAAGTGACATTTAAAATATGACTCAGAAGTAAATCAAACACTAAGATAACAAGCTGAAGAGCTAAACTTAGAGGAGCTGCTGAGGACACTCTTCTGGTCAGGAGTGACCACTATGGAAGGTGACTGTCAACGTTCTACTTTCCAGAACATTTACGCCTGCAGAACCTGAAAGAGTCCTTGATCTTATAAACTCCTTATTTTAAGATTGCCAAACCGTGGGCATGTGCTCACAATGACAAAAAAAGTGAAACAATTTAATCATAGAAATTTAGATTACATATTTAGTTCAACTCTATCATTTCCCATATGAGGAAAGTGAGGCACAGAGAGGCAAAGTCACATGCAAAAGGTCAGGACTTTGACTAATGACCTCAGCTTGAAGCCTGGGCTACTGATTCATGTCCAGTACTAACCTCATTCACAGTACTCACTAACCACCCTGCCTCTTTTTAGTATCCAAAAACTAGCTTGAGTTCTTTTCAACTGAATTTGCTTAGCTAAATTATGATTTAGGTATGACATCAATCAGGTCTGAACATTTAACAAGAGGGAATGTAAACTGGAAGAGTGATGTACAGTCATGACAACTGAGATCTAAGAAGCGGCCAAGCAGTACTTTCTAGCTGGCCTAATCAACCTTTTGCAGAGTTCTCTTGGCAGTGGCAGAAAGGGGACACACAGGCTATGAGAGAAGGTCTCAAAGTTTTAAAGAGATAATGTTAAGATTCCCATGGGAACTCTTTCCTTCTAATAAAACATACTGGCATAGGGGTGCCTGAAAAGCTTTCTAAACCTAACGAGATTAGATCAGAATGGGAAAAGGAGAGCGTTTCCCTACCACTTGACGCTCAGAACTCTAGCACTGCCCATGGTATGCTACCGATTCAACCTGAAGGCCCCACTTCATGTACTCTGGATCCATAAAATTAAGCTGGAATCACCTTCACGACAGAACAGAGACAGTGGCCGTGCCTTCCTGTGCAGCTGTATTTGCCTCAGCTCACCAGCATCCTGACTTTCTGCTGTTATTCATCTGGACAAGACTCCTTTTCACCAAGAATACCATGAAGCACAGGATTTATCGCCATAATGAAGTTCTTTCAGATCTCTGCTTTCTCTGCAGAGGATAGGAGGAGAGGCGTTCATCTCACCAGGCAGCTTATTAGGATTAGCACTGAGTAAGACACCACGGAATGTCAGGCCTATCAGTTACTAAACATGCATCATACAAACTTTGTCTTTGCGAGAACCTCTGCTCTGCATTTGTCATCCACCTGAATAATTAACAAGTACATGCTGCCTGCCAGCAGCTTAGGGAATTAATTTCCCCAGATTAAATGCAGATCACGTCCACAAAAACAGACCACACACACACTCCTACCTTCCAGCCACTAAAGGTACTGAACACAATGCACAGCCTCCAACTTGAAAGTGATTTAAACTCGAGGATTGTAAACTCAGACTTGTAGTATTTTAAACATCACTGTGATGGTCATCTGGACCTCTTCTGTCACTTGTTTAATGTCCCAACACTCGCATTAACTACTTTTCTGCCAGCTTGAAATAAAATGGTAATTCCACAATTCTAAATCTGTATGAATAACTGCAAATTCTAATGACTATATACATTAAAAGCTTTCAGAAAAACATCTATTGCACAACAAAAACAAGATATATGTGTGGTAACATGGAAGAACCAAAATTTAAAGCAAAAATCAGTGTTGGGGGCTTTCAAATATGCAATATTGTTGCAATGAATTTTTACATTCCTAATTTCATTTGAAGCTAATAATTATATCTGTTACTATCTCCTCATATAATTGAGCAAGATAAAAATGTGTGACCAGTAATGTAGAGGGAAGATCAGGGATCTAAAACTGAAGCTCTTCACAGTTAAAATGTTGGTTTACCATATATAACACAAAAATATTTAAAGATTGTAAAGTGAATAATTTCAAAATCAAATGCTTTTCTTTAAATTCCCACCTTCTAGACATTATGTATTGTCCATAAAGTTGGTGGATGGAGTATAGTTTTTAACTTAGTTGTGTCCAGCAATGAAAATACATTGTTTTATCCCCTCAAAGTGTGATTTTAATGGGGGCTGACTAGCTTTCTACACTGTGGGGCATTTGTTAAAATGTATTGCTCATCTCCAGTACAGACCCTTTTGTTTACTGGTAGCCACATTCTAAACTACCCTAAATTGTGGATATATTCACTGCTGTTAAACACTGTAGGCTCCGGAGGGGTGAGGCACTCACTAAAGTCATCGTAAACTTCATGGAAGTATGAAGACAACTTGGAATATAAACATGTTTTTATTTTGGTTTGTGAGTACATTCGAGATTTATTAAAATATACTCTTACTTCCAAGAAAACTGATCTATGTTGATATGCTAAGTGTTCATTAGAGACACACAGCACACTTTAAACTCCCAGAACTTAACTGTATGTAAGGAGGTATCGTAACCCTTTTGCTTGAAGAGTGTATCTATGCCTGTACAATGATTCAATATTTGCATAAAATTACATCTCTCTCCCAACCATTATGAGCATTAAAAATATAGTACTGCTTTCTTATAAGGTTGTCTTATGAAAAACTGTTTCTGATATTTATTATTTATCAGATATTTATTTCTACTTTAAAACAGTTAACCAAATATAAATGAATTTCCAATTAATCATTTGAATAAACAAAAACTATTTAAAAATTTGCATTGCAGTGAGGTGAGGTGCTTAGTACTTTCTAGCATTAATGAGATCATTTACACTGAAGTCATTAGCTTTCTTTGTTCCCTAATTATTAATAGTTACATTACCAGAAAACAAATATCCCGTATCAAATTAACATAGAATGTTAAGTTTGGTTGAATTTATTCTGGGACAAATGTTGGAGTTAGACTCTCAACTTTTAAATTACAAATTTTAAATATACAAATACATATTAAATATATCAAAATTATATTCTATATATATTAATATTTTTAAGGAAGAGGATTACAGGTAATAATCATTTTATCCAGTTTCCCATGCCATATTTAATGTTCTGCCACTCTTATTGAAATTGAAATTGAAAATACTTGGCTTTGTCCCTAGCATGAACCTAGCTCTAACTGAAGTATGACTACTGTGAGACAACTCAAATTGAGGCCCTGGCCCCATCCCTTGGGCTCTATTTTCAAGGAATGCTAGAATCTTGTGTAATGCATGGAAGATCAGCAAATCAAAAGAAGTGACAAACCTCTGCAACTTCTCTAACTCTTAGAATAACCCCGGATGAATGCCGATATTCACCAGGCCATACTAAATAGGAGAGGTTACATGGTAGAATCGGAGAAGAGATGGGAAGGTTACATTTCATTAAAAAGGGTTGGAACAAAATGACAAGAAATCTTCCAAGGTCAAATACTGGAATTCATTTTAGATCAGACTAAAGGCTACGTGGTACAAAGTGGTAAAGGGATTTATACATCTACATATCAGATTTTAAGGAATTATCCTTGGCAACATTTACTGGCTTTTGTTCTTTGTTTTCTATTAACTGTTCTTTGTTAATTTCTAGCAGTTCTTTAACAACTGATATCTTCCCTCAGTGAAGCCCTAACGCAGTAACAAATATCCTGAGTAAACTGGGAACCTCTCTGAAACAATGGGTCCCATAGGAGCACCCAAACCCGGATCCTAAGTTGCCATCATAGTAACTAACACTAATGGGACAATGAGGCAACTGTGCCTTCAGGGACAACCCAAACCTATTTATGTACTGGTCCTGTGAAAACTAAACCAGACCATATTACCGTAGCTGTGCTTATGTGTTGCTCTGCCCCGTCAAGACCCAATGGCCTAACCCTGGCTATTGTGGCTCAGTTGGCTGAGTGTCGGTCCCAAGCACCAAGAGGTCACCAGCTTGATTCCCTGTCAAGGCACATGCCCAGGCTGAGCTTTAGATCCCCAGTAGGGAGTGTGCAGGAGGCAGCCGATTGATGGCTCTCTCTCTCTCATTGATGTTTCTCTCTCTCTCTCCCTCTCCCTCCCTCTCTTTCTCCAAAATCAGTAAAAATCATATTTAAAAAGAAAAGACCCAATGGCCAAGGCCCTGGCCAGGTAGCATGTTGGTTAGAGTGTTGTCCAGATAAGCCAAGGTTGCAGGTTCGATCCCTAGTCAGGGCAGATGCAAGAATCAACCAATGAATGCATAATAACAAATTGATATTTCTCTTTCTCTCTGTCCTTTCCTCTCTCTAAAAGCAATTTAAAAAAAATACCCAATGACCTAAAAATCTCCATATTCTCTAGAATGGGAACAGAACCCTATGCTTCAGACTACTGAAACTCCTTATGCCAGGTACGTACCCAAAGAGCCCAGATGGATGCATTGTAACTGGAGGAAATAGGACTGACAGAGCCCTCCACAAAGCAATATGGGAGTTACAAATTTAACTGACCAACAAAAGGAAGTTAGTTATGCCAAAAACACAGAAACAAAAACAGAAAAGCAAAAAACCCCCAACATGAATAATTACTAATAAAAGGGAGAAAACCAAGGTAGATATGTCGACCCCATGGAAAAGCAGAGGATTTCTAATACGACAGGATATGAGTTCTAATCAAAAGGAAAGAGATATTTAAAAGTTGGAAAACAAAAGGAAGAAAAATAAATTGGACCAGTGAGTGGCATAAAAATCAAACAAGCAAAAAATAAACTTTTAATCAGGCAATATGTTCATTTTAAAACATAAGAACTTTTTTTAAAAAGAATCAAGAAGAAATAACCTCCAACACTAGGAATCTCCGAAGAAAGTAAAGGAGACAAGAATGCATGCAAAACGTGGGACAGACCATTACAATTATTGTCTGCAATTATCAAGTGAAAGAAGGTAATTTCAGAAAGACATCCTGAATCACAGGGAAGCAGCACCTAAATAATGAAACCCGGCAAAGAGTAAGGGGAAGCCCTGGAGTCAAGAAAAGGAAAAGGTAGCATAAGAAATGGGAATCTGAACACTGATAGTGAATTTGGAAATACCTGGCTTTGTCCCCAGCACATACCTGACCTGACCGCAGTATGACTATTGCCAGACAACTCACCCTGAGGCCCTGGCCCTGTCTCTGGATTAGAAATTCAAAACAGCAGCCGAAATACTAGATTAGAAGTCCAAAAAAATTTTTTTCAAGTAATAATACTACTGTAACACAAATAACCTATACAAATAAAATATGAAAAAAACTTTTTACTTAAGTTTTAAATTAATAGAAGAATGTAAGGAAAATAACCATTAAATCAAACATAGCACAAATGCATTTTACTGTACATATACACATGAAAACATGATTTCTTTGTAATTGCTTAATCAAGATGTTCTTTAACCCATAAAGCCTATTAAATAAAGCCTCCAATGACCATAAAGAAAAATATACATCATTTTTTAACGTATAATGAATGACATGTCCAGTCTTGTGAGTATTACAGCCTTTCTGAATGTCACAGAAGAGAAAGTGTATTAACCTTGTACAGGGAGTGCAGGGAAAGCATGTTTGTAAAATATGTCAGGAGACAATATGCTTTCTACTCCTAGGAGACTGTTGGTAAATCTTTTTTATGAGAGCATTATGAGGTGAATAATTAACACTTCCAACTGAATGTTGACTACCATCATAATATTTAGTCAATGAATTGTTACAGCTGAGTTTTAACTCATAGGAAAGTAACTATAATACTTTCAATTGTAATAATACTTCAACATAAATCTAAAATAGAAGATAATGAATTCACTTCAAAATGTCTGCTCATACACTAGTGTTGGGTGTTGTATCTTACTGCATTAAAAAATGAAAAAATATCAACATAAAATGTCTTTTCAAGAAAAATTGCATACTTAATATTTTAATGGTTCAATTTCTGTGGCATAAATCTGCTAGGAAAAAAAGGAATTCCGCTCGCATTAAAGATCCACAAACCTTTTGGTTTAATCACACAACTAGTCTACTGTGGCCACTGTGGATGAATCATTCCATGGGAAGGGAGTACAGATTTCCCCATGTAAATCGGAAAAATCAAGCAATCCAGTGAGTTTCATAAGAATGACCAATAAATTCTCCCCTTCCAGAGAAGGCTGTGGCACTGCTGGGGGTGAGGGCACTTTAAAGCATCATTAGCTGATTGTGAACAAAGAATTGCCCTTTTCTCCTTCTCATAACTTCTTCCAGGGCAGTACCTTTCAGAGAGTCCAGTTTAAACATAACAGGTTAAGTGGACTATCAGCGAACAAGGAAATAATTTTAATAACCAAATAACTATATAGGATTTGTTTCAGTTTCAAATAATGTTATTTCTCCCTCCTTCTTCATCACTGGAAAGATTGGAGATATAAAAATTACCTTGGGATAGATATATCTCATTGAACTTGGTACCAAAGCAGCAAGTGCAGGAGAAGCCAGCATAGGGTAATTTTCCTGTTTATGTGTTTTGCACTTTTCACAGGATAAGAATATCATACAAGAGTCAAGTGAAGAACTACAAGGCCCTTCTGGATGAAGGCCACCTTTAGCTTACTTCTGGTGTCAAATGTTTTTCATATCTTATGGCAAATCCATCATCTTCAAGATCCCTAGTTTGTACAAGAGTCAAGTGAAGAACTACAAGGCCCTTCTGGATGAAGGCCACCTTTAGCTTACTTCTGGTGTCAAATATTTTTCATATCTTATGGCAAATCCATCACCTTCAAGACCCCTAGTTTGCTTTCCCATCACTGTAATAATAGGTATTTGCCCAAGGAATCAACACTGGGTTCTCCAGTACCATGTGTCTACAAGACACATTCCCATATGAGGGCAGACAGTTTCCACAGGTATCTGATGTACCCTCCTTCACGCCCATCAATTTCCCTGCGACAAGACCAGCTATGACCTCTCTACACTCAAAGCAACCTAAGGGCCTCTCCTCTTTGCTACCCACCTCCCTTCTTGCATATTCCAGGGCTTAGAAAAATGTTCTCAGGGTATCCTGGCCAACAGACTCAGGGTAGGCAGTGTCAAAGAATTTTTAATATTTTTTTAATGGGTTAGCCTACCTCCACCTATAACACTGTTTTGTGGGAAAATTCTTTTAGGATTCCAAACCACTAACTTCCTAACTCATAGAATATAACCCATTCCTAAACTGAGATTTTCTTGTACTGGATTTAATTAACTGTTGGAAAAAGTGATGCCCCCACTCATACGTATGCCTTCCTTTAGACTGACCTCAGGGAAATTCTTATTAAACCAGGAAACTTACATGGCTGGTTCCCCAATCTGCACTTAACACAGATCTAAGCATAGAGAGAAAATTGTGAGATTGCCTCAGCTATGTACTCTATGAATCCTTATTACTAAATATTATTAGTGATAATATTTCATCAAAACAGATGGTGGTATTGATGGCATTAAAACTAAGGTCAATTCAATAGCTTAATAAATTTGGAAATAAATTCACAAAACTATTTTTGCTTTTGGTGATACAACTACATCACCTCAAGGGAATGACAGTGTTAACCACAATTTCTCAGGACTGTCAGTGGTCTTCCAGGAAAAAAGAAGAGCATAGATTCCTGGCTCAATTGCTGTGGGTACAGAAATGAGATGGAGAGAAACTGGCATCCTCGCCTCACTCAGAAACCCGGGGGTCCCATGGTGTTTCTGCACATTGGGGAACCTCCTGGGATTCTGTGCTCAGGAATACACTGACTACAGAGTAAAACTGGAGATCCTGCCAATCTTTGAGAGGCTCCTAAATACCAGACGTGGCTTTTTACCCCTCAATGAGAGAATGACTCATACATAAGAAGTGTTAAGATTTTATAGGAAAATATAGAGTTTGTTCAAACTGCCGCCTGCCCACCCTCTTTCTGCACTATTTCCCCGGGAGGTAAAAGAGAGCCCTATCTTCCCCTCCTTCCCAGGCAATGTTTCTAAAGGGAAGTAAACTTACAGCATGTTCAGCCTAGGAGAGAGAGGCAGAGGATCGGGAACTGGCTCTTCCCATCATCCCTACAGTTCAAGGGCACAGCTCTCTCCTTAAGGAAGCTGGCAACCAAGAGTTGCCAACATAGCTCCTACTTCTGTTAAGGTCCAGTTGGATTTTCAGTGATTTGGGCACATAAATCTAATGGCCACATATTATCACCTTTACTATCATATGACTGCATAAACAGTTCATCTCCTTCTCTGCTATAGAGGAGGGAAGGCAAAGTTGCTTTGATTAATAGTAACAGCTATAATTTACAGAGTATTAAATGCCATAAGCAGTGACTTGTGCTAAGTGTTTAAGTACAACATAGTGTTTAAACCTCACAACATGGTAAGGTAGGCCTTATTACTTGGATTATACCAATGAGAAAACAGTCTAAGAGAGATTCAGGAACAAACCCCAAGTCAACAAGGAACATAGCTGAGATTTTGAACGTGAGCCGGCCCCAAAGCTGGTATTTCTAACCACTGCTCTACACTGCCTGCCCCAAGGAGTCATTTCTTAAGTGCTAAGTGCTAGAATTCTGATAAATACCACTCATTCAGGTCTTTTAAATTTTATGACATAAAATCTACAAGAGAGAAATATAAATCAACAGAGCAAAATACAAGTGTTAAGATACACTATGATATAACAAGAGTTCAGAAAGAGCACACTGGATAGGGTCTGGAAAAGGCTTTGAAATCAAGCCTTCAAGGTCTACAGAAAAACTAGATTTTCAAAAATAAAGTCTAAATGGCTTGCCAAAGTCACATTAGCTCTTCCCTTTGTTAACCAGCTCCAGCCTTATGTGCCTTCCCTCTGGCTAGGCCTTCCCTTCTTATAGCTAAGGCCTTCCATGTCTCAAAGGCAAACAGATCAAGATTTTCTTATCAATATGATTGTTTCAGGGAACACAATGAGATCCAAGCATTTTAAAATTTCAATCAGTCCAATTCTCATTGGACTTGCCTCGATTCTCTTGGGCCATCCATAAACCAGTCAGTCACTACCCCTTACAGAGTACCAACTGTATTTATAACACAATTCTCCTTTCCATGGATGCTTTAACAGTACTTATTTCTCACTGGCATGACCACTCATTGGGGACAATTGATCTTTTAATAAATCTTTAAAGAGAAATCATTGCAAGTTCGGCCTTTCAGGAAAAAGTCCTATAAATCAGCCTAAGGTAACAATGTAAGTTTGCCCTCCAGAGCATTCCATTTTGCTAGCACCAAAATAACCCAAAATACAAAAGTGTGCCCCAAGGATTGTCATTCAGAGTGGTTCAATACAAACTGATTCATGGGCACTGAGGGCTGCAAAGAGGTGGTTCCCCTTGGCCATGAAACTAGACACCTGCTGTCCAGTTCTGGTGAATAAAGAGGGGAGAGTGAGGGAGAAGAGTAGCAGCAGGAGTTCAATTAATCCTGGACAGCAGCAGTCCTCGGTCCAGATTAAACCACAGATGCAACAAGCTTAAACCAGGGGATGTGCAGGTTTGAGGAGACGATGTTCGTCATGCAGGAGCGGTGCAAATGGGCTACAGGCTGGGGGGAAAGGCCTAATGTTGATTCCTTCTCACCTGGCCCTGTAGGAAAAGCCTGTTTACACAAAACAATCTCTTTGTAGTAAATGGGAACACACAACAATGCACGGTAGCAAGTTAAAATTAGAGTTGGAACAGCTACTAATCAGCTCACATACACTTTAGTACTTGAGAATAAGCTAAGAAAAAGTTGGCCTCTTTTCCTCCTAAACTGGGGAGGTATTTCAGTTCTATAGGTCTATGTTGACTGCTTTGGGCTTTTATTTTTAAAGTTCTAAAGTGATAGCAGTGATTTCTCATCTACCACTTGATGAGTATGTTCAAGGAACACTATTCCCATCAGATAAAAGTGTTCTGCAGACAAATGTACTTAGGGAAACACTACATGACACAGTTCCCTTCCAGGGATTTCACCATGAGCTCAGTTCATTAGTGATGCACATTACTGGTAAAGAAGCCCCTCAGATTTGGTCACCCAGTGTTTCCCAAACCAGCACCCATTTTTCAAATAACACCTATTAAAAGCCTGTGAAAATCACTTGGGAAACAGTACTCAGAAAGCAAAAGCAGGTGAAAAGAAATGATAACACTTCCTCTGCTAAGCAAGGCTTGACCAAGGACCAGAGTCAAGTATAAACAGAATAAACAAGCTTTTAAAGACTGCCACAGCCTCCTGATGGGCTCCTACAGGCAGTCTCTTCTTTCAGATCTTACAAGCTTTTCCTGTGATGTCACTTGTTTCCTATGCAACAGCCTCCATGGCTTCCTCCTGTCCAGGCTATGTCCAATTTTGCCTCAAAGTTGTTGTTCATGAGGCTCTCTCATCTCACATGTATGCCCCAAACCCCAAAGCCTTTGAGGTTTTCTCCAAAGGCTTTCTCCAATTTTCACTCTTCTCTGAACTTCATTGTTCTGTTAGTGGCAAGGCTCACTGTAGCACTCAGTTACATACCTATTCCCCTATGTGCCATTACTTATTTCCCAACTATGGGTAGTTACCGATATATTTGGAACTTTCTTTATTCATCTAAAAGATTAGATTGAACTATGTGCCCAGTTCAAAACACTGATCTTATAGAAACCTTGTTTCCCCAGCAGCACAATATGTAGCTTTCAGTTTAAGAAAAAGCACAATTCAGGATTCAAGGTAGTGAACCTTGAAAATATATGTATATAAGGTATGTGTACGTGAGAGTTCATTCTATTCTGGAGGAACAAAAACGTGGCAATCAAAGGAAAGCATTTTCTGTATAAATGACTATTTCACCCTCCAGTGAAGAACAGTACTGCCAATAACCCCACCATAGCTGCAGAAGAAGGCCATCTGAATGGTCTCCTAGTACTCTGTGTCTGGTTGTGTCTACACAATTACTGGCATAGGCAAACTGGGGTTTAAGACTCACAGACAAGTAGATATTACAAGCAAAATAGCAGTTAGGCACTTACATTTAGCAATATAATTTTAGAGGTCTCATACAATTTGTTAGAAATATTGATTTAAGTAATTCCCAATTATTTTCTGCCATTAAATCTAATTAATTCTGTTAGAGAAATCCTTATTCTAACGTAATTTTACAAAATTTCATAGGTTTAAGAAACATGAGAAATGTTATACTGCCCATTCATGTCAAAAAATTCTTCCTTCCTATTTTTATATAATGCTGAGAAACAACAGTTTGTTCTCCAAGAATTTTTTTCTACCCCACCTTAAATACAAGTGGACTTGATATTATATCAATTGTGTTACTCTAAGGTTATTTCACTCAGAGAGAAAAATTCTCTGATATAAATCTTACAGTTTTGCTATCTCTTTCTTAATCTGTATCTGACTTTCTATGATTTATAGAAATCTATGGTTCACATGGTTCTAATTTTTGGTCAGACATGAGTGTGTACTTTTCCCAGTGATTCTAAATTGAATGATTACCGTAATGATTATCGCAGATAGCAATGCAGGCACCTCTCCAGAGAAGGAATCATCACAATATTTTGGGAGCCATTTCAAATGCAGTCTTCAAGCTCAGAATAGACAGGAGAATTCATTTTATTTCTGAGCCTGAAGCCAAATAACAACTACCTGCATATTACTAAGGAAAAAGTGCTCAATTAACTCTACCCTTGGGATTAGGAAGCAAATGTACATCTAATATTTCTCTGATTAGTCACAGTTCCATCATTCGAGTAACAGTACTACATGCATTTTCAATGAAGATTCTGGCAGTAAAAATAAAGGATATATTTCATATAAACTGAAGCCAAAAGGGGCAAAATATCTGCAATGTTTTGAGCAAAGCAACACTGACTCACTCTAAAACACTATTTAAGGTACAATAACCTATAATTAAATCAAGTCTTGAGAGTGGTAAGTAAAAGAAAAGTGTTAATTAGTAAATTAGTAAAAACACCATTTTTAGAGTGGAAAAGTTTTCTTTTACACTTTTAAACATTTACAAAAATTTCTTGGTAAGGTACAATTTAGAATATTTATGGAAGCTTGACTTACGCTTTCTTAAAAAAAATTCACAGCACCTTTCATCCAATGAGCTCAGTGTTCTGTAGAATACATTTCTTCATTTCCCCCCAAAAGTAAAACAATATAAAATAGAATATACGGCATCAGAGAGAACATTCAAATACAGGGCAGAGGAAAGAACATCCTTGGAGACAGGGAGCATCAGCAACACAATCCGCTGACCAGGACTAACACTGTTCCAAACGAGGAATCACGGGGATATTCGGAGCTGCCTCTAGCACCTCCTTAGGAACTTTGTTCAACTGTCACCTTCTCAGTGAGGCCTTTCCTGGCCACCTCATTTAAAATTACAAATCCCACCGGATCTCTGGGTCTCCTTAGCCCACTCTCCTGCTATGGCCATCTCCACAGCCTGAATCCCCTTCATATATACCCTAAAATTGATCCATTTGTTTATTGTCTGCTAATTCCATATGAATGTAAGTGCCACAGGGGCCCACACTTTTGTCTGCTTTATCCACTACTGTACCCCCCAGTGCCTGGCACCTAGTACGTGCTCAATAAATAGTTATTACATGAATAAATAGCATCAAGCCTCTTTATACCAGACATCCAAAGTCCTGGATATCTTTCTGAGTGTGCTTTGAAATGAATGTAGAAAAAACTCTTGCAGAGAAAAAATACCGCACACTAAAAAATTGTTCTTATAAAGTTATAGACATTTTTTAAAAATATGTTTTATTGATTTCGGAGAGAGGAAGAGATGGGGAGAGAGAGACAGAAACATCAATGATGAGAGAGTCATTGATCGGCTGCCTCCTGCACGCCCCCTATGGGGGATCGAGCCCACAACCTGGGCATGTGCCCTGACCAGGAATTGGACCATGATCTCCTCCTGGTTCATGGGTCAAAGCTCAACCACTGAGCCATGCCGGCTGGACACATTTTAAAAATAAGTATCTGGCATTTATACCCAGTTGAAAATATTTTTTGTAAGTAACATATTGCTTTGGATTAATCAGATAAAGATGAAAGTCAAGAATTTTGCCAACAGTGTTTCTTGCTAACATTACTCAGTTATGCCTGTCAGCTCAATATATTGCATATGAAGGATATCTTGTTAAAACAACTGTTGAAGGCAAGTCGTGTCATATCAGCCACACTCTGTACCCTATGGGAACTCAAATGTTCCAAAGTCTGTGTTAATATAATCTTGCTGCTCTGTTGAGCTAAGGCGAAAATCAGTTTTTCAGTGCCATGTAAGGCTTTATAAAAGGACCACATTATCTATATGTCTTCCAGAAATGAAGGAAAGCCGTGGTAAGGGATTATGCTGAATCAATTTAAGAAGGTAAATATTGTTAACAAATACCATAAAATAACCTAGTAAATGATTCCCATCTCCATTTATCAACTAACAAGAAGTCTATACTCTTCTGTAGTAATTGGTAACGTGGTATCTATGGGAAAACAAAATCCCCCAGCTCCAGGGCTCCAGGCGGCTTTTCATCATGAAGCTCGGTACTTTCTAACCCTGGGCAATTCGCTATGCAATCCTACAATTCTCCTGCAATTTTTTCTCGGGATGTGAGGTCTTATTTTTGCTAATCAACCTCTGCTCTTTATAAATGATTTGATGACAAAAGACAAAGACCCTTGATTTTAGGTGCTGGGGAGGACTGAAGAGAGACAGTGAGAGAATGAAAGAATGGATTTTCTCTCTTAATGATATTTCAAGTCTGGTGGGAAGTACAGAAAATGTAAAAATGCATATTACTTACAAAACTGTGCGCTTGTTTCATTAGCAGAGAATTTTAAAGACCAATGCTGATTATTATAGAAATAGACATAAAACTGTGAAAGATTTAAAAATTGTGTTTAATTTTTAATGTAACTCAATCTGATTCCGCTAATTAACAGAATACAAAACTAAATCTCAACATGTTAGAGGTTAAATAAAATACAGATTCTTATGGACTCTGTAAATACAGTTTTTAAACATTTACTAAATTGTAAAGTTATTTATTAGCATTCATTATATCATTGCCTCCCTAAACAAATATTTTAGAAAAGTTATTAACTTACAGTTGTAAGTCCTCTGCTATATGCCAACTCCGTTGCCAATATTTAGCATAAAGGATGCAGCTTTCTAAGTGTTTCTGTTGACTAACAGAAGCTTCTATAAAATGTGCTGCTGCGATGACTGGCAGGTGGACCAAGGAGACTCCGGCAAGCTCAACTAAGAGAATCTAGCATTATGTACAATGGCGATGGCAGCTTCGTGACAAAGGAAAAGGAAAGGACAGCAAGTGTAGGACATGCCTTAGGAATGGGTGAAGGTCATGAAGAGCTTTAATGATATCTCTATGAAATTAAGAAGAAAATATGATTTCAAAACAAAGAATTAAAATGTTTTAAAATGATACAAGCCAAGATGCTTGACATACTGCTAATGCCAATAGAGTCAGCTTCCCTTTCAGGATACTCATACTCGTGTTCTTTAAACTCATCTAACTTGATGAAAATGTAGGACTTTATGAAGATCCTGGCAGCCCAAATATTTCTTTAGAACTCAAACATCATTTCTAGCAATAACTACACAAAGCCTTGAAAGAGTTAAGTTGGAATTCCTACAAAAAAACAGTGTATAAAACTCCTGTCAGAATTCCTACAAAAACTTGGTTAGCCCTGGGATTCTTATGTTCCAATAATCAATGCACCCTTATGATTTAAAAGGTACAAACCTTCACCTCACATAATAGACCATCTCTCTAGAGAGGCTTATATACTGAGGCAGAAAATAAAATACAACACTTCAATTACAAATTCTAAAAATACTATTATTAAAATGGGATTTTTTTCCTCCTCTATTATTTATGTAGATAACGGTAGGAATCAACTTAATAAGGGTGTGAATCTAAGAGTTCATAATAAACAGATTAGAAAAATGTTATGGCAAAGTTCCCCTCAATATGGTGGCCATCAAAAGTGACTACTCATCACACAAGTTGGTTCTGCCATTAGCAAGCACATCTTCACCGTTGTTCTCATGCAGTGACCTAGCTTTAAGAAATGATGTGTCTGCCATGCCTGCACCATCACCTCCAACATGCACGTGCTGTGCTTGACTGGTACCCTGATCACAGGCAACATTTACTAACAAACAGAGCTGAAGGTCATTATTCGTTGATCGCTAGTTTATGTTACCCATCCCTGTCCTATAATGTTAACATGTATTTGTTTCTTATATAGTAAGATATCACACGGTGGTCATTTCTTATAATTAACCCATCTATGAACCATTTTTGGCTGTCTATTCATGCCCAAAAATGTTTTCATGAGTTCTTGAGCTCTGCCAATATATATAACTTTTAAAAATATTTCCTGATTGAATCCTGTTGAAGAATGTAGGTAATCATATAAACCACAGCTAGCATCCTGGATCTAAAATAGTGCTTCTCAAACCTTCTGGTCTGTAAGTCACTTTCATGAGTCCGGAGACCACATGATCCCTCTACCCAACCCCATGTTCACATCATAGCCCTTCAATAAATCTTGAAATTGTCAATGCTTGTGCAAATAGAAGATTTATATAGTCTTCTCACTTCTTGAATATTACAACACTCTCATAACATATCTCATCCACTCCATGCAAACAAAGAGGCTAGAAAAACCCCACATACTCCACTATTTCTCAACTCAAATTCTGCAGTACCTCGAAACCATACAAAATGCCAAATCCAAATTCCTGTCTTCTTCTTCAAGGTCCCATGAACCTTATCTCTTCTTATTTCTAGTCAACCCTAAACACAAACTCTTGTTTCCATCCTCTGTCATTTACAAACATGGCTTGTTCATTCCCATCCATTATGGGCCAGCTTAAGTGCCACTTTCCCCAAGAAGGGTTTCCCAGCTCCCCACAGCCATATATGATCATTCCTCTAGACTCACAGAGAACCAAGAGACTTATACCATTCTTAAGGCACTTAGCATACTCTGTCTTGTAACAAAAGCACTTGTCATGCTCTAGCCCCATGCCCTGATTTAATTTCCTTTATACTATAGAACACTACTTTTTAATCATATATATCTGCAAATGTTCTGCCCTCCTCAATCAAGTATAAAACTCCATGCTGTAGGGATGCTAGATGCCCTGCTTGTCACTGAATATCTAGGGCCTAGAACAATGCCTGGCACTTAGTAGGTGTTCAGTAAATATTTATTATATCAATGAATTATAATATATCTTAGTTCCCTTGCTGGCCTGATACTTCTTTGAGACTGAGGAATGTCTATGATTTCTCACAAATGATGATAAATATTTCCTTGAAAAATGAATATTTGTCTCTGAATGGAGCCAAGTAACTTTCAAAACTACCACATCCTCCCCCAATACACTGCATTTTCCCCAAATAAAGCATCACCAAGCTGTCTAGTAACTAAGTTGGAATATAAAAAGCCAGCAATGATGTCACCACCATTTAAATAATCCTTGTCTAATGCATTCTATTTTCTGTTTCGGAATACATATAACATAAAACTTCTTTGAGGTTGTAGAAGTTATTAGAAATTTTAAACACTGAAATACATATATTTTATTTTATGTATATATTCTTTAATTTTTTTATTATAACTAAAATACCAATTATAATATGGGTAACAAATAAGTCTACACAAAAAAATATCATGCGCCAAGGATCCTGTCCCATAAAGAGAGAGACTAGATGTTGAATTCATAAACTATAATTTGAAGAAAACCAAAAAATACTGGCTCTGCTGGATACCATGCCATGTGCGCAGGTTTCCACACAGACCTAACAGTTCCATCCTGACCCACAGCCTTTCCTGCTACTTCAGTTCTAAACAAAGATTTATGTGAAATTGGTTCCAGCTTGTGGTGTCGGTTAGAATGGGACCACCTAACCCATGTTCACTTGTGCTGGGCCCCCTGGGGAAGGGCACAAGCACAGTAGCCCATGCTTGAAACAACTTAAGTATTCAGTGTATTTCTATTGTAAAGATATTTCATATTTGTTAAATTCTATTTGCAATATATTGTGTCTTCTGCATGCATAATATATAATACAGTGATTTCCAACACATCAATTTGTAAATAATACTTATATAATTGAAACAATTTTCTAAATGAAATTTTAAATCTTTCTCCTTTTGGGGTGGTGGGGGGAGGTATTCCCACCAATTAGTCTAGAATATTACAATTAAAGAAAATATTAATAATTTCCTATTTAAAAGAAAAATTGAAACACATTTTTAAAAAAGATACCAACAGAGAATCTCTTCCACAGAAATATGGTGTTAACCTAGAGTTTCAAGCATAACTACTTTATATTGTACTTCTTATTGACATAATTTTTAGAATAAAGTTTTTTTGGGTTTTTTTCAGCTGTTATTTTGACTCAGTTGTATGGGCTTAACTCTACGTGACACATGAAATTAAGACTCCATTCAATATTCTTTATATAGATTCTGTCATTTTTGTGCTTCATAAATGTTAAACAGCAAGTAACAATGGCATTAATCCATCTAATTAAGTAAATTTAAAATGTTGTAATTACCCATTTAAGAAATGTCATAAAATGTCTACATTCTAGCTATTGCTCTAGAATGAGGAGGAGGAGGAGGGAGATTTGCATTGCTGTTACTGGTTGTTTTAATAATCTTAATTATTGCACTTAGTTTCCTGAATATGTCTATATCTCAAAGTGATTAAAAGACTCAACGTGAATATTTACTGCAAAACATTAGCCTTATGAAAACGTTTGGAACTGCTTATTTGAACACTAAATTGGGTCACTCCTAAAGTGCATGAACAACCTAATCATGGTTTATCTGTATCGCCTTATGACCGTGTAAGAGTTGACCTAGAAGTGTTTCTGGAGAGCAGAAAGCTATCTTTTCTATTCAGTTCCATCTGTCTTTTTACCAAGTTCCATGCAAATTCATTGATGGAAGCTCAAAAATATTAATGATGACAATGGTGGTGTTCCAAATGATAATAAACCACTAGTTTACTCTGAGGTTCAATGGTTCGATCAGAATCACTTAATAAACAGCAAACTGATTATAGGATAACCTTCTAGGTAAATGTGTGATGGAGGCAACTTGTGCCCATTAGGTGGTCTAGTCTAAATCTAGGGAAGTGAATAGATGCTGAAATTACTACTTTTCACACACATTAGTAAGACCAAATATGCACTTTCAGTCCTGCCCTGTCTAAATTTTCATATTAGAAAAATATTTCTGAATCTGCATAAAAAGAGCACCCATACTGTTACATAATTCAAAAAGTTATTATCAATAGGCTTTAATTTACTTATATCTACATAGCACAAACTCCCTCTTCAGCATCCTTTGCGCTCCATCACCTTAAATAGCTCACATTCCTACTGTGGCCGTGCCGGCCTTTGCTCTCTGGACGCCGGTGACTACCCCGCACTGCATGAACGCAGGGCAGGCCCGGGCCAGGGCGGGCGCGCAGCCTTCCCGCCCGCAGCCTCACGCTCTGACCTCTCTGCCACGTGCTAGGGTCATGGGCGACGTAGCCGGGCTGACTGCAAGCTACTTTCAGACAACGATCCACAAAGTTCATCAGAAGGACTTCCCTGTTCGGCATTTACCTGTCATTCACGGACAGCCACTGTCTGCGTTGCCATCGAGGATATAGATGGGAGGGGGGACACTGAGCCCACACAGAACCCGAGCGCCCCGCTGAAGGGCCAGGTGCAGCGAAAGCAGAACGAAGCTGCTCTGCAAACCTCCTCGGACACTGCAGAGTCTGCAGGAGCTCCACAGCTGCCACACACTGCTCCTTGCTGGATCTGAAGGCCAAATTAGTTGCTGATAATAAGAGGGATGAAAGGGGAAACCATCACATACCGGGGCAAAAAAAGAAAGGCGGGAGGTATTAGGTATCAAAATATAAACATTGAGGGGAAAATAGTAATTTCCTGTATTTGGGCAAAAAAATGATATTCCCTTCTTGAGGTGATATCCTTGCTTTTATATACTAAGAAAGTCATATCTATCCTGAAAATTATTTTTCTCATTTTAATATGCATTCAACATTTTAAGCTAAAAAATAATAAGAAAACATTGACTTTTTTCTGTTAGGTATTTAAATGCTGTTTGCCAGCCTGTCAATCAAATATACTCTGAGGGGATGCTGACCAGCCTCCATGCCCACCCCTAAAGAGAGACAGCTAATCAGACTGATCATAATACAATTCTCTCATGTTATTTTTTAACCATCAGCTAGAAAGCAAGGCTTGCTATAAACCTTCTTACATTTACATTATCCATGCAACTTGGCAGGCCTTAAACATAGGTGTTTAATGGAGGAAAGTCACTCCAAATGTTAATCCTCTTTGAACCGATTTTTCCTGAACACTTACTTGGGAATGGTAAATACTATTTTAGCATTTACTATGTACCAAACATTGTTCTAAGAACTTTACTTGTATTAGTTCATTTACTCAACCATAGTAAACCCTACAAAAACATTACCGTCTTGTCACAGGTGAGAAGGATGGGGAACAGGTAGCTTATGAAATTTGTTCAAGGTCACCCAGCAAATAAATAATGGAACTAGGGTTTGAATACATCAGTTTCCATCAAAGCCTGTGCACTTGCTCACTACCTTAAAGTTGCCTCTACCTGCATTCAGCACTACTAAAGAGAGAGGACATCAGTGGCCTTTAATATACCTTAAGAAGGTCTGCAGAGTGAATCAGTGAATAAATCTCTTTAAGGAACTTGAAATCTTACTAAGGTATCACACACACAGACTTTAATCCTTCTAACTTTTGTAAGTTTATGCCATGCCTCACCTCTGTTTATGGGTTCCTAAAAGGTATTTATTTGCATATATATGACTGAGTGGCACCACACACGTGACACAGAGTAAATGATGCATTAGGATTTAATCTTGGATTCAATATTGACTGCCCTCTCTCTTTTATATCCCTCCTCAATCCACACCGTCAGGAAATTCTGTCGGCTCTTCCTTCAGACCACAAGAACCCAAATTCTTCTCACCACTTCCATTTCCACGCCCATGGGATGAGCCACCATGATTATGGTAGCATTCTCCAAGCAAGTCTCCCTTCTTCCACCCTCAGCCCCCTGAAGCATATATATGCTCAGCTAGCAGCCGGACTCACTCTAAAAAGTAGGTTACTTCTTAAGTCAAAATCCTCCCATGGCCCCATTTCAAGTAGAAGGCCTGTGTGCTGGCTCCCTATTACCTCTCCCACCTGTCTCCTGCTCCTGCCCTCCTAGCTCATTCAGATTGGCCTCCTGTGTTCCTCACACGCAGCTAAACTCTTCAGCTTCAGAGCCTTTGCAGCAATTGTTTGCTCTGCCTGGAATATTTTCCCCTAGCTTTCTGGGTGCCTAACTCCGCTTCCTTAGTCTTAGCTCAAATGCCATCTTTTAAAATGGGATCTCACCTATTTGAATCCATAACTGACACATCTTCACCCCAGCACTACGAATTCCTTCTTAATCTTCTATATTTTTGTCCATAGCACTGACCACCCCTAACAGAATATATGACTTACTTGGTTTTTAACGTTTGTTGTTTATTGTCTGTCTCTAATGCCCTCTAACTTTGAGGGCGGAGATTTTAGTCTTTGTTCACTAAACAGTAGTTCCTGGTTATAGAAGGCACCCAATGAAAGTGAATAAATTAAGAGAGGAAAGAAAGCTCTGTGGGTGGAGCAAAGACACAGAGTCGGCGCATGTACTTTGCCTACCAAGACTTAACTGAACAGGTTTCATGGACAGGAGCAGAGAGCTTGTGCTGAAAAATATCTCTGGGGAGAAGGGGAGGCTGAGAGGCAGATTAGAGCAAGGCTAGTGGGTTTTAAACACTAAGTTAATATTATAGAAGCCATGTAGTGAGAATGAGAGTCAATGATTTTAAGCAAATATGTTAGAAACAGTATTTTAATCTGGTAGCTATTTATAAGGTTTCCCAGAAAGAAAAATGTTTGCACTCTCTTACACGGTACTTTGTATACGGTAGGATTCAAGTGTTTATTTAATATAACCGAACTGAGATAGAAGATAAGACTAATTAGAAGACCAACAATCTAGGCATGAAATAATAGCTTAGATTAGAGAGATGGAACAGAAAAGCAGCATTTTTAAAAGAAATCATTCTATAAAACGATATTTGTGACAACAGGGAAGCAGAATGGAAGACGATTCCAAGAGTGTGTCTGAATGGCTAGAAAAATCAAGATAACGTAAAAGAAGTACAGGGCAGAAGAGAATCATTCTAAGGAAGATACTGAGTTCTGGTTTTTTATTTGTTTTGATTTTGTTTTTTAAATATATCTTTATTGATTCCAGAGAGAGGAAGGGAGAGGGAGAGAGAGATAGAAACATCAATGATAAGAGAGTCATTGATTGGCTGCCTTCTGCACGCTCCCTACTGGGGATCAAGCCCGCAACCCAGGCATGTGCCCTGACCGGGAATCGAACCCACGATCTCCTGGATCATAGGTCGATGCTCAACCGCTGAGCCACGCCAGCCTGGCTGGAGTTCTGTTTTGAGGGGACTGAAAGCTGTGGAGTTCTGTTTGGGGGGCTGGCTGCACTGGCCTGGGGAGAGCTGGAGACCAAGGTCTCACTTTGCAGGTGGGCCGTGCCATGCCACGCCGCAGCTGTGGGAAATTCTTCAAATCGCTTAACCTCTTTGTTTAGTTGGTTGGTTTGGGGATTTTTCCATGTAAAATGTAGATAAAACACAGTTGAGTGGGTTGCTTTGAGGATTCATTGGCACTGTCCATGGAAGTGCCTACAAATTTCTGGTTATTTCATGTCACGGTTGATGTAAAAATGGATCATAAGTACAAACATTAAGTACTTTGGGAATATAAAGCTGGAGTTTGGAAAGAGGTGGGGCTTGAGATAAAAACTTGGGATTCATCCATTTCTGTGTGATAACTGTAGTGTAAAAACAGGTGAAATTTCCAAAAGGAGACCTAATTGCCCCCATACTGGAGAATGCACTGATTTGCACAGAAAGGGCGCTAAATGTATGTTTTTAAAATGACTAATGTTCAAATATGACAAACTTCCCTCTATAGGTAAAGCTTAAGTTCCTTGTGATCTTATTATTTTAAAGAAACAGATTTCAATCGAGCATCCTTGAGCAGAAAATGGATGTTTTTCTGTCATCCAGCTGAAAGGGGAAGAACTGCTGGGTGAGACTGACCTGGATTTGTCTGCGATAAAGTCACCAGATTAAAATTTATATGCTGGGTAAGTTGAGCACCCTCTCTGAGCCTCCATTTTCTTGAGTGTAAAATGAGTATATAACCTACCTACTTCAAATATGGTTGTTTGGGCCAAATGCAACAATGCCTGGAGACCACAGAACACCACAGTTGCAACATGTTACTTTTTTTCCTTCTGATTTTAGCCCCATCAATTACTAAAACCTACTTCAGTCTCATTTATATTTCTGCATATGGAAAATCAGCCAACACAGAAGCAGGAATGTGAAACTGAAATATCACTCACTGTCAAGAGTTAAAACTTGTTGTCCCAGAAGGATCAATTTAGCCTCACAATGAAAGGCTTCAGCATCAATGAGTATTTCCTTTTGATGGCAGGATAAATGTAGCTGTATTCATTCTATTCTGTCTATACCTCAGAACCTCACATTTTGAGAACACTCTGTGTACCACAGCAATCCTTTGTGTCCTGCAAATTTCTCCTGAACAGACCCAATAAAGGTATTGCGGTGCAAGTGAACCAGACTTGCCACTAGATCCCTGTAAAAATATACTTTACTTAAAATCTGCTGGCCCATAATTTTAGTTTTCTACTTTTCCTTTCCCTGAGGCATTTCACAAATACCATGATAAATTTTTTCTTTAAAGAAAAAAAATCAGCATTCTTTACTCCTACCAGCCCCATATAAATTGCTAAAAGAAGGTAAACAATCTTCCTATCAAATGCATTTATTGATCGTCAATTTTACAAGATCTCAGGAACTCTCCCTATCTTCCACCCTCATCCCCACTACGTGTCTCCAAATCTCTCCTTTAAAAAACCTGGTGACATGAGTACCACTGCTTTCACTGATATTAATTCAAGACCTGGGACACCTAATGAATTTCTCCAGGGATGGGACTCAGAGCCTATCTTCCCCTTACAGGCCATCAAGCAGTTTGGCACTCCCTGGAAAAGGGTGCCTCTTCCCTGGAAGTGAGCAGACTTCCCTGTAGATACTGTAAGTGGATCTTCACCAGGAGATCCAGCTGGTGTCTAAAACACACAGGACAGGTGGCTTTGTGCCTGATGGAGCCATGCTAACTCAATTTCACTCCTTATACAGTTTGTTAGTGGAGATGGAGAGCGGAAACAGAAAGAATCATCAAAACTGCTATGCACCTCCTGGTTTCAAGACCAAGGCATGCAATGGCTGTGATTCACTTGAGCACCCCTGGCAGGCAGTAGTCAAGAAAATGATGCTGTTATAGAAGCTTATGTTGGCTGAAATGCAAGCAATGAAAACTGAGAATGAGAAATAGGCCTCTCCTCATTGGTACCTAGTGAGAAAGAGCAAAGAGTGAGGCTGTATATAGAATCTAATATATAAATACTATTGCATTTAGTATTTATTGCAGGGACCCTTTGTAACTGGGCTGAGGGAGATGAAGGGAAATTGGGTTTTAAATAAGATGCAATGATAGTCTATTTAATCACATAAATCTCAAGCACTCAATTCCAAAGAATCCCCACACTGATATGTGAATCACAAAGGCCTTGAGTTTGCAATGGAAAATCACTCACGAATGCTTTCCTTACAGGCTGGTCATTGAACCAAAATCCTCACAGGACCCAGACCTCTCTCTGCTTTGAGAACCAGATCAAAACATCTCAAAGCTGAACACAGTAAATAGAATTCTCTTTTTAAGCAACCTAGAAAATGACACAGCAGACGTGGCATGTGAGAGAATGAGTTTGTAAAGCAGCCAGAAAATTCCAGCTAATCACTTAACAGTTACTTCTCATACATATACATATTCTGACCTAAAAAAAAGTCCTACTTTCTTTAGCCCTCCACCCTTCTTACCATTAGATTCATCCTATAACTTCTGACATTATTTCCACACTTAAATGATGGGTTATCGAAATCAGAATTATTGAGGTGGTAGGAAGGATTTTTCTGCTGAAAATCTTATCACTAATGCCACTGATGAGTACACCACTGGTTCTTGCTGGAGGAAATTTAAATTCAAACAAAAGAATTAAAATTCCCCCAACAAGAAAGTGGTAAAAATTCAGAAAAGAGATACAAACTACACCAAGGAAAATATGCCATGTAAGAAAGGAAGTCTCTGCAGAGCATAGTTTCTATCTAGAAGTTGACCATACAGTTTCCTGCTTCCTCAACATACTTGCTCCTGAACAAGTCAGAACACTTGGACCCAGAAATTTCCAGCTGAGGCCACTTGTGGATGGACTCACAAGAAAATACCTATATACATGGATATACATCTATCAAAAGTATCGAAAGTGATACGCACGTAAATACACACAATTTTATTTAAGGACAGGCACCAAGTCAGCAGTGGTTACCTATGGGTAGTACAGTTACAAATGACAATGATGTTTTCTCTCTTTATGATCATCTGCATTTTCTAAATGTTCCAGAATAAAAATGTATTGCATCTCAAAAAGAGCTATTCCAAAAGAAAACAATAAAACTAATCTACAAATCCCCCATCCACCAACCCAGAACCATGGCACTGGGCCTAGTGAAAGGAAATCCCAAGAATATTCCCTCAATACAAGTTTGAAAGCCCAACATTCTGTGAGTTCCAAAGTAACACAAACCCAAGGCCATTTACCAAGGAGAGGACAGGGAATTCCTTCAATCAATAATAGTCAAATAAATCTTGGAAATAAAAGTTATGGGTAGGGTAAAGTTGAAACTATAATCTCATATCTTTGTTGTTGATGAAACTATTAGGGAAGATGGAGACTTGACTTGGGGTGGTAAACACAATACAATATACAGGTGATATATTATGGAATTATACACCTGAAACCTATATAATTTTATTAACCAATGTCATCCCAATAAATTCAATAAAAAACTATTAGGGGAAGGTATGCTAATTATATACCTTCTCATTAAAGGGGATAGATAAATCCTGGTGCTTTTTTAAGCACACTAATACATATTTTTTAACAACACATATTATGATACTTTTTATTATAAGTAGAATTTCCAAAATATTTTTATATACTTTTCCTAAGGAAGATATTTTCTTAAATTTCATAAGAATTTGAAAATTCTGATAAATGAAATTAATTTAACATAGATCCTGAATATCCCCTTTAATGGAGAACTGTACTTTGAATGCTAGGAAAATGTAAATTCTCACATTTATATTACATAAATAATAAGTGGCAAATATACACACAATTCAAGATTTATTCCTTTAGCAACTTTAAATTCTTCAACATTTTCATAGTCAAAATGGCTTGTCTTGCGGGTTGAATGCTTATTTCAATTTTGAAGATAAGAGCTCTATAAGATGAACAGTTGTACCCTAAATTAAATGAGTAACAGAGCAGTACTCACTTAGTGAATACTTATATGCCAAGCACCATTCTTAAGCATTTTTTGTGGTTTAGACCTTAGGCTCCTAAGTCAGGTAGGGGTTCAGCAAACTTTTTCTGTCAAGGGCAAAGATAGTAGACATCTGAAGCTTTGTGGGCCATATGGTCTCTCTCACCGCTACTCTGTCACCACTATAGCACAAAAGCAGCCATCGATGATGCATAAGTGAATGGGTATGGCTGTGTTCTAATAACACTTTATTTACAAAAACAGGCAGGGGAGAGGGGGAGCAGATGTGGCCAGTGGGCCATAGTTTGGTGCTGCTGATCCAAATTCCACCATATCCTACCTTCTCAACCTTGAATGAGCTACTTCAGCTCGGTAAGTCTCTGTCACCTGTAAATGGTGGTGATGATCATACCTAGTGTATAAGTTTATTATAAGGATTCTTTTAAAAATATGTTAAGCCATTAGCCCACTTCCTGATAGCAGTATCTGGTAAAATATTAGTAATATTAGTCACTATCATCTTCATCATCACATTGATCCTCAAAAGGACTAGGAGAGAGTTATTATTTTTACCCCCGTTCAGAGGTAAGAAAACAGAAGCTTAAAGAGTTAAGTAACTTAGCCACCATTCCACATCTAATAGATAACTGTAGGATTGGGATCAAACTCAGATCTGTTTCTAGGAGGTTTAACCATCTCTAGCAATGATTTAAAATTACTGTGTGGACTTGACCTCTCAAAATAGGTTGCTCATAGCCAAAGACTAAAGCATAATTCTTCCACCCTAATACATAAACTAAGTTCAAAAATTCACTGAAGACACATTTACACACTCAACACCCAGAACAAACTGTTCTTAAGGTGAGGAGAATTTATTAAAACCAGAGTTTATGTATAACTATGTGTTTGCCATATTATTTTTTAAATCTGGCACAAGCATATTAGTCTGTCTCTCTCTGAAACCACCGTTAGCGATTTTGAACACTGCAGTTCAACAGCATGCCTACAAAAGGTTCATTGTCGCTCTGTTCCTCTCACCTTGACCTTTACTTTCTGCTCTCAAGTTTCTAGAGTTCTCATACATATTGCAGGTGTGTCACAAACCAATTATTTTAAAAAATCTAGGCAGCCACTTCTCTCATAATGAAAATATACACTCTGGTGAAGCCAATTAATATTCTTCCATTTTAAATCATGCCTCCTGTGCCTGTCCGTTTTCCCTTTCTAGCATGCATTTATCTTGCATCACAAGTGGTCTGTGAGGAGAAAGACAACCATGGAGTACCTCCAGCCAGGAAAAGCAATGCATTTGTAGACAGGTCCTGAACTGGATTTCATATTGGGAGAGTCTTCCAAGACGTTTATAAATCAAAAATAACTTCAGACTACAAACAGCATGACTGCACATTCTTCCATTTAAAGCACACTAAATGAGTTTCTAAACAAAGGAGAAACTGAGGCCATGGGTAGTGGGTCACTCCCACAGCAGATTTCCTGCCTCTGGTCGAATCTACTTCCTACTCCAGAATGATTCCCTAACAGGCAGTTTATGCCACACTCTTCCCCTCCTGAAAACCCCCTCAGGGGCTCTCACAGGGGGACAGTCCACACCCAGGCCTTTGCTCCCCCTTCCTCTCCAGCCTCAACTCCTGTGACCCTTCTCCAGACCTACACTCCTCTCATGTACCATTTTTGATCAGCTACACCAGAAATATTTCTCTTTAAGCCCAAATCACTACTTTTCAAGCATCCTTCCCCCAAATTAAGAATCTCCTCCACCATGAAGATCTCAGGGCCCACCTTGACTATTAAAAACAACCCTTTGGTGGCTCCACTTCCATAGTTTGCACTCATTTCACTCATGGTACTGCTCACACACAATCCCAACTCCATATTTACATCTCAGTCTTCCAGGCTTCTGGAGGCCGGAGGTTTTCTTAGTCACCTCTCAGTAAATCGGTTTATGTATAACAGCACCTGACCCATGGTGACAACCAAAATGTGTATTAAATGACTGAATGACTTTTTAAGCTAGTCTGATGTTAGGCCCTAAATAGTACACCTTTGTGCCATCTACATTAGCAAGCTATGCCACTTCAAGACATTTACAGGCAAAGTCATTGGTGTGATGCTAAAATTAACTGGGAGAAACCATCAGAAGCCATGCTGAGATCTGAAAGGCATGATGTGGAAATTAGAATTCATCTGGATGTTCAAAGGCTTGAAGCAGTTCTTTCTACAAAGTTCAATGTCTGTTTAACATGCAGATGCTATCAGAGCTCTTTATGAAGAGTTCATTGTATATTTCTCTTTTTTTCAATTCTTTATTTATTGGTCCAAACACAGTGGCATAAATTATTCTAATGGGAGGAGGAGACGACTGTATAATAGCAATCAATCAATCAGATTAAACCACCAGCCAAGAATTTGCTGCTGCTGGAGCCTCCTTGACCTTTCCCTCCCTCCAGCACAGGTGAGCTTTATCCCATCCGCACCCCCAAGCAGCCAGCCTGACAAGGCGCCCCTCTTGTTCTCCTTAACTGGAGTAACACAGGCAAGTAGTCAGCATCTGGCACAGCACAACTGATTACAGACTGGCGAGTTCCTTCTTCAGTCTCCTCTTCACACCCCCAGAACATCTAACTTCCTTCTCTCTCCCGAGTCTGAATCGTCCCATTTCCAAACTTTGCTTCTTGGCCAAGCCCAGCCTTACCACTGCAGTGAGCAGGAGAACACCCACATTCTGGGTTTGTTCTTTTCAGGCAAGGGGAGGAGACATCACAGACTCCAATCATACATATACACACCCCACCAGCCCCAAATTAATTTCTCCAAACCCCCCCCCCTTTGTGGTGTCTGAAATTATTCAATTAAAGACTCCCTTTTTTTTCCGTTGAATTCTTTCACTTGGAGTTGCATGTTAAAATGCAAATGGCCTTTAGAAGAGTAACATTATCAGTTAACACCTGATCAGCAGTGAGGGCTATAGACAAAAATGCCCAGGCTGACAAGGCCCTGCGCTCCAAACACTAACCAGGTATCCAGGTGGAATGAATTTCACAGACCAGGAAAGGGGGCTGGGATGGAGGCTACAGGAAAAAAGACAACCTCACAATTCTGCCAGGGGCCTTTTCTGCTTTAGGTGACAATTCTCTTGTCAATTACAAACCCCCTTCTCAATCTTGGCTGAACTTCGAACTAGAAACCCTGGGTTAAACACCTTTATTTAAGTTCCAGTCTCCCCAAGAGTCAGTCTTTACTAAATATTGGTGAAATGGTTGTTCTTGAACACAGCTTTAAGGATGCTCACTCCTCTTCCAATACCTCTATAGCAGTGACCAACCAGATGGCGACCAACTTTGAGGCCCTAAAGGCTCCTCTCAATTGACTCTTTCCTACCTAGTTATCTTTCCTCACTACCACACATTAACCACAGGTGATTTTAGATGGATTTATTGCAACAATTCCATCTCATGTCCATGAAAGTTTCTTTTCCTCTGACTCAAATGTTTTCTGCCTTTCTTTAAAAGCAAAGTTTAAAGTTATCATAGTTACTATGGAAAGAGGAGTCATTTCTCTTTTTTCTGCTTTCCATAGTGGAAATATGGGCGGGGAGGGGGAATGACTGACAATTGTTTTCATTGGAAATAACTCTGGCATCTCCCAATCAAATCCACTGTATTACAGATGGTTCACTAAATTCCAGAGATATTATCGCAAACTATGAAGACAGCTGAAAATGGAGAGAGGGATCTAAAAATTTCAGTACTTAGCAAATGATTGCTTAACATAAAACAATGAATTTTGTAAAATATTTACAATGTGATTAGTGTTTGTAGGAATACTGTATTCCTACCCCTTGCCAAGAAACTTAGTATCACCAGTTATAATTTGTAGTTTTAACTGGTCATGTCAAAAACACATATGTGAGAAGTTAGGGTAACTACCATTATTTTATATTCAAATTATAGACATTTTGAAATAATTAATCAGAGGGTTTTTTTGTTTTTTATTCCTCTGTACTTTAAATTTTCAATATTATTAAAATGATTTAATTATTTTAATAATTCCCAAAACATCTAAACGCCACATATAATGTTTTAAAATGTGAGAATTCACAATAATTGTAAAGCCGTAGAATTATAGCTGAAAGGAATGAGCAGATAACCAGTTGGGGTGGGAGGGCACCTGGTTTGCAGCGTTTTTCAATTTCCATGGTGTAAATACTTCCCCCAATTTCAAGTTACTAACATCAGTCAGGAATCAGGGCTGGAAAATGTGCCCATCCAGGTTGGCTCCAGCACATCTGGATATGAGACCAGAGGGTGTAGCCTTTTCACTCCTGAACCCTTCCACAGAACTGACCATTTCTTTCTTTATAAGCCACTGCGCCCTAACACACAGGACATAACAGCTACATATTATTATGTTTACCTACTCAACTCTCTTTATAGTGGCTTTCCATCTTTATTTGGATGTAGAACAGTAAAAAACACATTTCGCCTCATGACCCACCCTGTGAACACACATATGTGCAGTTTTATGTACATGCGCACAAATGCATAAAACAAAACCCAAAGCCTCACAAGATAAAACACACCCTTACTAACTGCAATGCACTAATAAGAGAATTTTCTATTCTCTTCCATTTAATTTTAAAAATTCTGAACTTGATCCACTAAATTGGATTCATATCCCTCTATTTAGATAGGAACCCCAAAATTAAAAAACAGTGCTCTGACAGCCTCTAAACTCATTTTTATCTCTTCCTTTGTCTAGTAATACTTATTGAGGCCCAAGAAGGTTAAATAGCTTACCCAAAGATGAATCTCCCATTGTTTACAAAAGACCCCTGAAGGCAAAAGCTAATACATTACTCAGAATCAGGATATTCATGGCTTGACACTGGAAGCTAAATGGTCTTCCAAGACAGCTTCCTCTTCACCAGACATTGATGGAGAAGTTCTGTAAAAGTAGTACTGACCCCATCACTGATGAAAGATCGACATAGAGCCCTGTGACCAACCCTGCCTGGTGGCCTAGGATGAACGGGCAAATCTCAGTGATCCCCATTTCCCTATTAACATTAGTCACCCCTCCAAAGTGTCGAAAAGATACTTAACTTTTTCACAAAACATTTTCAATCCTCTAGGGAAAGGAGCTACCTAAATGCTGATTAATAGCAAACATATTATATGCAATATATACTTCTATATATAACATACATTAAAATGAGCTTTCTAATAACCAGAAGCCAAAGACTTAGTTGGAGAAAATACTCACTCAGGAAAGTAAAACCTGAATCCATGGCCTTTTCTCCTCAGTGTGCTCACGCACCACATGCTTTTTTATAGGTGATATTAAATGTACACTATAGTTTCAAGACAATCCAGATAAGCATCCTCACTAAAATACACACCACCATTAATCATCGCAGTGACAGTGCACCAATTTAACATCTTGGGGATTTCCTCCCCTTCTTCATCATTTATTTGCCAATATTTCCTTGTTATGAATATCCCCCCAGTGACTTTACCTGGCAGTCACAGCTGTGCTGCCTACTGTGTCTACCTTGACTACAAATAACACCAATTTTTAAAAGAGCCAGCCCTGGAGATGATACCTACGGTTAGAAGAAAAGCCTCGCCCCATAGGCTGGATTCCTGGTGCCCTCATCCGGGCCCTGACCTTAAAGAGACAGATCTCAGCCTCTAAGCAGAGAGTAATTTCAGACACGTGAAATGGCTTGATTACAAATAAGCAAGGTTGCGGGGCTCCAATTATCTGAACGTTCAATAATCAACTGCTGCTTTAAGGTGGTCCTTAAAGGACTCCTTATACAACAAAAGGCTTCTTCCAAGTATCCGTGAATCATAACAAAGCCACAAAATCACTAAAAATTACAGAAACCTGACCACCAAGAGCCACAATAAATATGACTCACAGGCCTGGCCGGCCTGGCTCAGCGGTTGAGCATCAACTAGAATTCAGGAGATCAAGGTCAAGCCTGGGCTGCGGGCTCGATCCCCAGTCGGGGGCGTGCAGGAGGCAGCCGATCAATGAGTCACTCATCACTGATGTTTCTATCTCTCTCTCTCTCCCTCTCCTTTCCTCTCTCTGAAATCAATAAAGATATATTTAAAAAAATATATGACTCGCAGATAGGAAGAATTTTTTAAGTAATAACCAGAAACAATTTTGCATTATAATTACACCAATTCTGATGGAGGGAATGACACTGTCTTAGCAACTGAAGATGAAGAAGTAAAGTGAGAGACAAATTGGTGGCAAAGATACAGGGATACCAGCCCCCTCAGTATCTGTTTTGTGTCCATTTCAGAGAGCAACCTCCACTGGCTCCAGGATTTCCTGGTCATTTGTAAAATGGAAACCATGAAAGAAAATGCCCTGTAAGCAACTGGAGGAGAAAATGAAAGTAGAATTCTCCAACTTGTATTCAGAAAGAATCTTTAAGGAAAAAGGGTATCTTTTTTTCAATAATGACACTCTACTGCAAAAGAAGTTAAGAATTTCTGGACAAAACACACCAAAGTATATCTGCAAAGTATAGCTAGAAAGACTAACAGCTTCAATGGAATAATGTTTACCTTACTTTATATTTTTATAGGGTAATGTAATTAATTAAGTACAGGTTAATGTTGCTTCAATTAATATTCCGTAACTTTTCTGAAAAGCATAAATTTTACGCTTTTCAAGAAGACTCCAATTTAAGCTACTGTTTTAAAAAACAAAACAAAAAACTAAAACTTTCTTCTTAGCAAAAGCAACACAAGGCAAGCTATGATATAGTAAAATGCCTTTCCTCCCAGAGCAGTGTTTACTTCAGAGAGAGTAACAACACCTTGTTACAAACAGTGCACATTCTGTTAAGTAATGGACGAAGCAAATGGTAGCAAAGACAGAGGACTCAACTTCAATTTAACTGTCCTGTAAGGTACATAGTAATTAGCTGCAAAGCTCTGAAATCTTAGCTAGCATGTTAAGTCTGCTACATGACAGTATAATTTGACTTCTTAAAGGATTATGCAAATTACAACTCATCATTCCATTACAGGATTGAAAAAAAGTGACAGCTAATTTATACATAACACACCTTTCAAATCCCTAAGATGCACAGCACCTGTGCAATGTATTTTGCTGAGATTTTCTTGCATATAAGTATTTGTTTATTGCAATAAAAAGAAGCTTACCTAAGAGCTTTAATATAGTCATTTTTAAAAACTCTTAGACCACAATTTCAAAAGCATTCACATTTTTTTCTGTCTTGACTTCAGAGACAATTTTTTGGTTGTTTTTATTTGATTTGGTTTTGGGGTTTTTTTCCCCCCACTAAATTAGAAAAATATAAGGTTTCAATAACAAAGATATTTTTTAATAGCTGGCAACCACAAGCACTGATGCACGAGCCAGAAGGAAGACTCACAAAGATTTCAACATACTTCTGGTAGGTAGATTCACAGTAGATTCCGTCATATCTGTAGATTTTCCTACATTCAGATTGGTTGGGCAGAGGATGCTGCGCAGTTATTCTGTAGAGGCATCAAAAACAGATACACATGACTAGAGGTTCTCTACAGTCAACTGGAATGCAGGACAACAGAATGTTGAAATTTAATATAGTTTGCTTTCTATGCTTTGCACTATATTCATAATTGCAATGCGTACATACATCTTAGAACATTAACTTCCACTTTTAGAAACATGCAGCAGAGAAAACTTTCCAGTTCTTCATCAGAACAAAAACATTTTTTTATCTGAGTCATAAAAGTGGAAGAAAAGAAAGACATAAGGTCTAAAGCTTAACTCACTCTACAATTCCCATGATTATAGTTTAAAGGAGATACTCAAAACAAATGTCATTAGTTTTTTTTGTTACAGGATTGTCATTAATTCAATCATGCATTATCACTGACAGCAACTGTAAATTAGCTGTAAAACCTTAGTGAAGTTAATATAGTTTTCAGATTTACTCAATTTATATAGTTTGTGAGCTACTGACTTCGAAAAGGATATGCTACAGCTTACAGAACTAAACCTAATTAGGGACGAAAACACAAGCGAGACCATCAGGAGCACAGGTTAGATGTTAACAGGCACCTGAGATGAGCTGATTACAGTGGCTCCAGGTTTCTTGGCAGTTAAGCAAAAGGGGGGAAAGGCTTATACATACAATTTTCATCTGTATTACTTAAGCATATAAATTCATAAGAGACTCCCTGTTATAGACATAAAAACACAGAGTTTTCTGTTCATTTCCTTCAAATGACAATCTCTTCATTCAGGGAAAAAAGTACTTAAGAAATCTATCATGCCCTGCTGGAGTGGCTCAGCGGTTAAGCATCGACCTAGGATCCAGGCGATCGGGGTTCGATTCCCGGTCAGGGCACATGCCCGGGTTTCAGGCTCGATCCTCAGTAGGGGGTGTTCAGGAGGCAGCCGATCAATGACTCCCTCATCATTGATGTTTCTCTCTCTCTCTCCCTTTCCCTTCCTTTCTCTGAAATCAATAAAGATATATTTTTTTAAATCTATCATGTATTTTAGAGGAAAGTAACGTAATATAACCAATACATAATATTAAGAAGAGTACCAAGCCCTTTGTTCTAATACCACTTTATCAGAAAAGGTAATATGAAATCTAAATCTTTAACATATCTATGTATTTAATAACTTCTTAATTATTAATAAAAATATAATGTTATTTTGTAAAAACTCAGATGACTGTTTTCTATTTTTTTGGAATAAAATAATAAGTTACTTAATATTTCATAAGGCCCAAAGTATTTAATGACAATACTTTTTTAAATTTAAGTTCTACATTCGAACTTTATTTAGATGTATTCTTAAAATT